>NC_045630.1:29116832-29416976 GCF_009829155.1 Mustela erminea
CCCAGAACTGAGGGCCCCTGGCTCTGGGGGGCTGGCCAGTAAGCTGGAGGGAGCAGTGGAGCTGAGGCACATGTGGTGATCCCACCTCTGACTCTCTGCTCCCTCGTTTCTTTTACCTAGAGACTGTGGCCCCAGGATATTAGCCTGGCTGTCATCTTGGAAGATTGGCTGCATTTTCCTTTCCCTCCCCTGACACCATGACTGAGCCAGAACGGGAAGTAAAGCCCCTCTTTGTGTCTGTGCCTCAGCTGTACACATCATTAAACAGAACAATAGAAAAGCAGGTCTCTAAGCCCTCCTGGCAGAGCTCACTGGGCAGATGAGGCTGGAGCTCCCTACAGCTCTAGCGGAGCTGGAAATCAAAATTGCACACAGGCTTGTGGTGCTTCCTACTTTGTGCGGATCGAGAGGACGGAGCGGAAAGGACAAGAGATTCGAAACATATGCCACGTATCATGTACACGAAGTGCCTTTCGTGTTGCCCTATGGCTGTGTCGAGAGGCTCCAGACCGCCTTGCAGAGCTTTGCACCCATGCATAGGGTTCAGGAAAATCCCTTGATCGGGAAGAGCCGAGGCTCTTTGAAATGCTTGCTGCCCCCAGATGGACCATGTTTGTCTGTCTGTCCATCCTTCCGCGGAGGACTGTCAGGGACTTTGCTGTGCCCACTGTACGTCGGTCCAGCAGTGCGGACAGTGATCCCTTAGCAGACGCATTTACTGAGCTCTCTCTCGCCCCGTGTTTGCAGCTGGGGACAAGGATGAATCCCACCGGCTCTGCCCTAGAGGAGCTCACAGTTTTGTCTTCTCGGTGGGAGGGTTCTGCATATTCCTTTCAGCCCTCTGGGGCCTGCATGTACTATGTGAATAGTGGGAGGGCCATCACAGGACGCTTTCAGCTTTGTTACCCCCTCCGCTCAGGTTCCTGGGCTCCTAGAATTCTGCGGGGTTCCATTTCCGGAACAGTGTCCCGTCCTGACCTCATGGAACCTGCACAAAAGGGAAAAGAGCCCTGCTTCTCCATCAGATGAAGGGACATTTAGGAGGGGGCAGGAATTTATTCATGTCACCTGTTTTTTTGTTTGTTTGTTTGTTTTTGGATGTATATTCCGTGAATTGTATAAAAGAAACTAACCGTGTTATAGATGTTTCGGATGTAAAGACAATGTACGGTGTCTATCATCGTAATCCCACCATCATAACTAAACATAACGATTCTGTTGATTACTAATTAATTGGTCAATTCTGTTTTAATTCAAAAAGATTTGAGGGTGCTTCCCCATTTGTACAGCATAGTACAATAAATAGCTTAAAAAATCAGAGCCAGAGACCAAATAGTTTTGTCAAACTCAGTATAAACAGGGGCGCCTGGGTGGCTCAGTGGGTTAAGCCTCTGCTTTCGGCTCAGGTCGTGATCTCAGGGTCCTGGGATCGAGCCTGCATGTGGCTCAGCAGGGAGCCTGCTTCCCCCCTTTCTCTCTGCCTGCCTCTCTGCCTACTTGTGATCTCTCGCTCTCTCTGTCAAATAAATTAAAAAAAAATTAAAAAAAAAAACTCAGTATAAACATGGTATGCAGACGTGCACACGAATATAGCTATTCTTACAAATTGGTGTATTTCCTCCCAGCCTTTTAAAAGCATGTACCCGACGGGGTGCCCGGCATGCCTGGCCAGCTCACTCAGTGGAGCGTGCTGACTCTTGGTCTCAGGGTTGTGAGTTTGAGCCCCGTGTTGGGTGACTTAAAAATAAAATCTTTTTAAAAAAATTAACTCTGTACGTGTTTTATGGCCTATCCTGCTTCCTCCCACTCTCCCCACCCCTCTCCCCACTGAATATTAATACAGACTTTTCCATGTGTCTTTCTAAGGCTAAGGACTTTAATGATCAGACCAAGGATGTGCCTGAGATTTACTTGATCATTACTCTATTGTTGGCGTCAGGCTATTTTCAATGCTATTGTGAAATAAACAATGGCATCATTAACATCTTGGTGCTTGTAACTTTTTCCATAGTTCCTTAAGTAGATTTCCAGAGGAAAAATAGCTCATGAAGGATTTAGGGATTTTGATGGCCTTCGACACACATCCCTGGGCTGCTTCTTCCTGAGGGTCACCAGCAGGTATTGGTCCTTCCTGTGTGTCCTCCTCCCCGCCCCTGAGCCCTCCTGTTACTATTTTTCTGGTTTCTCACTAATTTCACAGGGAAAGAACACTGTTGTTTTCACTATGTGTAGGTTGCCAAGTTTATCTCTTGGCATCTGAGGGGTTTTTTCACCCATTCGCCTGAGTTATATACAAAAGGTATTAAACCTTCTACAGTAATATATTTTATAAATACTTTCTCCAGTTGATTTGGCTTTTACTCTGGTTTGGTGGATTTTTTTGCCTTTGATCCTTAGACGTTTTACATTTTGGATAGTCCAAGAAAGTTCTAGTACTGTGCTCCCTCGTTTCTGTCCATTATTCTAGGGACTGTGGCCCCAGGACATTAGCCTGGCTGTCAGTTTAGGAAATTGGCTGGGTTTTCTTTCCCGAAGTCTCACCTTCTGTTCTCCACCTGATACCTCATCCGGGATGCTGAACCAGTGGTTTTATCCTGCATACTTGGCACTTGGCGTGGATGATTTTTCTAACACTCTTCTCTCCTGGAAGACAAAATTATTTTCAGCAATAATCAAGAAATAAACCACATAATGAAGATGGCCAGAAAAGGATTGGAGACAGTGAAATTTTCTTCTGCTGAATTTTGTATATTTAATCATGCTGGTAAAACAAAACAAAACAACTGTATATGGTGAGGGAGGATAGTAATAGATCTAGTACTTGTTATTTTTTTAATTGAATTTTATTGTAATTCCAGTCTAGTTAACATAGAGGTTTATATTATTTTGGGGCATATAATACAGTGATTCCATACTTTCTACATCACTCAGTATAATACTTGTTAAATACATAATGCATGTTTAGGAGAAAGGGAGAAATCACGCCTATATATGGGTCTGTGGGAAACATTCTAGTTTCTATTTTGAGTCTCCTATACATTTGTCAGACTTCCTAAGACCTGATCTCCTCTGCCTGTTCATGTCTGGTGGACAGAGCTGGTTTGCCAGACTGCCTTCCTTTAGAGCGGACTGTAGAGCACCTCTTATTGATTTTAATTTTGAATAGTTTCCTTCCATGGAAGCAGGGGAAATACAAAGAGAAACCATCTTAAAAATGAAGATGAACATGGCAGAAATTCACCAATTGCCCCTTTCCGTAAGTCCGGAAATTATCCTACTATCCTTGCCTCTGTTTCTCCGGGATTGATGCAACATTGCTGCTGATAAGAAATTTTAAACGTCCCTAAAGCTGCAAGAGTGTCCTTGACCAACAGGCCAGAGAGAGGGAGCCCCGGTCTGTCTTCTGTGCTCCCACCATCAATTTCTGGCCTGCTCTGGACATTCCGGAGGGGACTCTGGAGGGGATGCCAGCCGTGCTGAGTGGGGCCCCCTGCAATAGATTTCGAATCCTGTGACTTTGCCCCGAAGCACGAAGTCTCCCTGTGCATCTCGTGGGGGGGGGGGGGGGGTGCTGACATCACACCTGAGAGCTCCTGAAGGACCTTCTGGGGGGGTGGCGTGCGGTGTGATTAAGGATAGCTAACATAGCTGGGAATTTGAAATTCACATGTATTATTAAAATAAAACAGTTAATGCAGCAGATGTATAGAATCAGGAGGCTCGGGGACGGGGAAGGAAGGCAGGTGGGTGTGTCCACAGTTGCCAGCTCCTGGTGATAACATTTCATTATAGTTTTGTTTGCCCTCTTCATTGCTTGCCTCTGAGGTTAAATGGCCTAGGGCTTGGTGCTGAGCTAAGCTGTTCTATATGGGCCTTTTTTGTTTCTCTGTTCTTTTGCTCAAGCTTTTTTCCCCAGGCCCAAAATTACACAGACAGACAGACAGACACACACACACACACACACACTCCTCTTCCTTGCCTTTCACAGTGTAGCTTACTTAAGTGCCACCTTTTCCCAAAGGCTTCCTTAATCTAGTTCCCGTCTCCTAAAGAAACTAAGTCCCCGTGGCCCAATGCCTGGGCCTCTGTAAGGTCACTGATGGTCCTGACCCTCTTGTACAGTTACTCAGCCCCGTGGACTGTGGCTCCCCAGGACACAGCACAGAACCCCGTAACCGTACACATTGTGGGATTTGAATGGGTGCAAATCATCCCAACCAGCAAAGTGCAAAGAGGAGGCAGCTGAGCCACCAGATCTGGGGTTTCAGGAGAGAGTCCCAGGGCCTGCTTCTGTCAGGATAGGGCCAGGAACCTGGGGCAGGGAAGGGGCACAGCAGTTTCGGAGGGAGGGCTCATGAAAGGAGGTGGCCTGTTTGTGGGGCCAGCGTGAGCCTGGGTGTGGGGAGACCCGAGTCTTGTCTGCTCAGCCGTGGTCTGGGTGCACGGGGGTGCAAACTCCAGCGGCTCCTTGCTCTGATGTGCAGAGTATCTCCCTGGATGCCTTTTGGGGGACTCTGTCTTCCTTGTGTGCATGAGCCCCGCTCCTCTCTGCTGCCGGCTCTCTGCATTTGCCTCTTTCCCTGAAGTGCTGGTCCTTGGAGGCCACTGCCTTGAGCTCTTAACCTCCGGGCAAAAGTGAGCCTTCCTTCCCTGGCTCAGAACACCCTCCTCACCCCATCCCCCCAACCTTAAGTCAGACTCCGGGGTTGGGCTGGGGATTCTGGTGAGTCTCCACTTCTGTCTTCCCGACCAGGCTGAGTCTGGGGGGGCTCCCAGTGGTTTAGTTACTAGGCCCTGATTGATTCCTGAGCCTGAGAAAGCAGTGTGCTGGGGCCGAGGGATTCAGGGTGGACTAGCCGTTTGATGTCCTGAAGACAGGTTCCCTCCACTGGAGGGGACACTGCAGTACAACCTGGTCACATGAGTCTGCTCTGAGACGTGCAGCACACAGACATGCAAGGTCTGGGGCACAGGGGCCATGGAAGGGATATGGTCCCTTTGCTTCTGCACCAGACTAAGGGACGTGAGGTCTGAGGAAGGCACAAGGAGGAGGTGATGCCTGGGTGGGGTTTTGAAGGATGAAGATTCTTCTCTGGGCACATTCCGTGAGGTGTCTCTGCCAGAGCAAATAGTCCAGAAGGCTCAGAAGCATTAAGCAGTCTGATATGTCTCAGCAAACAGGTGGTTTTTCTTCAGTATGGGGGGGGCGGTGGTGCCTGGAGGGGCAGGCAAGAGCCCTCCGGGATCATCTGTAGGAGTCTGGTCTTTATCCTGAAGGCTTTCAGGAAGCCAGCAAAGGTTTGTTTGTTTGTTTGTTTGTTTGTTCACAAGAGATGGAGAGCAAGAGAGGTAGGCAGAAGCAGGGGGAGAAGCAGGCTCCCCATTGAGCAGGGGCCCCAATGTAGGACTCGATCCCAGGACCCAGGGATCACAACCTGAACCAAAGGCAGACGCTTTACCAACGGAGCCCCCCAGGCGCCCCGCCTGCAAAGGTTTAAAGCAGGGAGGCGCCTGAAATTGACATGCTGAGATTTAAATTCTAGAAAGTTTTTGAGGCTGAAATGTAGAGGGCCTGCCTGGCGGCGTGGGTCATCCATGGTGTTGGCCGCTGGGCTGTGGATACTCAGAGGCATGGATCCCTCCAGTTTGCCCCTGGCATTGATTGTTGAGTTTTATGGCCAACATGTAACACGGGGCTTCCCCCTGGCCCAGTCCAACGCTATCATGTCTCCCGTCCCAGGCCGGGCCGCGGCTGGCAGTCCCCAGTGGCTGGTGCCCCGGTTCTAAATTCTGCTCTTACCGATGGGGGGCAGAGGCCAGTGAGGGCCTGCGCTGCTCAGCTGTGACTCAGTGTTGTTCCACTTCTCTGGCAAGCAGACAATGAAGTCCCCACCGTGGCGGCGTGCTCGGGTGGCTCAGAAGTCCCGGCTTCTATTTCAGCTCCCTTTGGTGACCACTGAGCTGCGTCGTGGGCTTCCACTGCCCCGCTCGCCTCTCCCCAGACTCTTCTAATAGAGAGGCCAGTTTTCCTCAGGCATTATACTTGGATCTTTTAGCCCTGAATGGCCAGTGTCCTACCTTGCATATGGTACAGTCAGGTGTTCAGAGTGTCCCCTTGCTTTCCTACATCATCCTCCGTGAGGTCTGAGGCATGGAGAGTGCTGTGCGTTTCCTTTCTTTGTGCAGATGGAGAAACAGAGCTCAGCACAGTAGGTCACAGGTCTGTCCACACTCACGGGACAGGCACATGGACTACTTAGGACCAACAGAGGTCCTGAGCCCATCCTCGGCCCATCCCCTTCCTCTTTGCCTTTAAATCCAACGGGTTGACGAACCTGCTGTCAGGTGCTGGGCAGGTGCTAATGTGGGAAGAGGGTCTGGTGACCCATCTCTAGGTGTCCTCTGAGGTCTAGCTTGTAAGGGATGCCACACCGAACGGTAGGCCACATATCGCACAGATGGTTGGAGATCTGGGTTTTTGTGTGAAATGTCCTCATTTGTGTCAGCAACTAATTTCGAAAAAAATAAATTGTTGCCAAAGAAAATGACTTCTGGCTAGCATCTCTGGGCCACATCATGTGGTCACGTGTCGCTAAGTGGCTGTACTCTGGGTCCAACTGAGGGCTGAGGGGAATTTGACCCGACTCCCCCAGGTGGGGCTGGGAGCGGACCTGACTTGGGGAGGGAAGGAGGAAAGAGTTTTCGAAGCTGCCGGTCCATTCACGACCTGCTGGCCAAGAGTTCCGTGCAGAGCCCAGCCACCCGCATTCCCAGGCCACATACTCTCCATTCTCCTCCTGGGTCACCCTGAATTCTGGGGTTCTTTACTGGTTTCGTGCCTTGCTTCCTTTTCCCAAGATTGAAATGACGACCGCTTGAAAATATTTTCTTTAATTGGGTTTTTCCTTAGTGACCTCGCTCAGAGACAGATGTGCCCTAAGAATAGCCTTGAAAGTTAAGGGGAAGAAGCCAGCCAGCTGGTCCTGTTCCCTAGAAGCGATGTCACAGTTCCTAAATGTGGGCCATCCCCAGAGGCCTCTGAGGGGCCGAGCCTGCCAGAGGTCTGTGGCCACGGTGAGCCTCCGGAGTCCCTCTCTCTGGGACAGAGTCCTTCCTGGTAGCTCTCGATCGCCGGGAGGACAGATTTCCCACCTCATAGAGGCCACTCTATCTGACTTTCTCCAGGACACGCGTGACACCCAGCGGATGGCAGGTGCGGGTCACACCAGGGCTGCTCTCTGCACTTGCTCAGCTCCTGCCTCTTGCTTATGGCCGGAGCATGGGGAGACAGCGCCCTGTCTGCCCGGAGCAGCCCGTCCTCCAAGTGCCTCTCTAGCTCCTCGGGTTCAGGGCCAAAGCCCTCGGCAGGAAGGATTTACTCAGAGTCTGGTTCTCAGCCTCTAGCCTTCCAGAATTGATGTTTCAGATGACCCACTCACGTCTCTGAAATCATGCTTTATTGCCCGCAAGTCAGGAGGAAGGAGAGAGGAATCTGAAATAACTTTCTGCAGGGGGCTGTCGTGTAGCTCACGGTGCAAGGGCTGTGTTTCTTGGCCCTCTGCTCTGTGACGCTAGGGGAGAAGGCAGGAGCCCCCGCAGCTTTGGGAAAACCCATGCGAGCTGCTGTAAGTTATCTCCACATAAACTAAATGCAAACTCACTGTAGCTTAAAGCAAAAAGTGAAGCCGACCGATGTGGGTATCCCTGCTTGGGGAGGGTGGGAGCCCCCCTCCTCCCCCCACCCCCTGCTGTTGGCCCATGCAGGCCTCCAGGGGAGGGGTTGGAGGCAGGACCTCCCAGGTCTGCCCTCCAGTTGGACCTTGGGCTTCTCTGGCACTGGGAGGCCGGGGGACTCCCTGCCTCTCCCCGCAGACTCGGGCTGCCGGGAAAGTGCTCAGTAAGCACTCAGGGCCCAGTTGACAGAGACACCCGGGGAAGGGCAATGAGTCAGTCTGTTTATGAAAATCACGCGTACCAGCACAGACGTCAAGATGACCCGGGGGACAGCCGTGTTCTGAGAGCTGATGAGTCTGGCTCATACTTGGGGGTTCGCTGCTGCGTCTTTTCAGCAACCTGTTTCCTGTGCCTGCAGTGATGAATGCGTGAACAGATGCACTGTAGCTCCAAGGAGCCCAGCTCTGTCCTGATGGGCTCCGGGAGGTAACAGGAGGCTGGGGGACTCAAGAAGGGATCCAGGGCTGGGTGCTGCTTTGGAAACAAGCTCTGGGTTTCTGACCATCATCTCTGCAAGCCCACATTCCCGTTTGCTGACCACTACTTAACCCCAGGCAAATCCGTGGGCTCTGTCAGAAATATGAATTGTACCAACGCATCTTGCTTGCTTAGAAATACTTCCTAAATACAGCTCAATATTTCATGCTGCGTGGAAGTTCTCGTGTGGCATTCCTGAAAAGTTTCCGTCTTAGAAATTCCTTTCGTGGGAGTTCCCAAAATCTGGCTTGGGAGTTAGCCCAGACTAAGCCCCTTTGCAAATCTCTTACGAGCACTTTCTGGATGCTCAGAAGCTACTTAGAAGGCAGTATTGTGTCCGTGAACATCCTTGGCCCAGAGAGGGCAACCTTTAAAGATGTTATATATTTATTTGAGAGAGAGAGAGAGAGAACACGAGGGGAGGGACAGGGAGAAGCAGGCTCCCCCACTGAGCAGGGAGCCCGACTGGGGCTCGATCCCAGGACCGCAGGATCACAACCTGAGCCAAAGGCAGATGTTTAACCTACTGAACCCCCGCAGATGCCCCCAGTGAGGTCACATTTTAGCAAGCTGAAGGTGGAGGAAAGCTTCTGCTCTGTCTAGTGGTCTCTGATTCATAACCCAAAGAGTTTCGATCTCAGGGTATCTCCAAATTCCCAAGAGTGTGAGAGCCCCTAAGCCAGGAGGGCTCTGTTGGTAGCAGCACTGTGCTTCTGAGAACTGCAGGGACGGACGATGACCTTTTAGATCCCTCAACATTGTACAGAAAACCTCCCTGCATTTTCCTGGCCATCTAAATGTCATACCCCCATGTGGGACAAAAACGGGCAGCTGAGCTCTGTTGCCTGGTGGAGGCTTCCGGAAGGAGCAAAGAGACTTCTTTTAGACCATAGTCCCTGGGGGAGGGGGATTGGGGAGCAGAGTGTCCGCTGGGGACACAGGCTGGTGGCTCAAAGGCCAGGCTGCCTCTCACAGCTGTCTCCAGCACCAGGCTTCCGAAAGAGCAGCTCCTGGGCCTTCTGGACTTCCAGAAAGTCTGTTGAACGTCGGCCCAAGCTCCCCCCAGAGTTCATTTTGAGGCAGGGAATGGGACCGTTGTGGGGACCCACTTCCTGCCGGCCGTGGCCTTCACCCTCTGCATGTCCCTCATGGGAGGAGGGATCCAAAGGCCTGTGCTGCGGAATAGAAGAAAAGGGGCCCAGGACATGTGGCTCACGTCTGCTGAGCCAACATGAAGCCTCCACCGTTGTTTTATCCCCCAGAGAGGCGCCCCCTGTGGGACTCAGAGACCAGCCCCCTCCCGTGGGAGGCGTGCTGTCATCACATCACTGGGTTACTGGATGCTGGGTCTGGGGCCCGCGCTACGCGCAGGGAATTTCATCCAAAAAACCATCCTGACAGGCAGGTGGGATTCCTGTTCTGCATCTGAGCTGGCAAGAGGCTGCTGACCCACCAGATGCCAACCCCCAGGAATGTCAGCCTCTCCTCCTGGCTCTATGCAGCTGGGAGGTCGCAGACCCTGGAGCCAGGATGCCTGGGTTCTGATCCTGCTTTTGCCACTCACCCGCTGTGGAACCTGGACAAGCTGTGTCCCCACCCATAACCTAGGAGAATGAGAGTCCCTGTGCGGTGTGTCGAGGCACTGGTGTCCCACCGCCATGATGCTTACCGAGCCTGGCGTCTGGCCCTCGTACTCAGTACCTATTAGCTGCTTATTCCATTCCTGGCACAGTGCACATGCCGTGGGGCTGGCCTGCCCCCACTAAGATTGCTTAGTCTCCTGGAGCTGGGAGGGGGTTGAGGCGCTGGCCAAGGAAGAAGTGGGAACAGGTGTGTAGGGCCAGGCTGGCTCCCCCACCGTGAGGAATTTCCCCCCACCCCCGGGGGCACAGGGAGGGGGGTGCTGTGTAGCCCTACTCTTCCTTGCTGAGCAATGAGGACCTTCAGGAAATTTCCACCCTCTGTAAATGGGCTTTGTGTCTTTGCGTTTTACCAAAGTGAAAATAAGGTCTCTGGGGAAGGGTAGGTGAGGCTGAGGGAGGGAAGGGCCCTGGTGCGTGTCACAGGGGTGTGCCCCCCCTCCCGCCAGCTGGGCAGAGCCCTGGGTGCCCTTTCCCAGAGGAAAAGCTGAGCTCTTCTGTCCTGTGAGCTTTGTCCACTGGGAGGTCAGCTACTGGAGGCTGCCCTCCCCCACCCCAGGGCCCTTCCTGGCCTGGCCTCTCCCCGTTTCCTCCTATTGTTGGTTCCCAGCCCCCGAGGTCCCGCAGCCTGGCTCCTGGTGTGAGAGGTGCACTAGGCCTCTGTGCGTTCAGAGGTTTCCCTCTACCCCTCCCTCCCTCCTCTGTCTCCGTGTGTGTGTCCTTCTCCCTCCAACCCCCGCTTCCCCCCACTCCTCTGTGTTTCCTCTAGCCCTCCTGTATTATTTTTAGTTCTTAAGAGGATGAAGCCCAGGAGGGAGGAGGAAGGAGGAGCCAAGTGAGTGACCTTCCAGACCAGAGATGGAGCCCTTATGGGCCCTGCCTGGTAGGGAGTGTTAGGAACATTTCCATTTTGAGCGAAGGGTACCTCCATCCCTGGCTAGCCAACCAAGGCTGAGCTGGCAAGATTGCAGGTCCCTGGGACGCCAGCTCCTGCAAAGCTAGGAGCTGGGGAGGAGGGCGGGTCTGGAATGTGCACTGTTAGGAGAGCTTTCTTTGCTGGGTGGACTGACCTGAGTGAAGGGGACGGGGCGCTCCTCCAAACCCCACGTGGAGATGCTTCTGGAAAAATCCAGGCCCCAGCAAGTGGATGGGAGAGGGTGGGAGAGGGCCGGAGAGCAGGAGTGTGGATACATAAGGCCGGAAAGGCTTCTGGGAGTGGCAACCTGTTTATGGGGGGCCAGCTCCCTCCTGTGGCAGCAGGGGGCATTCGCTGGCTGGGCCAGGGCAGCCCCCTGGTTGAGATCTGGGAGAGTCACCCTGACGAGGACTCCTGTGTCTGGGCCCAGAAAGTGGGCCTCTCGTTGCCACGGGAAGGAAGGAGCTCACCAGGGGTGCAGAGCTGGGCAGCCATTCAGGGTTCTCCTGGCTTCGGCCAGAATGCGCTGAAAGGCACTGAGGGGCTGGGGCAGCCCCCCACACACGGGGTCAGCAGGGCCAAGCTCACATCAGAAGTGTCTACTCTAAAGCAGGAGCTGGAGGTCCCGACCAGGCCCTCCACCCCAGAGCCTGGGCTCAGCGGCCCTCACCATGAGAACCTGGGCCAGCTCCCACCTCTCACGCCTGCAACGGCCGAGGTAGCAGGCCTCAGGGGCTAGAGAGGGCTGCCTGTCCTTGCTGTCCGGCCCCAGCCCAGCCGCCCATTCCACACTCCGGGTACTTAATCCACCCTCCATTGCCGGCTTCTCCGAAGGGCAGGCAGGAAGAGCCATACCCCCCCATGACCTCCGGGGAAGGTGTTCTGAACCTCCCCCCGGCAGCCTGGAGAATATCACGTGAGGAGATGGGAATAAAAGAAAACATTCCTCAGGTCTTTTTGCAGAAGTCTTTGCGTTTGGTTTTTAGGGGAATTTTCTTGTTTGTTAACGTGGGGGATGGCGGTTGGTCTTAAAGCCCGGACTCTTATTTTTAGCCGGTGCTACCTGCCCTGCCAAGTCCTTGGGCTTAATTTTTCCGATGGCTCGGGGTCTTGGTTTTGGAAGATCTTCCCTCACCAGCCCCCATCCACCCCCAGGCGCACAGCTCACCGCTGGCGGGGACGGCTTTCGCTTGGGGCCCCAGCCAGGTTTCTAAGCGGGGCTCCAAGAGAGAGCCGTCGGGTCAGGGGCCCCTACCTGCCCGGGCATGCCAGCTGCCTGCTCGGAGGCTCTGCCAGGGCGAATACAATGAACAAAGTTGGCTGGCCTGGGCCTGGGAGCAGTGCGGGTTTTCCCCAGCACAGAAGGGAAGGATCACCAGGGAAACCCCAACTGCTGTTTCAGAGAGACCAAAAGAAGAAGGAAGAAAGAAAGCATTCTTCCAAACATGGACACCTCAGTCAGTGACTTTCGCTCAGCCTTTTGCAAGAGCAAAACAAAGGCACTGAGGCAGAGAGGGCTCTTCCCTGGGTTGGGGGGGAGCTGGTCTCTCGCCCTCCCCTCTCAGGACTTTGTGAGGTGGGCCTTTCCTAAGTGTGGGTCAGGGAGGTGGTGCTGGGAATGCACTCAGAATGAGGCCCAGTGGGCCTGTCTGCAAGGTCGCTCTGGGGACAAGAGTCCTCGCTGTTGATCTGAGGCTGTGTTAATTGGGGGAGCGGCTGATAGGCCCAGAACAGGCAGAGAGGATGGGGAGCAGGGTGGGTGCTGGTTAGCCTGTTGGCTGGAACAAAACAAAATCCTCTGAATTAAATGGTGGGGACCAGGAAGCTGTGTGACCTTGGGCAATTTCCTTAACCTCTCTGAACACCTGTCCTCCAGTGCAGAACAGACATGGCTGGTCAGTGTGGTGAGGGAGGAGACATCAGTGATGTGCTCAGCTGGGTTAGGACCGCTCGCTAATGCGCGTGCACCCACACATACGCCCCAACCCCCAGTCTCCAGGAGTGTTGTCTTGGAGAATCCCAGGGTCCAGAGAAGAGCCCCTTTTCTGACATCTTCAAGATTTCTCCTCGTCTCTCTTAACCTTAGAACAAAAACAAATGGAGACTCTGTATAATTATCGAAAAAGAAAAGTTAGCCAATGGGCCAGACTATTTCTATAAAAGGGAAGTGCTGGAGGAAAAAGCAGAAAATTGGGGGAACCGATTCGGTGGGAAAAAGTTAACAAAAGTCTGTAAAACCCCTTTGGTTAGAAAATGAAATGTGCGCAGCAATCTCACTGCTTACCCCTCAAATGCTATACTTCGGGGCACCTGGCAGACCTCTACATATGTGAAATGGGGTGATTTGGCAGCTTTGCTGATTTTCTGACCCAGAACCTGGTGTCGGTGCCTGGGCCTGGCCGGCTCCGGCTGTCCCCTGAGGCCAGGAGCTCCCAGCAGCCGGGAGCACCTAGGGGGAAGCTTCTCGAGCAGTGAGTCACACAGTTAGCTTCTCTCCTTGCCCCCTGGCAATGATTTGACCTGCTGGAAGCGCCCATCTGGGTTCTTGCCCGTCTGCCTTGCCTTGGAGTGAAAACTAGTTCAATTACAAAAAAAAAAAAAAAAAGATACAGAAGAAAAAGCAAAATGAACACCTGAGGTTGTCTTGTCCCATGAGCACCTGCACACCTGTATTATCACATCCTTGGTCCTCCCTGCCACCCTGTTTGGGCAGGCAGGGCACATGTCACGTTCTTGAGCCCACTTTGCAGATGAGAACACTGACGGGGGCAAAGGGTCCAGGTTCAAACACTTGCTCGCTGCCACGGCTGGGAGGTCCAGAGCTACCTGGGAACCTTAGTTGGCATCGGGGGGCTCTGACCACGGCCCCAGGGGGGCCTGTCGGATTTGGTCTCCCTCCTCCAGAATCCTGTGGGGCTTGGCTCAACCTGCAGGCCGGGCTGACCAGGGTGTCCGCTCGGGGACCCCCCTGCAAGGGAAAGCCTGGTGGGGCCAGGGGCCAGGGGTCTGTCTCTCAGGAGACTCACACTCGTCCAGATAAGAGCTGGTGTGCATGTGTGCGCAGGGAGGGCCTTCTGGAAACACCCAGAGGGCAGGCTTCCTGGGCAAGGTGGGTCCGATCTGTGCTGATGTAGCGGAGTCCTCCGCAGTCATTCTTGGGGAGAAGTCCTGAGGGCAGAGACCGACACTCTTGCAGGATTCTGTGGGTGGGTGGGGAGAGGTGTGTGGAGCCCTGCCTGCCTGCAGGATCTCCCTGGCCGGAGAGAGTACATTTAGTGAACTGCTGCTCATACTTCCACGGGGGGATGGGGGAATGGGGGGGTGCCGGCCGCCTGAACGTATGCAGCCCGTGAGGCAGTCCTTGGAAAAAGGAGTGTCTGCCTCCAGTGTCACCCCCTTTTCTCCCCACCCTACCCCAGTTGCTGGCTGCGAGGAGCAGGCCCCAGAGGGCCCCGGCCTGGGCAGCTCCTGTGAGGGAGTCTGGGCACTGGGCTTGAACACCTCCATGAGGTCCACTCTCCGCCCAGCCCATGAGAAGGAGGCCACCAAGGAGGACAGAGCAAGGCCAGACCCAAAGAACAGGCAGGAGGGGAATGAGTGCTTTGAGCCCCCAAAGAGAGTCTCAGGCACTTACAGTGGAGCCCTCCCCTCCCCCCAGCACTGAAGAGCAGCTCATAGTCATAGGCCAAGGCCGAGCAGGTCAGGACCCAGCAGGTCACCTGCTCCCGCCAACGGGCTGAGCAGTTGGCCCCCACAGGAGGCAGGGACAGCTTCCCAAGTGGGAGAGCTGGGTGGCCACAAAGCACCTTGAAGAAGCCCCACGCTTGCTTCGGGCTCTGCCATCCTCGTGTTGACAGTCTTACGAAGTTCTAGACAAGGAATCCCATATGTCATGTCCTTGGTCCTTTGTGGGTGGCCTGGCTTCTCCCCCCACCCCAGTCCCGCTCTGGGTCCCTGCCCCCCCACCCCTTGCTCCATCCTCCTTGTCTGCTCCGTGGAAGACGAAGGCCAGACTCCGAGGTGATCCTGGTCAGCCCTTCCATCTTTCAGAGGCAGTGCTCCCCTGCAGCGTAAGCGGGCCCTCTGGGGGAGCAGCCAGAGAATGGTGTTTCCCCAGGAGCCACAAGCCTCACGGGGAGGCTCGCATCAGATGCTGGCCAGGCTGCCTCCCCTGGGCTCGGGCCAGGGACCTGTGGCCCTGCTGGCTAGGGGACCATGTCCGCCCTGGGCGCTTGGGGGCCTCTGGGCTGCTCCGGGCCCTCCTGGGGCTAGGGCAGCCTGTGCGCTTGGAGGCTGAATGAAGGCGTCTGCCTGCATGGGCCCCCACCTCTAGAGAGCAGCTTCGCGTGTGCCAGACATCCCAGTTCCCGCCGGCCGGTGATGCAAAGCGCTCGAAGTCTGAGCTGCTGGGATGGTCTGGCTGTGGTGCGAAGGCTTGTCTGGGCTAGGCCAGGCTCAGGCACCGAGGGGGTAGAGGAATGTTTTCAGGTGTTTTCCTCCCCCTACACACTGCGCCACATTCTCTGACCCGTTTCCTCTCCCTGGCCTGGCAGGTGCGAGGGGACGGAACTCCCTGGAATGATTTCCAAACATCAGACATCTCCAGGCCTCTCCCCTCCCCCGTCCTGCTGGTTTGGCGTTTTTCCTCCTAAATTGCAGCCGGAGCATAGAGTGAGGCCCCAGCTCTCACCGAGCGAGGTATAGCCTGCAGCAGGTCCCCTGCACTCATGGAGGAAACAGAGCAAAACCCAGATCATTCTTATTTGACCCGGGGGGGTGGTCCGCGAGGGGTCTGTGTGGCGGGGTATCACCCCCCTCGGTAAACCGTCACCGTTACCTGAAAGAGCTCACTTGGGTTGGCTGACCGCAGAGTCCAGACGAAAGCCTGCCCTGGGGCACTGCACCTGTTCGGCCGGGAGGGCCTGGCGTAGTTCTTCCTTTCCTGTGAAGGGCTCCCAATAGCATCCCAAGTGCAGCCCTCCAGCCCTGGTCAGATCTGGAACGTGTCTGGGGTTTGAGTGCCCAGGTACAGCGTGTTTCCCAAAGGCTCTGGGCTCCTCTGCTAAAGGAGGCTCCAAAGACTCACCCTGAGCAGAGCGGCTCCCTGACCACCCAGGGGACCCATCTTGAGGAAACCCACCCCCTGGTGGGGGCAGGGGTGGGCCGATTCCCTCCATCTCCCGGTGCTCCCACGGCTGTGGCCTGCACGGTCCTTTCCCAGCCCAACTGCCACCTGCCCATGCTTTCTCTGGGTGGTGCTAGTCACATTCGGCACCGCCTGGGTGCCCCCAGCATGCAAACCCACAGGCAAGAATGTTCCACCGCCCTCGACCGCCCTGGGCAGACTTGGCATGGAAGGACTCTCGTGGCCTTGGCCCTTTTCATGGGAGAGACAGCTTCCTCATGCCGGGAAGGAGCCTGAGCAGAAGAGCTCAGCGTGAACTGTTGAGGACCCCCTGCCCCCCGGGTCCCCCCTCCTCTCTGGCTCAAACTCTCCCACACATACCCCATCCTCATGGAGTGGCTTTTGCTCCTGCTATCAGGGGAACGCATGTGCTGATCCCATCTGACAGGTCGGGGGGAGGGGTCCACCTGCCTCCCCCGCACCGTCACGCTGCCCTGCTCCAGACTTCCTGGCCCAGCCTCCAGAGCTGGTGTCGGCCGCTCACCCTCAGCCCCTGCTGGACCCAGCTGTTCCAGACCCAGGTTCCATCCCACGGGCCTGCAGGAGCCTTCTCCCCCAGGTCTGTCCCCGCCCTGCCTCTGTCGGTCACAGCCTCCATGAAGGCCTTCCTTCTCAGCACCCACCCATCTTGGCATGCCCCTCGCTAGCCATGGGACCCGTCTCCCTGGGTTGTCTGTCACCATTGCACCTACAGATATAATGCGAGGTGACATACTGCCTGTGGGGGACGCCAGGCCTTGAGGGTCCAGCTGTGCAAGGAGCCTGGGGGACCAGCGGCCCCTCCCTCAGTAGGTAGAGGAGGACTCTAAGGCAGGGGCAGGGAGGGGCGGCGCAGGGTGGGTTTAGTTGTCCCTTGGTGGGAAAGTGGCATGGGGTGGGTCAGCCTGGGCAGGGAATGCGTGTCCTCCTGCTCCCACGCTGCACCTGTCACACCCCTGTCCCCTGCATGGTGGCTGGCTGTGTGCTCTGGCTTGGCGCCGACCTCAGCATCTCCCCCACCGGCCCATCAGGCCACCGCCTGGGCTGCAAGGAGGTTTTCCGTTGTTGCCCCCCCACACTGCGCTGTCTGTGCCGCCTTCTGGGTGCTGAGATAAGTCACGCCTCTGCCTTCCTTAGCCTTCTTTGGTGATCTCCATCAGAAGGATCTAGAAGATCAACCTTGCCAGTGGAGGCCCGGCCCTTTTGTCACATGGCCTGGCGTAAGAATAGACTAGGTCTTGGTGGCGGGGTGAGGGTTTCTGGCAGGTTTAGTAGGGAGGAATTCTCCTTAAACAGATTTTCACTTGAAGGCCTGATGACAGAAGCAGCTGAGTCTCGGCAAAGAGAGAAAACCCGGGGCGGCTGATTTAACCTTGAATCCACCTTGGCCGCCCGCAGCCTCTGCAGGGACGGGGCCCCCCTCCTGAGGGTGATAGCTGGCGGCTGTGGGGCAGGGAACCAGGACATTGCATTTACAGGGTACCCCCAGCCAAGGCGGGGGCCCTCCTCCTCGCCCCCCACCCGCCACAGAGCTCCTAGCTTCTCCTTCCCCTGTGCAGAGCCCTGGAGCCCCCCGTAGCTTCGTGCTGTGGTCTTGCTGGCTGGGGACTCGCTTTCTCAGGGACCTGTGGCACTGTTCAGCGCAGGTCCCCACCCCCCTCTAGGGACGCCTGTATTTGGGGCCTGTGGTCTTCCCGTGGTCTTCCATCTCAGATTCTGTCTCAAAGTCAATGCGGGGCTGTGTGCTTCTGGAGAAACATGGATTTGGGGGGAGAAGAAGACTTCTGTGAGGCAGGCGTGTGAGATGGAGGTTTTGCAGGCTAGCTTCATTTCATCACTGACTTCCAAGGGCTCGGTTCTACCCGTGGACGGGATAGTGATGGCCCTGCATGCTTCTTGCAGAGTAAAATAAGGGACTAAGTCAGTGTCAGTTCTCCTTTTTGTGCAAGGAGCCCCTCGGCTCCTTGTCCACGGGCGTGCACACACACACACACACACACACGCATGCGTGCGCGTGCACACACAGGTTTTACCTGAGAGACACCCAAGAAGAAGTACGTTGGAGAGCAGGGACTTGCAGGCACATTCGCCCCTGTGCGCCCCGGCCGTGGGGTGCAGGGTGCTCTCCCCAGGGACCCTCCGCAAAGTCTCCCTTCGGGTCTGTTGCAGGCAAACAGTGCCTCTGCTGCCGCACCCACAGGTACAGTGTGAGGTGACACAACCCTCTCTCCTCTGCCTGCTGGGACGCTGAGGCCATTTCCTGGAGTCCTGGAGGGTCCAGCCGTGCAGGGAGCCTGGGGGACCAGCTGCCCTCCCTCACTAGGCAGAGGAGGAGCCTGAGGCCCCAGAGGAGCAGGGAGGGTAGGGTACAGGGTGGGTTTAGTTGTCCCTTGCTGGAAAAGTGGAAGGGGTTGTTGGCGCTGGACAGGGGACATGTGTCTTCCTGCTCCCACGATGTTTGCCCTAAAGGTGCCCTTGCATCTGGGCCTTTTGCTGGGCAGCAGGCCTTGCCAGGCTCCCTCTGACGGTGCACACACCGCATGGGTGACAGAGGAGAGGTCCTCGGAGCTGCCAAGGGCACCTGCCCCGAGGCTGTGCCACTTCTCCTCTGGGGGCCACCGGCAGTGAGTTACCTTGCTTTGAATTCATCCTAACCAGAAAGTACTTGTTCCCTTTCTAATGGAGACTTTTCTGTGTGCTTGTTTCTAGAGCAAATCATGGAGGAAAATAAAAAACATGGTTCACTGGTCTCCCTTTGTCATGTCTTTCAAGAAGAAGTACCCTTGGATCCAGCTGGCAGGACACGCAGGTAGCGGCACACCCCTCCCCCCACAGCTTTCCTGCCGGACCGCCAGCTCCCCTGGGAGACACCCAGAGCCTGTGGGCAGAACGGGTCTGGTCCTGCACACTCCCGGGGACGGAAGCGTCTGGAACAGCTTCTCTGAGACCCCAGTGTCTGCATTCTCAGCCAGACTTACCGGGTGTGGCCTGAGCCCTGCCTTGGGGACAGCTGCCCCCTCCAGAGCCCATGCTGCCCCTTCCCCCAATGCATGTCCCCCCTTCCTCCGACCCTGTCATCTTCAGGCTTTCTCTCCCCGTCTGCCTGTCCTCTGCCTGGACTCATCAATAAAACCTGTGACATCATCAGCCCTGCAGCTTGACCACTCCTGCATCAGCTGGGACAAAGAGGCCATACAGAGCGCTTCATTGAGTGCCTACTGTATGCGCAAATCACCTTAGTCTTGGGGGTCACAACGTTCTTAGAAACACAGTCTCTGTCCCCCATCTTGTAGGTGGGGAAGGTGCAGACAGGTCACCCCACAAAGGAGGGTCCTAGGTGTAGCTGGCCAGGGCACCTGCCAGCCACCAGGGAGGAGGGATTTGTCACCCCAGAGCCCGAGAGCCGGCCAGTCCACAGGTAGGGGGCCTTTAGTGAGCATCATCCTCTGGGGAGGTTTCGGCGGCTGCCCCAGACTTGACCTTCATGACCACAGACCAGCATGGGATCTGACATTTCCTTTATGTCCCCAACACCTGGGCCCAGCCCCAGGTCCTTGGACAGACGCCTTCCTAAATAAACACTCCTTGACAGTGTGACTGAGGAGCACTGTGCATGCAGGTGGGCAGTGCCTCGGACCCCCGCTTCTCAGCCAGTGTCCCTGTCCCAAGACTGAAGCCGGCCCTCCCAGGACTTCCGTCCTGAGACCAGAGGCGGTTTCATCACCCAAGAAGCAGGACCAGCAATGGGTTGGGGGTGGTCACGGGAACACCAGAGGTACGATGGGGCCCTCCAGCTGCGCGCGCCGGTGTCCTCTTCTGACAAGGAGCCTGCGGTCAGGGAAGCCAGGGAACTGGCTGGCCGCGGGGACCTGTGTCCACGCCCCCGGAAAGGCTTGTTCCACAAGTGGGGACCCTGGGGGCAGCCCCAGGAGACCTTCCTGGGGAGCTGGGGCCTGGGGGTGGGGGGTCAGGGACCAAGGGCCTCCTCCCTCACCCCACAGGGAGCTTCAAGGCGGCAGCCAATGGCAGGATCCTGAAGAAGCACTGTGAGTGTGAGCAGCGCTGCCTGGACCGGCTGATGGCCGACGTGCTGAAGCCCTTCGTGCCCGCCTACCACGGGGACGTGGTGAAGGACGGAGAGCGCTACAACCAGATGGACGACCTTCTGGCCGCCTTCGACTCGCCCTGCGTGATGGACTGCAAGATGGGTGTCCGGTGAGCCCAGCGTGTGCGCCTGGCAGGCTTGGGGATCCGCGGGGACCACGGGAACCCCCTCCCTGCCCCAGCCCTGTCCTATGGCATGCAGAGGGGATGGGACCCTGGCTTTGCCCCTCACAGCCTCCTCCCCTTTCTAGAGCCAAAAGCTGTGGGGCCGGGAATGGGTCGGCTCCGTGCTGAGCTAGCCTGGGGAAGGCAGAGAGAACTGCCTGCCTCTCTGGGCAGCAGGGGTGGGGGTGCTGCTCGGAGTAGCAAGGGCGCGGCCGCATAGGGAGGCTGGGGTAGAGGCCCTTCCTGTGACTCCTGTGCCCACCTCACCCGGGGGTAGGGAGAGCCCATTATTGGAACGTGCTGGCTTGCCAGCAGAGACGTGCGCCTGCCCTTTGAGTATAAGTGGAGCCCAGAAGCTGCTCCCTTGGCGGACATGGGGTGCTCTAGGGGCCCCACGTAAGGCACAGAAGCTGTAAGGGGGCGGCGCATGGGCCTGTGCATGGAATCGGGTCCGAGCCCTGGCGTCTGCCCGGGGAGACAACCCAGGGGAGGACTCGGGAGGGAAGGAGACAGGAGGAGCAGCCAGGAGCAGAGAGGGCCCGAGACCATGCCGTCTGCTGCCGGGGCCCTGTCTTGACTGCATGGTGTCCTCGTCCCTCTCAGACTTGGACCATTCTGTCGCAGGAGTCCCCAAGTGGCTCCTTCTGTCCTGAAAGCCCTGTCCTGCCTCCCAGGAGCCTGACTGGGCCCTGGCAGGTCTGGGCCCTGGGGCCTATGTTTGCTTTGGGTGGCAGAAGGAGATTTATTTCTTCCAAGGGGAGAATGCGAAAGATCGGTGTGTCTGTATGTGTGTGATAGAGACCAGGGCCAGGGAAAAAGCCCCGTTTCCCTTTCCTCCTCACTCTTTCTGGGACTGTCAACCGAGCCAGACCCTGCGGGCTGCATTCCTTCTGTGTTGTCCCCAGGCAGGGACCAAGGTGGGGGAGGTCCAGGCCCCACTCCGCTCTTCCGTGTCCTGACCACCCTCCCTCCCTCTGTCCAAGGCCCTCACTGCTCTGGCCCACAGGAGGAAACAGACCGTCCCTCCAGGCACCACGTGGCCACTGCTCTCCCACAGAGTCTTATTTCCATCCCAGGAAGGCCCTTGCAGCGTACACCAGGATGGGTCCCCTCCAGGAAAGACGCATAAATATTCCGATGAGTTCACTCCAACCGTGGCCAAAAAAAGTATAGCCTGAGAGAAGAACCTGCAGCTAGTGGGTCCCGAAAGGCTGCCCTGTGGATCTGTCTATTCCTCGGGAAGCTGCTGGGGACAGGGGCCCCCTCCACCTGAGGCTGCCTTCTGTCCCCTGAGTCCCCCCATTGGCGGCCCCGAGGCGGAGGCCGTGGTGTGGGAGCGGAGTCCGCGTGGAGGGGAGTGGGGGGTCTCCGCAGAAGGGGTCCTGCCTCAGCTTCTCCTCCCTGCTTCACGATGCCAGGGACGGACCCCTCTGCATTCCTGCCGCTCAAAGGCAGGGTCATGGCCCAGATGAGCAGGGGTCACTGATGCCACAGGGGAAGGGGACCCAGCAGGGGCAGGCAGGGCAGCATGTCCAGACCAGGACCCAAGGGGGCTCCATGGCGCCCTGTGTCTCTGCAGGGACTGTGCTGCCTCCCCAGCTCTGTCCATCCAGAATCCTTGACCTCACCACCTCCCCTAAGACCAGCAGTCCGTGCCCACTCCCAAAGTGTGGCCTGTTCTTGCCAGAGGGAAGAGGCCTGAGTCCCTGGCCTGACAGGTGGAGACTTAACACAAGGAAGAAGCCGGCTGGCCGATCAGCAAAGGCAGCCTTGGCCATGGTGGGGGCCTAAGGAGCAGGTGACATGGGCACCTGCAGTGTCCTAAACCGGGGGCCTCACGGGGCTGGGGTTCCACATGGACATAGGCTCACGTGGCTCTGGCGAGTTTTCTCGAATGCAACCCTGTGGTCCTGTGTGTTGTGTGGCCTGCCAGGCAGAGTCAGAAGCGCCCTTCTGAGATCCAAATCGGGCTGGTGGGTGGAGACTGGGATCGTCCACAGTTTTTGAAGCCATTAGTGGCCTTAGCGTGGAAGCTGTGGGCTCCCCACAGACTCACTGCCTTTCCGAGGGGTGCCCTGGCCTCCATATGGTTGCCGGTCCCCCCTGCAGCTGGCCTCTGCTCCCCCCTGTGAAATGGAGGTGTCACCTTCCCCAGGGCCAGTGTCAGGGAGCATGGGCCCCACTGTCCAGCTGCTGACCATTTCCTCTGCCAGAGGGTGAGCAATTCTACCCCGGGGGGACTGTGGGGTCTGCTTTGGAGAAAGCCCCAGTCAGAGGAGACTGAGAGCTGAGGCCCCTTCCCGTTTGAGAAACTAATAAAAGCTCTTCGCAGAAGTAGAGCCCCCCACCCACCCCACAGGCCCCCAGAGGACACTCAGGAGCACTGGGGATGGCCAGCCCGCTCCAGCCACTCAGCACGCACACACAGCCACACACAGGCCAGTGGGACTCCACACATCACTGGCCCGGCCCTGCAGGCCCAGCGGGGTGTGCATGCACGGGGGTGTGTGAGTGTGCGTGCATGGGGGGTGGTGCGTGCATGGTGGGGGGTGAGTGTGCATGCATGAGGGTATGCGTACATGGGGGGTATGCATGGGGGGTGTGCACGTGAGAGGAGTGAGTGCATGACTGGGTGGGCAGGTGAGTGCACACGTGAGTGTGTGGGTGAGAGTGTGTGGGGTGTGTATGCACGCATGGGTGTGTGGGTGTGAGTGTGCACACATGCGTACGTGTGTGAGTGCATGTATGGGCTGTGTGCACAATGGAAGGCCATTTAATGACCAGGCCCGTGTTCACACCCAGGAACTTGATCTTTTCTTGTATCTGATATAGTAGTTTCTGAAACCTTGTCCTTCAAAGACCTCACAAGTGGATGTGCCGTCTGTTCTGGTCCCGCTCGGAGCAGATGTGACAGGCAGTGGCTGAGCAGGGCCTGGGACACCCAGGGGTGGGGGGGCCAGACCTCGGTCACAGCCACCCACCCACAAGGGGCCTGCGCAGAAAACCTCCCTCGTGGCAGCTCAGTGCTGTGACTTCTGTTTCAGGAAGGCTCGCAGCAGGCAGCCATGGAGCCGGGGGCGGGGGAGAGGGGTGTGATTGGGGAGCAGGAGTGCGTCTGCATATGCCTACGTGTGCGGGGGGGGGGGCTGTCCACCTCAGTCTGGCGAGGCAGGGGGTGAGGGATTCAGCCAGTCCTGCCCCCGCTGCCATTACCCCGCCAGGTTCCGGGGACCCCTGCCAGTTGAGCCAGCAGGCCCAGCCCGCACATGCGGATGGCAGGGCAGTGTGCAGGCATTGGCCACGTTTTCTGGGGCCCATCAGGCTGGGGGCTCCAGTGTGAGGGGGTATGGGTGGGCGAGGCAGGCTGAGCCAGTACATCTGCAATAGAGCACTGGCCATGGGGCCCCCCAGGCTTCCTGTACCGGCCATGAGCTTCCCCTTCCCCCACTGTGGGCCTTTCAGAGGCCACCTTCTGGCCTGGCCTTCGTATTCAGGAGGGAGGTGAGAGAGCCAAGGACGTCTAAACCCTTCCTAGAAGGGCAGGACCTTGGGTTCCTCCAGGCTTCCCCAGTGATGCTGGCGTGGGGTACCCCCTTCCCTAGGCAGCCCTGGTCTCCCAGCCTGAGTGCACGTGTGCCCCTCTGGGCAACCCGCCTGGGCTAAGCTGAGAGCTGCCCTCGGGCGAGGCTGGAGCTGCGGTCCGGCCAGCGGTCCTCATCAGCCCCCTCGCCACGCAGGACCTACCTGGAGGAGGAGCTCACCAAGGCCCGGAAGAAGCCCAGCCTCCGCAAGGACATGTACCAGAAGATGATCGAGGTGGACCCTGACGCCCCAACTGAGGAGGAGAAGGCCCAGCGGGCTGTGACCAAGCCACGGTACATGCAGTGGAGGGAGACCATCAGCTCCACGGCCACCCTCGGCTTTAGGATCGAGGGCATCAAGGTGAGGCCTGCAGGCACCCAGCTGAGGAGGGGACAGGGGCTCCAATGTGCCTCCATGGGGTTGCAAGTGCACAGGCCGTGGTCGCCACGGCCCTGCTGGGTTTCCACCCTCGGCCCACTCTGGGCCCCAGTGTCGGGGTTGGCTCGCTGGAAGCCCCCCGCCCTCCAGCTGCCTGACGGCAGAGAGCACCTCTGCAGAAGGTCCCGTGGGCACTGCTCTGGGGTGAGAGAGCCACTCGCCCTTCCCCTGTCCTCTGAAACAAGCATTTTCTTTCCTTTCTGCAACCAGCCCTCGGATTGGCTACAAATTTCATGCTCTCCCCCTCCCCATAGTGCTCATTTTTCTCTCCTTGTCTGTATGAAACGACCCCCCAATCCTTCACCTCTCCCTCTCCAGCTGGATGTTCTGACCTCTGGTCACTGTCTGGCCAATGTCCCCACCAGCACTTTCCCTGCCTCACCCCTCCCCTCCCCCAGAGATGGGCCGTCCACCTGGCTGTCTGTCCCTTCGCCCCAGTGCCCTGCTTAACCTTTCCGAGGCGACCACGTTGCACTAACTGGCCTGATGGTGCACAGACCCCCGAGTGTGGTGACTCCACGTGGGGCCATCCTTCCTCAGCCTTCGTCCCCAAGAGCAGAGCTCCTCCTGGGGGAGCTAAGCTCCATGCGCTTCCCTGGAATAGCCTAGAACACACATAGTGCCAGGATAAGAAGAGGGAGCCATCTCCTGTCTGGGGTGGGCCAGGGAGCAGAGACAGCATCTTGGCCTCCAGGAAACCTGCGATAAAGGATCTCAAATTACAAAGGGAACCTAGCTGACCTTGGGGTTGGGAACCCCTGTCTTCTGTCTGGACAGCAGGGACCCGTGGGCACTCGGGTTCTGAGGGCAAAGCCCCGGGTGAAGTGGAGACCCGTCCTTCTCATCCAACCCCTGCTGCCCACGGCCCCACCCCTCCATCCCTGGCCTGCACACCCCAGGCCTCCCCTGACCCTGTGATAGTGCGGGTGCCCGCCTCCCTCCCCAGCACCTGGGCACCATGGGGTCTCCATAGCCCTGTGAGCTGCCTGGCATCCTTGGGCTGCCAGGTGGGTGAGCGCCCTGCCAGCTCCCGGGCCCTCTGCTGACACCCCTGGGTGGTGTCCTTGTCCTTCTCAGAAAGAAGACGGCTCTGTGAACCGGGACTTCAAGAAGACCAAAACGAGGGAGCAGGTCACCGAGGCCTTCAGAGAGTTCACAAAGGGGAACCGCAACATCCTGGTAAGTCAGCGCCCCACCACTCCCGGGAGGGGCTGGCTGCACGGGGACCACCCATGGCCCCCTAGGCTTGCCTAGCCCTGGACGGAGCCGGGCCGCCAGGCCCACACGCCGGCCCCAAACTCCCACTGGGCAGGTACAGAGGAAGTTGACTCGGTTGCCAACCCCATTTGAGGGTCACCGGAGGCACCCAGTGGGCTCACTCTCTCCCTTGCCATCCCCTAACGGCTCTGGGGACGGTTCCCTCCCATGAGAGGATTGCTGCCACTATAGTCTCAGTACCTGCCAACCATCATGGGCTCACCAGATCCGCAGGGCAGTCCCCTGGGGCAGGGAGACTTTCTTGTCCCCACTTCACAGGTGAGGGACTGAGAGGGTCAAAGGCCCAGCTAGAAAAGCACAGAGTGGGAACTCACGTGCAGGCCACTGCAGTAGTAGACAAGCTAAACACATGGCTCTGACCTCTGGGGTTAGGACCTTGACCCTCCAGGCAGAAGTAGGGTGTACTGAACATCCGCACCCCACGGGAAAGGTGCCCTGGGACAGACCCAGGTGCTTTGGGGACATGGGCCCTGGAGCCCCCAGGGACAGGTTCCTTCTGAGCAGGGGTGGACCCGGACAGCGTTATCTCTGAGCAGACTCCGAGCTGGCTGAACTCGAGGGTCTCCCTCTCTCCTTTGCAGGCCGGATAGGCTTCCCTGCGGCCCTGGCAAGGAGGCTTCGGGCATGGGGTGCACCCCCGAGCTCCTCCATGGCCCGAGCCCCCTGTTTGCCTGCCACAGAGCACATGCCTCACTCTTGGTGGTGCCAAGCCTGGGCCGTGACCTTCTGCAGGAGGGCATCGAGGGATGTGGGAGCCTGCATACAGCGGGCTTCCCCGCAGTCCCTGGGTACGGCAGGCACCCCAGAGGCCAGCGCAGCTCTTGTCCCCATCCGAGGGCTGCACAGAGAGGCCCCTGGCAGAGGCTCCCCACTTTCCCTTCGGAAGGTCACGGGCACAAGGTCTGTGTTCTGGAAGGCCCCATGGTGGCCGGGCTGTTTGGAGGCTGCCTCCACACTATTGTCCTTCCAGAATGAATGTCACCACTTGTGAGAGCTCGTAGGAGCTGCACGGCTCAGCAGGGCCTCCCCTCCCTCCCCTCCCGCTCACAAAGGAGTGTGGATGGACAAAGCGTGGCGCCAGGAGTCGGGCTGCCCGCCTCGCCTGGGCCTGGGGCTTGGAATAAATGCTCAGGGTGGAAGGTCCCTTCCACTCTGACACCCGGCAAAAAGCCGCCCCACCCCCAAGTGTTTAGAACTCTGGCCATTTTTTGTCCCCAGATCGCCTACCGGGACCGGCTGAAAGACATTCGGGCCACTCTAGAAGTTTCTCCCTTCTTCAAATGCCACGAGGTAAATACAGGGCTTTCCTTCTCTGGGTTGTGGCGGCAACCTTTGGGTCTGCCCACCTGAGTGGTGAGCACACCTCCCACACTCATGGGCCTGCTTGTTCTGAAAACCCGAGGGCAAATATTAGGACCACGCAGCCAGAGAGACAGGCTTCCCGGGATCAGGCCACTCGCTGCCAGTAGGGGCCCTGTTCACACGTGTCTGCCCCAGGCTCCCTGGACAGACCACGCAGGGCTGTCCTGCCTCAGGGCTGTGATCATCCATCCTCCCACTGTTTCCTGCCCCACCTGGCTCCCGAGACTTCCATCCCACAGACCCCCAGGTCTCAGGGCAGAGCCCCCAGAGCTGCCGAAGCAGCCCCCCATCACCACCAGAGATCTTTGGGCACCACCCTGGGAGCCTGGCTGGAACTTTCCACCTGTTCCTGCTTCCACGTCTGTGTGTCTGCGGGGGCAGCAGCCAGGGAACCCAGACACCCGAGACAGGGTTCCCTGGGGGGGGTCTGCAGGACCGTGGGGTCAGAGATCCCAGGCCTCCGGCCCCTGGAGTGTGCACACACACATGTGCACATGCACACACCTATGCACACCGCTCCCCGGAAACGGTTACTGCTGTGGCGAAGCAGGCACCCCACGCTCTCAACAGCCTTGCAGCTCCTTCCAGAAAGCAGCTCCTCTCAGGGTCTTGCACGGAGGGAGCCTGAGCCTGAGCCTGAGCCTGAGCCTGAGCCTGAGCCTAAGCCTGAGCCCGGCCTACAGAGAGGGCAGCGGGGGGCAGCAGGTGAACAGGAAATGAGTGGTCCCAGGACCCCGGGCGGTGGGAGCTTCCCCGGGGGGTGGGGGGAGGGGGTGGGCAGGCCCTGCCAGGCCTCACAGCATCTTGGTGCAGGTGACGAGGCTGGCCCTGCTTCCGAACACACAGCCCAGCTTGCCCTGCGATTTTATCCCTAACTTGTCCTTCGGTCAGGGTGCACCTGTCCCACGTGGTGGCTCTGTCAGGTGCCTGGTAGGACTGCCCGTGAGGAGGGACTGGGGTGCTCAGAGGGCAGACAGGGTGGTCTCTGCCCTGAGCAGCTGCTCTTGGCCTAGCCATCCCCAGGTTGCCCTTTCCTCCGCTCCTCCACACTGAGGCCCAGGGTGTGCAAGCCCTCTGCCCCTCCCAGGGCCTCTGGATCCCCAGCTCGGTTAAAGGTCTTTTTGCGGCCCCACTGGAGCCTCCCTTCCCTTCAGCCTGCTTGCCTGCTCCAGAGGGCACAGGCCGTGCCTGGGCCTCAGAACCCCAGGACCTGCCCACTGGGCCGAGGGACCGCACCACACCGCCCGAGTCCTGGGAGCTATAAGGACCCCGTACCCTCTCCCCAGACTCTCTTACTTCCTTCAGCCCCACACAGTGACCTGGGGGAGGGTGTGGGGGATGGATTTGTATTTGGGAAAGTGCCTCACTCCATGCAATTGCTCTGAGCCAGAGCCCAGAGCCGGGGTTAGGGGGTGGGTGTTGGAGGCAGGGTAGGACTCCTTGGTGCCCACTGTTGTCAGAGCCGGGCCATAGCAGAGACCAGCCCCAGTGGCCCTACTGGGCCTCTCTGCTCAGGCTTTGCCTGGATCGTGCTACTGGAATGGGGGTGGTCTGGGCCTCCCTGCCAACCTCCTAAGGGGCTGTGTGTGCACTGGGCAGGTCTATTGGGAGGTAGGAATTGCAGGGTAAGACCCCAAGCTTTCGCCTTGGTCTGAATAGTGGGGGCATGGGTCTGCCACCCCAGAGGTCCTCCCTGACGCCGCCCACACAGTGGTGACCGGCGTCCTTTGCCCCCTGCTCCGCCACCCTGGGTGGGCTCTGCCAGGTGGGATGGGACTTCGAGCTCTGGGCTCCTCAGCACTCTGGCTGCAGGGGGCGAGCTCTGGGGGCTCCAGCGCTGCCCTCCCCAGCTCCCCATTCGCTGCCCTTTCCCCCCAGGTCATCGGCAGCTCGCTTCTCTTCATCCATGACCAGAAGGAGCAGGCCAAGGTGTGGATGATCGACTTCGGGAAAACCACCCCCCTGCCCGAGGGCCAGACCCTGCAGCACAACGTGCCTTGGCAAGAGGGGAACCGGGAGGATGGCTACCTCTCGGGCCTGAACAACCTCATCGACATCCTGACGGAAATGTGCCAGGACGATCCACTGGCCTGAGGCCCCATGGCACCCGCATCACCCCCCCGTCCCTTCCTACTCCTCTGCTTCCTTTCTCCTTTCATTGCCCTTTGCGTCTATCAGGGTATGAGCCCCAGAGCTGACCCTCCCGAACTGCACTACGAGACACTTTGTAGAGACGAGATGGAGAGTTCCAAGAGCAGATGAGAGATTTTCTGGTCACTTTCCTCATGAAGGGCTTGGAGCTGGGGTTTCTACATCTGTCTGTGCATAGGATCTCCCAACAAAAGAGGAATGCCCAGCCCCGGGCTCGGCGGCCTGGAGGGCAGCTCTGGTGGGCTGAGGTCTGGAAGCAGACTCAGGTAGCTGTGGCACTTACTGGTGGGTCACTAACCCAGGAGCCCGGCGCAGCCTCTGGATGGGTCACCTGCGGGGACCTGCTGCCCCCTGGTGGCCAGTGCGGTCAGTGCCACTGCCAAGTTCAGCCTGTGTGTGTGTGCCATCCTCCCCCTGCTGGGGCCGGGATGGGGGGGTGTTGTAAGAATCTGGGCTTGGGCAGGTGCCTGGCTTTGGGCTGCTGGTCTTGGGGCACCAAGCCCTGGGAACTGCGTGTCGGCCATTAACAGGCCAGGGGCGCGCACAGACGGTGTTGGCCTTCTATAGGCACCCCACCCATCTGGTATTGAAATCCTCCAGCTTTGGGCCAGACCTGGGAGTCAGGAGATGTTCTCCGACCCAGGCCTTTGCAGGAGGGGGCAGGCAGGAGCTGTATTCTTCCATATGATTCTCATCCTCTGAGTTCAGAGGACACTCCACACACCTGAGCTTCCAGGGATGTCCCCTAACCACCCAGAGCCACTTGTTTCTCCAGCTCCCTGCCTTGCAGTGGTAAGGTCAGGGGTCCCAGGTGGGGCGGGCCGGAACACAACCAGCCCCAGAGGGAGAAGACAGAACCTACAGAGCACACTCCCTGTACATCCCTTCACATACACACCCCCACCATCTCCCTGGCCTTCTTTCATGGGATCAGGCCCCCAGAAAGTTCAGGCAGGCTCTGGGGCAGTGCTGGGCAGGGAGGAAGCAGGTTCCTGGCTTACTGGCCTCCTCTCCCCCCTAAAGTAACTCTTAGTGCCTGAAGGGGTTAGACCCACATTTCCCAAATGTGGTGCAGGCAACCCTCAACATAGGGGATGGGAGACGGGGTGGCATCTCTCCCTGGAGTCCCCAGGTTGCTTGAACATGACTGGGGAACCCCTAAACTGTGTTTTAACTTTCAAGCAAGTTATGTCTCTCTTATGGAGAAGAATGTAAAATTGGCCTGACTTTGTAGGAACAAAACTATCAGCTCTTTGGCCATGCAGAGCTGCGCTCCCCAGGTGCCCTCCTTCCCCCATGGAGGTACAGCCCCCGGGGGAGGGGGCGGGGGGGGGGGCAGAATTGAGCTCTGACAGGCGGCAGGTGCTGGGGTCAGTTCCTCCAGAGGGACCAGTCCAGAAGTTTCCTGGGCTGCCCCCGGTCACCCCAGGGTCTCTGGAGGGACCTCCGACCTCCCTCTAGGACACCAGCATTTCCCCTTTTCGTGCTGGGTGAGTGACGGTTGGTGGGGGCGGAGGGCGGGTCCCAGGAGGATGTTTAAGTACAGATTTTTTTTTTTTTTTTTTAAAGGAAATCCCTTTTAAACTTCCTGGCTTTTGTTGAAAACAGTGGCGAGCTCCAATGTGGGGTATGCTAAAGGTCACACCCCCGCCCAGCTGAGCGCAAGAGGTCTCGTGACAGCATGTGACCCTCTGAGGGCAGGAGCACCACAGCCAGCCCTGGGCCTCTCTCTGGAGCTGGAGTTACCTGTTGCTCAGAAGGGGCGTGGTGGTCTGTGCCTTGGCAGTCCGCTGGGGGAAGGACATCGTCCATTCAGACCTCCAGATTCCAGATCCCAGCGCTGTGGGCTGGCCAGAAGTCGCCCTCCCTCGATCTATGTAGAAAGTTTGCTAAAGAAATGAATGCTCTGAGCAGGAAGTGCGGGGGACCAGCTAGAGCTACTTAAGAACAAAATTTCCAAGCACTTTAAACAGGCACCAATTGTTTGCGAATGATGTGCTGAAATACAAGGGATGTGTTTATCAGAGGAGGTCTGCACTGCTGATAAGTCAGCTACAGGTTGCTTTGGGGCACATTCTATCAGCGAAAGTGGTATCTTTGTGATGTTATTCTCTTCCTTAGGGCTTGGGGTTCTGTATGTACTAAATAGCTCTCCTCTCCCGCACCTCTTCTCTCCAACTGGCATGCCCCCTTCCCTGCCTCCTCCTTGTCCTAAAGGAGTAGATGGATCCTGAGTAGAATTTCACGGAACCCTTCCCTGCCCAGCCCTGGTCCCCACAGGGACACCTCGGATTCTGGCCGTGCGGGTGCCGGGAGGGCGGGGCGAGCGAGGCCCGTGTGCACATGCGCACAGGTGCACGAGCGGCCTTCCTGCTGGGGGGGGCGGGGGGTTCTCGGAGAGCAGCATGCTTCACGTGTTCGCGGAAGGTTTCTCTTGCCTTTAGTGTCGTGTAAGAAGTTTTTAAGTTATATTTATTTTTTCCGGTTTTTTAATTGCACAAAACACTAAGACTGGGAGGCTGGATTCTGTGTGTCCTTTAAAGCTGTGCCTTCTTCCTGAACTTTTCCCACTCGGTGGAAAGAGCCCGGACACAGCACTGCCCCCCCTTCCCCCGCCCATGGACTCTTTCCTCTGTTCGCTGTATCTAGCTTTGAGTTTGCTCGCATCCAGTCCACCCCGTCCCCTACACCTCCCCCACGTGTAGAGAACCCAGGCCGCCGGCTTGGGAAGAGGCCAGGGGTTCCCTGCCCACCCCCAGTGCCTTTCTCCTAGAGGAGACCACTCCCCAGAGGGTTCTCCTTCCCTCTGCACCCCTTTCTCCGCGACACCTTGGAGAAAACTGTTACAAACCACCCACCTGCGCAGTGCCTGTCGAACAGACCGCGTCGCTCTGTACCTTCCTGAATAAAGGCCCGAGACACCACAGTACCGGCCTCCTTGCGGTCCTTTGTGCCCAGAGCCCTGGAGAAGCGCCTCGGGGTGGGTGGGGGACTGCACTCTTTGGAAACTGGAAGATCGCGCTGGGGCCCCAAGAATCCCCCCAGGAATGGGGCTCAGATTGGGTAAGGTTTCGATCTGCAAACGATTTAAAACAGGCTTCAGATCCAGTCTTTTCAGCCTTGTCCGCAAAACCTCTGCGTAGTTAGTCATTCAGGACACAGAATGACCACTAGAAGGGATCGTCTCCCACCCCACAGCCCAGGGCACTAGGGGAAGCCATTGCACTTGAAGACGAGCTCTGTGCAAGGTGGGGAGCTGGCTGCTCGCCTCTATGGTCCCCTTTGATCCCAGTTCACCTCCACCAACATTGCTCTGCAGTCTGTTTTACAGAGGAGGAAACTGAGGCCAAACAAGAGACCTGGGCAATAAACGGGGAGCAGAGATTTGGATCCAGACTGCCTGGTTGCAGACCCGATTCTGTCTTGCTCCTGCTTGGTGAGCTTTCTCAGGCAGAGAGCCTGTCCTGTCTCTGTCCTGCCTGTGTCCCAGGCTCTCAGCACGGGGCTTGGCCCTCCCTGGCCTCCCCGGCCTCCCCTGTCACTCCTCATTGCAAGGGCTGCTTGCTCTCAGAAAGCAGTAGGAAATAAGCCTCTCCTCCAGGTTGCTTCCTGGAGAACCTAAACAGAAAGAAGTACAGTCTTGGCTCCAATGTTGGCCCCTTGGAGAGGGTTGAGGGCCCCGGGCAAGAGCGAGACACCCCAGCCACCGTCTCCCACAGCAGTGTTCCCACCCTCACCTTCTCAATGTTTGCAGCCGCCCGTGGAATTTAGACGGTGTCCACACCAGAGGGATGTCACCCTGAAGACGGGGGCTTACCCCTGGGGACTGGTGTTTCTTCAGCATCTCGCTGGGCTCAAGACAAGTGCTTAGCCAATGTCTGCTGACGGGGACCTCGAGCACTGTCGGTGACCACGGCGGTCAGATACATGGATGCCCTTCCTTCTGCAGAAGGACTCACCGTTGGCTGGCGTGGGCTCCCTGGCCCCTGGGTTTGTGCCCCCTGTGGCCGTCCCTCCTCTTGGTCTTACTCTAGACCTTGTCATTGATTGCCCTGACTGGTCAGGAGGCACCCCGCAAATGCTTGCTGGAAGGCGTGAGCGTCAGTCCCCCCTTCTACTCTCAGCTCTGTCCTCTGCGGCACCCCCCACCCTGGGCTTGGTGATCACCCCCCCACCCCAACCCCTCTAATGTGAAACCCCGCACACCTGTGTCCCAGGCCCGCCGCTCCTCCTGAGCCAGGACTTCGCTGCCTGGTCTCCTCCAGCACAGTCATCAGTGGGACCAGGGGCATCCGGGCCCTCTCAGCTTCTGCACCCCTCCTCCTGCCAACCAGGAGCGGACCCCACATCCCCCAGAGGTCCAACCCTAGAAAAAGGACCCCAGGCCGTGGTGGAGGGGTGGAGGAGAGCCTGGGTACTGCCAGGGCACGTAGACATCCACTGTGGGGGGAAAGAGTTGTCTTCTGCCTGCTTCGGACAAACTCCCCTGGCCAGGCTGCCTGCTGGCCCAGAGAGAGCTCGGGGTCTGCTGCCCACAGGTTCCCCAGTAGTCTGGGGTGTGGGTGGGGGGACAAGGCACTCCATCAGGGCAGGGGAGGGGGTGGGGCTCCTCTTCATCTTGTTGTGGTGGTTCTCACCAGGATCCCTGGAAAGTGTGAGTCTCTTCTCCTCGGGTGAGGATCGAAGGTCTGTGCCTTCGATAAACCCAGCCCAGTGATGCTCCTGGGAACCAGGGCACCAACCATAGGCAGCTATGTGGATCTACTGGGCTCTGTGGGAAGGGGACTTGGGTCAAAACTCTTATTTCATGGACTCCGTAAGCAGAGGGCCCTGGTGGCATCTCAGGTGGCATTTTGGGCATCAGCATCTGCATAGACCCGAGAAGACTGCCCCTTGTGGCTGTAGTGGGAAGTGCAGTCCCTTCCAGAACTAAGTCATAGACAAGACTATGAGTTAGTTCTAGAGAAACTATGACCCAGATCCACAGGGACCAAAGGCCTGCCCACACCTCACCTCCCAGGCACCTCATTCCCATTAATGTCAGAGGAGAGCTGTGGGTATGGGGATACCACCCTCTTACTTCCACCAGCAATGGGGCCCCACTGCCTTCAAAGCCACAAGCAAGCCAACTTCCAACTCCCACTCCAAGTTTCTACTCTCTACGGTGAACAGTTGGGCTAGGACCATCCAGAGCCCTAGGAAACCTGATGGCCAGTCACCCTATTGCTTTTCCAGGTCTCCTCTGGCACCAACCAGCTCAGCCTGGGTTCCCTAGAAACCAGGTTAAAGCTGGCTTTTATCAAGGAGAGCGATCCCAAGGGGCCCGGCATGGTGGGGGGTGGAGGGTGGTGTGTGGAACAAGGTTGGGACAAAGCAAGGGGCAGAGTCAGCAAGTGTAAGCCACCCTCCCAGCACCCCCAGCTCTGCCTCCCACTGGCTACCCTGTCCACAGGACCTTATCTCATGCGGGCAGCACTGCCACTCAGGTGCCCGTGTGGGTCAGCGCAGTGATGGTGAGGGCAGCAGCCGAGGCTCTGACCATGGGAACAACACAGGCCTTGCTGGGCTCCTCTGGTCTGGGGTGCTCTGGTAACCAAGGTTGACCGGGCTTTTCCAGTAAACACCAGAAGGCAGTGCCCATCCTGCTCCCCCCACTCGCCAGCCAGTCCCCCATTCTGTCCCTTGCACTTCCCTGACTGATGATCTCACCCCCTTACCCAGTTGGGCAGGAAGCTGGGGTCCCATCAACCTGCGAAGTCTGGTGAGGGACGAGAAACTGGAAATAAGGAAGCTCCCTGCAGGTCTGCCCAGGGTTGGCAGGGGCGTGCCCGGGCTGTCTCCAGACCAGGGACCCCCAGGAAAGCCTCCCAGAACCAGTTTGAAAACCGGCGGTTGGTGGGAAACCTGCTGGGGTGGGGGAGGGGAGCCAGGAGACCCAAGCCTGCCTCTGAGCCGTGGCAGGGCCCCAAGGTCACTGAGGGTCTTCACTAAAGTCTGGGGAGTAACTTGGCTTCACACAGTGGTTTCTCACCTTTGGGGATCACAGATATGATATGATATGCCTCAGATAATTTAAAGGAAGCGATGAACCCTTTTCCCAGAAAAATGCCCATAAGCATACACACAAAGTTATATAGGAATTCAGGGACTCCTGGACACCCCCTTCCCCCACCAGCCCCTGGATAGATCCCCAGGTGGTGGGCAGGTCTGATTTAAGAATGCTTGGTTTGGGACACCCAGGTGGCTCAGTCAGTCAAGCAGCTTTCTTCGGCTCAGGTCATGATCCCAGGGTCCTGGGATCAAGTCCCGCATCAGGCTCCTTGCTTGATGGGGAGCCTTCTTCTCACTCTCCCTCTGCCTGCCACACTGCATGCTTGTGCTCTCTCTCTCTCTCTCTGTGTGTGTGTCAAATAAATAAATAAAATCTTAAAAAAAAAAAAGAAAAAGAAAAAGAATGCTTGGTTTGTCACAGCCCTTCCCAGTAGGGGAACGCTCCCCACCCCCCTCCCTGCAAGGGTGTCTCTGTCATCAGAGGCCAGCCTGGCAGCTGTCCCCCTTTTCCCCCTCCCTTAATGATTCAGACTTCTAAAAGGTATCATCTTAGAACTACGGCCCACCTATTTTTGTAAATAAATCTTTATTGGAAATAGCCATGCACATTTTTTATGTACTGTCTATGGCTGCTTTCACACCACAATGTCAGAGCTGAGTAGGTGCCCCAGGCATTCCGTGGACGCAAAGTCTGAAATACTCACTGTCTACCCTTTTACGGGAAAGTCCTCCAATCCCTACCTCACGCCGACCACAGCCACCTGGCACCATGCTAGGGGATTCATGACTGTTAGTGCAATTTTTATAAGAACTCTGGAGCTGCTTTAACCCCATTTGTACATGAGAAAGCAGAGACACAGAGAGGGTGAGGAACTTATTTAAGAACACACAGCTGGTAAGCGACCAACTCAAGCCCTTTCCACGACCCCATGCAACTGAGTCTCCCCACCGAGCAGCAGGGTTGGTGCAGGCACACGGCTGCATCGCAGGATTTGGGGAGTGGCCTGTGGTCAAGCCATGGGTCCTGGTGACTAGAAACCTGACAAGGCCCAAGCCATGTTGGTCCCAAGCATGGCCCTCAGGGGGGTGAGGGCTGAGCTGCAGAGCCCAGGCTCTGGCTCTGGCCCCCACAACAGGCAGGACCCAGAATTCCACCAGCCCCAGAGGATTTGAGCTGGGGGTGTGACGGCCTGGCTCAGGAGCTCTCTGGGAAGCGCTGTCTTTTCTAGACTCCAGGTGACCCTGTAAGCGAGCACAGCCCCCCCGCAGCCTCCCTTCCCCCAGAGACCCTTGCACACAGACAAACAGAGTCATCATTGTCCCCTGACACCCCGGACAGACTGCCAGTTCGCAGGCCAACTCACACGCCCTTCCACTGAAAGACAGAAGCTGCATCCTGTTCTCACAGACACCAAGACACATGTGCATGTCCTTTCTCTCTTTGCCACCACAGCCGAGGCCAGCCCCTGCTCGTTCGTGTGCCAGGCACAGATGGGCCCGAGCAGGGAGGCGGGAGCAGAAAATCCAACAAGAAGAGAGATTTCACACCTCAGCTGGATGTGAAGGCTTGCAGTTCTGGGTTTTTTTCAACAAGAAAAAAACTAGTCTGATATAATACTGATAATAAAAACATGAGATAGGAAGCGCTTCCCCCAGCACAAATTTATTTTCTCACAGCTCTGGAAGCTGGATGTCCAAGCTCAAGGTCTGGCAGGTTGGTTTCTGGGGAGGACCCATTCCAGTCTTCCCACTCATTGCCCAAGGCCAAGGGCGAGTTCTGCCACAGCCAGCTCATGCAGGGGCCCCCACCCGTCTGAGCAGGGTGCTCCACTACACCCTCACGCGGCCAGCTCTGCTGCAGACACAGTCCCACTGCACGAGAATGGGGTGGCGGTGGGGAGGGGGGGACGGGACACAAGGCAGCCCCCGCCCCTGTTGTGCACTAACATGGCAGACTGTTTCCAGCTCTACCTTCCATCCCGAACCTTCCAAACTTGTGAATGAGTAAAGCAGTTTGGGGGTGTGGGGGTGGGGGGAGTGCGTCGCTCAGTTCTGTGGTTTTCAATGTGGCGACACATATTTGGGTTATTTTAAAAATAGTTTCTGCAAATCATGGGCAAACAGTATCTCACTGGGACAATTTGCTGTCGGCAGCAGCCCTGCTTTACTTCAATGGAAAACAAGTGCCCAATTTTAGTCATGCTTTCTGAGCACACGTGCTGGAGGGAAGTCGGGCCTGCTGCCCACGGAGGCGGCTGTGCGGCTGTGGGGGAAAGGGCCCCCTTCTGGACAGCCTTGAGCAGGACAGCCTTCCAGGAGGAAAGGAAGAGGGGCAGGAGCTCATTCACGGAACAGGTTCCTTGGTGGCCTTGTTCAGGCCCCCCAGAAATACCCCAAAACATCCCCCTAGAATTTCCCTCACCTTCCTGGCTACCCCCAGACTGTGGTGTCTTGGTCCTGCAGGGACACAGTGGCCTTGGCAATGACATCGGAGTCCCCGACAGCCAGCGCCCGTACCATACCTCCCAACCCTCACCACTGGCGGGTGTGCATATGGTTAGTGCCATTACCTGTGTGGTGTAAATTCAGAGACAGGAGCAAGGTCATGCTGCTGGCAGAACCAGAGTCGGGATCAGAGCCCTTGGTGTGGGTGGACCAGTGAGTGGGCTTGTGCCCAGCACTGGGAAGAGGGTCACGTTGGGGGTGGCAGCACAGGGCAGGACACCTGACCCCCAAGAGGGACGAGGACCCTTCAGAGAGGCTTTGCAGAGGAGGTGTCCCCCAAGGTCAATTTATCCAGAATTATCCGGCAGCGCTGAGGGGTGGAGGGAATCATGTGCTGCAGGCACCAGTAGGACGCAGGGTCTGCCATCGCTGCAGGTGGTCAGAGGAGGCTTTGTGTGGGGTCCCTGTGGATGTGAGGCTGGAGGGCTGGACAGGGCCCCCCCACAGACCAGGGCGCCAGGGTGGGGCATGCAGCTGTCCTCAAAGGCTCTCCCAGCCGGGCACGAGTAGGGGGCATGTGGAGGGATCCCCCTGGCAGCCAGCAGCTTGGGGGAGGGTAAGACTCAGTGAGGAGGCTTGACCAGAGGAGCACAAGGTCAGGCCGTGGGCTGCAAGGGTGTGAAGGGGTTTGTGGATGCCCCTCTGTGCTGGCTATGGCTGTATGGGGGGGAGGGACACCTGGGGACACCCCGTCTGAGCCGCTGTAGGCTGGGGCGGGGGCTGGGGCAGGAGAGCTTAGCTCCCAACTGCCAGCCGGCTAGAGGGGACAGCCCCACAGGAACGTTGGGGGCGGCCAGATGGGCAGCCTGGAGGCCCAGAGCGAGTCCCCGGGAGCCCGAGTGGGACAGTGCTCACAGTACCCCATTCAGTGACAGAGTCGACTTCAGAGTCCAGCGAGCCGTTTTCCTTTCTCTCTTAGTTATCGTTTTCTGTGTCTTCAAACTATTCTCCACGGGCATGCTTTCGGATCAGAACTCTGTGCATGTGTAAGGAAGGAGTAGGGTCCAGCCACTCCTGTGTTCTCCCCATATCCTCCCACACTTCTGCTCAGCCAGCTCGCAGGCCCCTTTCCTCATCCCCAGCGTGCGGGGTGCTGACCCTCCATGCTGCACCCCTACACACACACACACACACACACACACACACACACACACACACACACACTCCTTGACAACCAAAATGTGTACGCTGGGATTCCTCCATCAGAACAGGACACGTCTGGAAGCCAGGCCTCCTGAGTGGTGGTGGAAAGGGCCACAGGTGTTTCCTGAGCAGAAGAGAAGGGGAGGTGGATGGCAGACGGGCTGATTGTCCTGAGGGGGACAGAGAGCGCTTCCCGCTCCCCTGTCTTACCCTCTGTCCTGAGTTCTGGTGAGATCCGCAGGGACTAACAAGTACAAGTGGCTATGAAGTAGGGCATGGCCCAGGCAACGTGTCTCTGAGAGTTCTTCACATCCTGCAGAGGGATGTGGGGAGAAGGTGGGGAACCCCGGTCTTGGGGGACTTTCATTGAAATTTGTGACCATTTACGTGGGAGATGGTGGAGGATTTCACAGAAAAGGCAGACGGTAGAGGGCGCCATGCTCCTGAGATTTTGTAGTTCGTCAGAAGAGCGGCCGTCCACATAGCAAGTAATTTTCAGCCAACAAATACTTTTAACTACTTTTTTTAATCTTCCAAAATGTTTTAATGAATACATATGGCTATTGTGGTGGAAAAGATACATTTACTAGCTCAAGTTCACCGAGTCGAATTCTGCAAAATCCAGGGGACCACCTGGGTCTGGAGGAGGATTGAGAGGGCACATAATTGGCAAGGGGTGAATCTGAAAGCACTCTGGGGAGGTGAGTCTTGGGCTGGAGGGTGTCCCCTTCTCCACCGGCACAGGAGTCTCCAATCCAGACTCCTGTCAGCTGGAGAGAGACTCTGAGATGGACTCTGACCGAACGCTTGGGGTGGCCCCCTCCACAGCACAAGCCACCCCAACTTCCACAGCTCCAGGCCCTGGGAAATCTTTGCAGTTTGGTGACCCCGAGCCACGGCAGCAATGAGGACCGGCACACAACTCTCCCCATCTCTGCAAGGTGCAGCTCCGGTATGGCTGCCATTCCTGCCCCCAAATGACCTGGGGCCCTAGGAGGCCCCATTGAAGGACCCCCCCACCCCGGGGTCTCACAAGGAAGCCAGGGCAAAGCTCGTACGTGAAATGCTTTCACTGAAATTACGAGATGTTTTGGGAACCCTGTCGAGCCTCCAATTGCACGACCTTTCCTGAGGCTTGGCTGTTCATCTTCTTCCAAATGTTTGCTCTCTTTCTGTCCGGCTGGCTTCTCTGAGACCTAAAATTCTTTGAGCCCATAGGCCTGTTAGCTCACGCTTATTTGCATGGCTAAGTAACCAACACTTCGGATGGGCAGGAAGCCAATGGAAACAAATCCTGTTTCTATAGTAGGTACAGAGAGGACTCTGCAGAAAATAGTTTCCATTTTCGGGAGAAGGGGGCAGGTGTGTTCATTTGGCAACTGACCCCTCCTAATTCCACCTTTCCTGTGCCTAGAGCGGGGCCAGGTGGCACAAGGGAAATAAAGCTATTCTAGGACCTGGCACCGTCTGGGGGAGCGCTTCGTGTCTGAGAACCCTGGTTCCCTCTGCAAAGAGACTAGGGGCCTGGTCCTTGCTTGGTGGGCAGCCCAGCAGGGGCCAGGATGGTGGAAAACTCCCCCCAGGGCTTTGCGACGCCAACCTCGGTGTTCGGTTTTGGCTCAGAGTGGATGCTCGGTCTCGGTCCTGGGACTTTCTAATGTTCTAACCAGAAAGCAACTCCGGGCGTGCTCCAGGGGTCCTGGCTGTCCCTGCATGTTCCTCGGGCATCCACGCCTGCCATCAGGGTGAGGGGAGGAGAAAGGATTTCTGCATGTGTGCTAACCTGTTCTGGAACTCTTTATATGGGGAAAAAAAAAAAAAAAAAAAGTTTTAATTTGCACTGTTGCGCATGTATATAATTTTTTCTTTATTTTTTTTTAAGTTTTGTTTATTTTTAAGTCATCGCGGGGCCCGAACTCACAACCCGGAGATGAAGAGCCACCAACCAAGCCAGCCGGGTGCCCCTACAATTTTTTTCTTTAAATACTGTGCCCCATTACAGGAGGGAGCAGGTGGAGAGGGAAGGTGGGAGGCCGGGACTGGGGAGGAAAGCTGGCAATGTCTAAGGGCCCAGTCCCTCGCTGGTCACCTGTGGATAGCAAGTGAGCCTGTGCCCAGGTCTGGTGCGTGCCCATGTGGGTGTGTTTGTCCTGTGCAAAGGCTGGGACTGTGACAGCGAGGACAGAGGGTCAGAGGAGACTCTCTGGAGCAAAGATAGCTTTAGGGCTTAGGAGGCAGGAGGGCGGGGAACACAGAGGGCTGGTGGTGAAGACTGGCCTCCAGGAGGAGGCAGGACTAAGACCTTCTCTGCATCTCCGCACACTGGTATCTTGTCTGGCGTCTCCAAGAGGCAGGAACCGTGGCCAGAGATGCCTTCAGGCTTATAAACTACAGCCCCAGAACTGAAGAGGACAATCCCCAAGGTCTCAGGAAAGCTCTCCATCTTCGCAGGCTCACTCGGTGAGCGAGATGAGCTACTGGCTGGGCTGGGATGGAGTGAGTCGAGCCATGGGCAGCGTCCCCCCAGCAGAGCAGAGGGGTGGAGGGCAGAGGAAGTGAGAGCAGTCTGTCTCTCCCCGGGGTGAGAGGGTACCCCAGGGGTGCTGTTCTTGAGCTCCGCCAGGATTTGAATGGGAGGGGTGAGAGCAGGTGCAGATCCTGGGGACCCCCACTGCTCAAAGCAGTGACACTGTTTTCTTGGTGATAAAATCCATTCATCCCACCTCAGCTTCTTTGAAAGATCCCGGATAGGTTTTGAGTTTCCCCAGAAGCCAAGAGCAGAGGCAAGATCCCCAGCCCCTGCCCTCTGGGATCCCCTTCCTGACCCAGAACCTCAAGAGATGTGGACAGCATCCAAGTGTTCTCGAAAGGCTTATTTCCTCCACCAATGACACCCAGTTTTGAAAGTTTCTTTGCCTGACATGGAAATCCCCACGGCTCTGATGGGAAAGACAGCTGCAGGCTCCTGCTGGCCCGGTAACTCCCCACAGAGCCAGCTTCTCAGGGCCTGAACCCAGGGTGGGATGAGGAGACCCTCCCTCTCTCCACGGCCAGCCAGGCCTGCATGTCTGTCTCGAGGGGCCCTGGGCCCAGGCTATCCAGCTGCCCGAGCTGTGAACCCACACCCCTTTCCCACAGGCGGCCCTCACGCTGTCTCCTCTTTCTCTGGGGCTCCCCTCTTCTCCTCAGTAACTCCTGGCTTCTATGTGAGAAGCTTTCAGCCACCCGGCTGGAGGGTCTTCTCTGAAGGCCATGGCCAGTCCATGGACCCAACTGCGGACCTCCGGGCACCTCCCCCGCAGGAGGAAACAGGCAGGTCCGAGCCTGTCCCTGAGCCTGGGGTTCTGGGGAGTAGATGCCCAACGTCTCCCCGCCCCCAGAAGGGGCACTTCTGCGGCCACACAGCCTGCGGAAAGCATTCCTTGTCAGACAGTGTTCCCACCATGATCTGAGTCTCTGGATCAAGAAAGGGCCCCCTGGGCTGCGCCTCTCTGCAGACTGAGGCTTCTAGAACGCGGCATAGTGCGCCCCTGACTCGCGAGTGTGAGGACGGCCCAGGGCAGCTGTCTCCTCGGCTCACAGATTTCATCTGGTTGGATTACCGCCTCCTGTCAGGAGCTCTCAGCTCCCCCGTGCTCATCTGTTCTAGCCACTGTCTTCATCCATGGATTCCACGGATTCCACAAACTCTGCGGGTCCCGGCCCGTTAGCAAATACCAGCCGGGCCGAGAACTGAGCCCCGCACCTCCCTCCCAGCTCCCTTCAGCTCTGCCAGTTATAGCCAATCTGCTCCTTGCAAGTCCTCCTAACCGTGTCCTAACGCTTCCACATGCTTCCCTCCCAGCTGGTCCACGGTGGAGCTGGAGGGGAGACTCTGCCCTGCCTTCCTGGTAAACCCGGGGGGGGGGGGCCTGATGCCTGAGTGGGCAAACTCCCACCGGCAGAGGGATATGATCGCCGAACATGGGGGTCCCCAGGAGACCCCGGGGAAAGACATTCTTCGTGTTGAGACCACTGTACAAGCAGATGTCACAGAGAGAGGGTGTAAGTCAAGGTCCAATCAGCTGGAAAAAAGAGCACGCGGGGGCTTTGAGAAGCCACCAGAAAGGTCACATGAATGTTTATTACATAGAAAAGAGGGAAAGGAAGAAAAAGTTCCTAAAGCCTTATTTCCAAGATTTAAAAAACACAAACTTGGAATGCCAAAGAGATGCCATGCTTTGTATATTTATAATCAGAATATAAATATGTACACGGAGATATGTACACACAGGTTTAGACGGTCATGCACACTGTTTCCCATTACATGGATGACCACGGGGCTTGAGCTGGGACTTCCGAAGCTGGTGGGGCACCGGGGAGGTCAGGACCCTGCCCTGCGCCTCCAGGGGCTGTGAGGACCTGGCCAGTGGCAGTCGGGAGGTGGGACTGGTGGCGGCTGGGTTCTGAGGGTGCGGGGAAGGCCAAGCCACAGACTGGCCTGGGCCCCAGACTGCAAGTCTGGAAGCTTCTCTAGGTCCCCAGCTGGAGAATTTCTTCCTCTTGTATAACCGATGGAGGCTCCAGTCACTGGGATGGGCTGAAGAACCCCTTGGCCGGCGAGGATCCCAGGGGCAGCAGCTGGGGGTGGGGGGTGACCCCCATGGGTCTGGACAGAGATAAAATGAGGAAGCCCTGGGAGGTTTGGGAGAGGGTCTTGGCAGAGAACAAGAGAAATGGACAGCAATTCTTTCAACAGGAGGAAGAGAGACCCAAAGTCGCTCACGTATTGAAAACTATAAATCACGGCACAACACTCATCCAAATATAAATTCAGCTAATATGCACAGAATCAGTGTTTCTTTTTTTTTTTAATGTACTTTGTTTTCAAAAATTTGGCACCATTTACAACGGCATGTTTACCTTAGCCCGTGCAAAGGGCCAGCCAAGTGTTCTCATGGCACGCCCTGGTCACTTAGGGCCACCGCCGACAGCTCCCTGGTTGGGACACTAGCCAGAGGCTCACCCAGAAAGTGGGGTGGGTATGACCTTGCCTGTCTCTCCTCACTGCTTCACATCCTGAGGCCAGGGCTGGGGGGCGGGGAGGACGGTAGGGAGGACTATCTGCAGCCACAGAAGAGCCCAGAAAGGGATCATGGTCCCCTCCTCTCTGGGAGACCCATGTCGTTCCTCCCACGAAGGCCAGCCGGGTTTGGTGGCTGGGGGTGTGGAACCATGGACCTTGGGAGGAAGAGCTCCAGGCACAGAGGCCCTTCGGGATCAAGTGAACTGTGTGCATCTGGGCCGTGTTGGGTGATGAGGACAAGTGCCACCTGCCAGGGCCCATGCTGGAGGTACGGCTCCTGGGCGGTGTGAGGGGACCCTCTGTGGATGTCAAGGTCCCAACCCTGAGTCCTGCCCTCACCCAGCAGCTGGAGGGGCTGTGAACATGTGTTTGGGGTGGGGGGAGTACACACACATATGTAAGGGAGTGTGCATATGTCTGTGCTTCTGCCTGCCTAGGGTGCCAGTGGCCTGGCCTGCGGGTGGCCGGCATGCTGGCAAATCCAGGCAGACGGGGACAGAACTGGGGATTAAGTCCAGAGAGACAACTTGTACTGGAAACTCAGGACACCTGCAAAGACGGCCCTATCATCCGCCTGCCCATGCGACAGAATCAGGAGGGGAGAGAGCGCAGTGTCTATCACTAGAAAGAGTCCCGGCTCCAGTGTGGCCATTTCCCAGTCGACGGGGCCCATGGCCTCAGCCTCTGCCTCTGCGGGGCCCTGGGGCCATCCTCCAAGGCCTCTGCTCTGACAGAAATGGGACTGGCATTGGCTGCCTCGCGTACAGATGGTCCAGCTGAGGCACAAGACGGGAGGAGAGAAAGCACTGAGCTGGAACTGGCCCTAGTGTTTGGGGCACAGGGCTCCCCAGCAGCACAGGGATTAGATTAGGGCAGATTGTCCAGTAGAGCCGTGCTTGCATGCCTCCGTGACCCCGCGAACGTTCACAAGTTCTCAGAGCCCAACAGGTGAGAATCGCAGGACCCCAACCAGCAGCCCCCAGCTCAGGCAGCCCCCAGCCTCCCCTCCCACAGCCCGGCCTCCTGCCTCCGCTCACCTTGCTGTTTCACCTGCACGGCGGGAAGAGCAGGTGAGGCGACCCCAGAGCTGCCCCCTGGGAGCCCCCCTCAGGCCGCAGCAGGCATGCTGGGTGCTTGCTGCACACACAAAGGATCACAGGGCCCCGCTTGCAAGAGCTACCCCTTTCCAGCCTAGGGGACCCCTGAGTAGAAGGAGCTCTGGCTTTGTTCAGCCTCAGGCGGGTTCATGGGGAGCAGCTCACACAACACCCCCGCCCCTGCGAGGTCCCAGTCTCTGGGGATGGTCAACGCGGCTGGGAAACCTCTGAGGGTGCCCGTCCGCCTCCAGTCTCTCTGTTGTAAGCCTCCCAACCAAACCAACCACAGGAGCCAACAAGGGCCTGCGCCACCAACCAGGGGACACGTCAAGGTCAGTCATCCCTAAGCCAATTCCATAGGCCCGGGCAGCCCGCATCACCACCAGAGAAAACTTTCCAGGTCACGAAGGCCTCTGGGCTGAGGACAGGATGGGGCCCCACATCGGCTCTGCCCCATGCTGGCCCTGCCCCACCCCCCCAAGTGGCCTTCGCAAACTCGCCCCCATCTGCGCAGGGATGGGGTTCACTAAAGAAAACATAGTAGATTTTGGGGGCAGTTTAAAAAGCTGGGCTGGCGCAGAAGGACCACCTCTGTGGACCCCGGGCTTCCTCCTCCAGCGCCTCAGGACTCTGGAAGGCATTCTCTGGGGCCTCGGGGCTCAGTGTTCCGTTTTCCTGAGGTCCCTGGCCTTCCTGGGGAAATTCGGACCATGTGGCTTTCTCAACCCTCTTGAGTTCGCGTGCTCCCCACTGCTCCTCGGTCCTCGTGGCGTCTGCACAAGGCTGAAGTCCCCGCCAAGCCTCTGGGACGTGGGGGATCAGAGGGCTGGGAGCAATCCTCTGCCCGCTCCCACCCCTGCTCTGGGCTGTGGGTTGGCGGGCCGCCCAGGACAGTGTGTGGTGGAACCGTCCAGTCCTTGCTGAGGAGGCTTTTCCTGTCACCTGCTACTTCCACGGGCAAGGCCATCCAGAGGCCCCTCTGGCTCAGAGATCTCATCCCCTCTGCAGCAAGGCTTTGCCACAGGCCGTGAGCTGCATGTTCAGGGCCTTATTCTCCCAATGCCTCAGCCCTGCCCTCTGGAAGTTCCGCATACTCACGTCCCCCCTGCCAGGATTGTTGGTAGGGGTCATAGGCGGCCCAAGGAGCCGCAGCAAGCCTGTCAAGGGCCCAACACCTGGAGGCTGTCCTTGTCGTCGGGGCTGACACGTGGTTCGGGGGCGGCAGAGGGAAGGCACCCTTCTGCAGGGCCCTTCCTCACCTCCTGACCCTGGTCTCAGCCGGTGACACCAAGGCCACAGTCTCATGTAGAGAGCTGCTATCTCAAGCCGTTCTCCCGCGCAGCTATTCTCACAGACTGGGGGTTCAGAGGACGGGGGTGCCTCCATCCTCACACACATCAGCTCCACAGGAAGGGCTTCCTCCGGAGGCTGACATGCCCTCGAGTTCGGAAGCAGCTGGCAGCCGAGGGGAGCCGTCCTTCCGAACCCACAAACCCCTGTATTACCCATCCCACACCGGGGTCCACTCAAGAAACCCCCACCCGGGTCTGGATCACCACTAAGCACGCCCCATAAGTTGCTCTCTCTTCTGTCCCCCTCAGCAGCCACCCAAGCAGGGAATGCAAGATCCTTGCTTCCACCGCGGGGGCTGCGCCTGAGGCCCGTGGTCCCTCCCCGTGGTCCCTTCAAGCATGTGGGGGAAGACGGCAGCGGGGTACTGCTCCTCCGACCTGGCTACAGGGGAGGCTCCCACACTGACACAGCCTCCCAGGGCGCCACCAGCAGCCACCTACTGTCTACCGGGCAGGGGATGCCATCTTCACACTCTAAAAGGCTCTGGCTTTCTGAATGAAACCAAAGCTGGTCCCACGCCTTGAAAATGCACAGGATTCCAAGCACAAAAGAAGCAGCAGCAGCAGCAGCAAAGGCCTGGCTGGGGTCGGGAGGGAAGGGGGGCAGGAAAAAAAAAGACACAGCCAGCTGTTCAGAGAGTGCAGCCGAGCTCCGGGCAGGGGATTTGGGTCTCCACAGTGGGCCAGAGCTACCCAACCCACAGGGAGCCCAAGGCCCCATGTCCCTGGCAGGACGATTATCAGAAAGCCCAGCGGGGGAGGTGAAGTGGGCTTGGGGAGCAAGGTGGCCTGTCCAGCGGCAGGCTCCCCAAGCACACCCACCCAGCGACAGGAAAAGGCCAGTCAGGGCACCTCGCCAGCCCTGGCCATACTCTGAGTCTCCAACAGACAAGAAAAGCCCTCTCCCAGGGAGTCTAAGAGGTTCTGCAAACAGCTTTGGGCCAGTACCCCAGTTTCACCATTCCCATGTTAGGAAGCAAATGAAAACAGACGTGTAGACATCCACCGTGACTTTGAATGGCCTCTCTCTTCACTTCAGAGCAATCCCCAACCCGCAGTGGCCCCAACACCTCCCGTGAGTCCCTCCCCATCAGGGTCCAACTCCCCAACAACCATGCAGGCAGGCGCTGTGAAGGCCCCCACCACCCCTTTGGAAAGGGAGGAATCCCCGCATGACCCCAGCAGGAGTCCCAGGCCCCGCAAGAGGGATTTTCAGAAACAAGTCCGCCACCCCAGACAATTTTTTTTTTTCAATTCTAAATCCCCCAAAAGCTCTTGAATGCTAAGTTTTCTTCCATAACTTATTTAGGCCAAGATCTGACCTGAACCAAGCAAGCTGAGGCTATTCATGGTTTTTATTAATCCCAATTAGTCTGACTTTTCACAGGGTTCTCTGCAAAATCAGTCATGCGCTTGGCGGTCGGGAGGTGCCCCGGACTGCGGGGGTGTTAGGAAACGCATGGTAAATGGGTCTCACTCCGTCTCAGATACACGTTTTCTGAACTCAGAGACCCATCCAGCCCCAAGGATTTTAGGAGGACTATGGACCAGGCGTGGTATTCTGTATAATGTGAAGGCTCAGCAGGCCTGTGCTCGCCCACACCTGCACTGGGGAGCCTGCGTCTGCACACCTGGCAAGCCCTTTTGCCCAGGGATGGAGTCGCCAGCCGCTGTCTAGGGAAACAAAGGTCAAAACACACCCAGGCCCAGAGATTTCAGTGGCGAGGAGGGAGGGTGGGTGAACGGTAGGCTGCAGTAAGGGAGCACAGGGCCAGGAGAAACTTTTGGGGACCCGTCCCCAGGCAGCCCTGGGATGGCAGAGGGCACAGCAGACCTTTCCACACCGGGCTGGGTGCTCACTCCTGCCCTGGCTCATTCCTGCCCTGGCGTGGCCCCAGGGAGACCAAACAGTCAGATGGGGGCTGGGGACCCAGAGGAAGGGTCCACTGAACCCTGCCCCTGCCTGGCAGCTCTGGGGCACCCTGGCAGGGGGCAGGGAGACATGCAGGGCAGGGGCCAGCCGAGCATCCCAGCCTCCCTGTCCGCGATACCGCCCCCCACTCCCCACCCTCCACCCCACCTGAGATGCTCTGGGGGCCTGTGTCTTTCTGGAGCAGGGGGAGGGGCTGGCAGCCTCGCAGCCTGCCAAGAACAGCAGATGCGTTTTCAAAATAAATAATGTTTTTTAAATCCCCCTCTTCCACTCCAACCCCGGGAGATGGCAGAAGAGCAAGTGAGGTCCCGGTGCCCACTGCAGCCTGGCGCAGCCCTCATGGGACCACCCTGGAATTCTCGGCAGCGCCTTCGACTCACAGCTGCTGTGGGATGCCCTGCTCCTTGTATCCTGTGTGGAAGAAGAAGAGGAGGGACAGTGAGATGCATACTTCCTACAGGATTTCTCCAGGAGGTGCCTGTAAACTGCAATATGGTCATGAAATCTTATTCGCACTAGGATGTGAATGGCTGCTATACTCAGGGTCCACCTTTTCTGGAGGGCATGGGCTTTTTAACCAGAACAGAAAGATGCAGGAAGAACTGTGGAACCTTGGGTTTGGTGAGGTTATGGGACAGGAGGGCATCCGGGATGGGGGGTGGGGGCACGGTGATCGACATGCCCCGAAACCACTGCCCAGGAGACTGCTGGGTGGGCCTCCATCCCCGAAAGCCAGGCACCTGGGACGTGTGGACAGAGAGGAGGACGGAAAGAAAAACAGCAAGACAGGACACAGAAGACCGTCACCATGTGTCTGTTCAATCAGCCGGACGTCTGGGACACAGACAAACATGACCGAGGACTCCGAGCCTTTAAAACACTGTTGACCATCACAAGACCACTGGGATGAAGTTATGAGTTTGGGATTGGCGAAATGCCTCCCACCCCACTGAGAGCTGGCAACTTAGCTCCAGAGGAGTTTCTGAGGACCTAACGGTTTTTTTCTCTCATTATTTACCAAATTATTCACCAATTTTAAGTCTGAATCATATGCGGGAAATGCAGAAAAAAGATGACATCACAGACGATACAGGAGTGACCATGTGTTGTTGAAGCCACTGCAGGCCCCGAGGGGCTCAGTGTGCTAGGCCCCAGACTTCTGTCTACACTTTAACACTTTCCACACTACAGCTAGAAATCCCACCAAACAAAAACACAAAGAAGATATACAGAAGCACAAAAATAAATGAAAATAGATAAAAACCAAAAACAAGACGAAAGCCCGGCGGCCCGCTGGGGTGAACGTGTTGGGGAGAGTGGTGCGCAGGGGGGGCAGCAGCCCTGGCTGGGGGCCCTGCGCCCACCAGCAGACTCACCTTGGGAAACTTGGGGGCAACACAGGGATGTGAGGCCGCAGGATGGAAAGGAGGAAAAGAGAAAAAGAAAACAGGGTGAAAACAGAGACCAGAAGGACTGGCGGAAGTCTAAAAAGCATCAGGATGTGTAAGCGCTCTGCCCGGGCTCTGGGGACCGGCAGGTGGGTGCTGGGACTGGGGCGTGTGGCCAGAGCTCTCCCCACCCCAGGTTCACAGCCTGCAGCCCCACAACTCAGCCAAGCGCATTCCTCCCCTGGGGCCACCTGCTGACCCTCCCTCTGGGCTCAGCCCCACCTGCCTGGAGAAGCCGACCGAGGGCCCCGAGGGGCTCAGTGTGCTAGGTGCACCTGCAGGGGGGACGGCTGCGGGACATGCTCAGGAGGTTGAGATGCTCCCTCCTGGCCCCAGCCGGGCTCTGTGTGGTCACCCCGTATAGAGACAGGAGTCCTGTACATACATCCTAATGCCTGGGGACAGACAGAGGCAAACAGATCTCCTTCTGCAGATACCCCGATGGACCGGCAGAGGCGCCGAAGTCCCGTGTGGAGAACATGCAGATGGATAAGCAGACGGTGTCGTGTTGGGGTGGACATGGGGCAGAGAGCATGGGGAACTACCCCATATTTCTCCATCCTCGACCAGGACAGACTGTGATGGGCTCATTGTTATTATCAACAGAGTGGCTTGCTTATGTCCCGGACTTTAATGTCTGCTTAGGTCTGGAATTCCCTGCTGCCCTCTTAGCGGCTTTTCTGGATGGTGTATGTGTTGATGACCCCCTGGCCAGTGCTGTGTGGAAGGTCATCCTCAGGGCACCTGGGGGGCTCAGTCGTTAAGTGCCTGCCTTCCGCTCAAGTCATGATCTTGGGGTCCTGGGATAAAGCCCTCTGCTCAGCAGGGAGTCTGCTTCCCCCTCTCCCTCTGCCTGCCACTAGCCCCTGCTTGTTCTCTGTCTCTCTCTCTCAAATAAATAAGTAAAACCTTTTTTTTTTTTTAATCATCCTCTACTGTTCCAGCTGAGAGGTTTCCTTCATTTTTGCAGCAAGGGGCTGGAGTGGACCCAGAAAGAACGGCCCTTGTCCAACTATCAGTTAGGACAGACGAGTCCCTTGTGGGACCTCCTGGCAAAGTCACCATCCCCCGCAGGACCTGTGTGCTCCGCCATCCCTGGGAGCCACCCCCAGCCTGCAGCCGCCTCTCAACAGCAGTGATTACACATCCTTCCGGGGCAGGTTTGCTTTCTGGAATGAGTCACCCCTGCCAAGATAGGTGGCTGAGTCCGGCAGGCAGCATAGCCAGTGGGCAGGGGTGAGGTGTGGTGGGTTTTCTTCTGCAGCCAAGTCTGAAAAGTCTGGTGCAAAAAACCAGCATCCCCGGGGCCAGCGTGCAGAGACATCCAAGAAGCTGAGTGGCCACAGCGAGGGCCCGGGGCCCCGGGGCGGGGTGGGAACCCGGCTTCTCACACCAAGCATCCCGGCTGCACTCTCAGTGCCAGCCACAGGGCCAGGCTTTCTGGCTGAGCCCACAGTCAGGGGTGATGCAAAGAGAGGAAGAGGAAGAGGCCCCATCTGACTCATCAGGGTCCATGCTTCCTAGTCTAGGATCTGATCGGGGGGCCCTTCCAGTTATCTTTAAGACACAGACCCTGTGGTGTTTAAAACCCCTGGGTTTTAAGGGAGACCAAGATAAAAACAACCAGAAAGCTCTAGGAACAAGGCGCCCATTCACTGAAAGGGAGCTGGGTGACGCAGGTGCATTCTACTTGAGGGGAAAGTCTCCTCCTTCAGGTGCCCAAGCACCTGGCCAGACAATGGGGTCACGCAGGAGGAAGCCGTCAAAGGGGTCAGGCCTCGTTCGGGGTCAGGCCTTCCAACTACGGCTGAGGACGTGTCCCACAGCAAGGCTCCCAGGTCCCAAATGCGAAAGGGTCAGGAGCCAGTGGGCCATCGCATAGGCCCCCAGGGAAGCTTCGGGCTCTACAGTCCCTGTTCCCGGGCACAGGGCGAGGCGCCCATGGCGAGCCTGCCTGGGTCTCTGACTCTTCTGCCTGCTCCCCTCCCAGAGTACCGGTCCTCCCTGAGAGCCTTCCTGTGCCTGCCCTGAGAGCAGCCCTCTGCAGCCTAGCCCTCCCCGGGGCCAACCCACCCACCCCCGGAGCTCTGGCCAGGCCTGCTGGTCCCCTCCTGTTGTTCTGGCTGGCCCCCACCTCCCAGGGTCTGCCACTGCCTCTCGGACCTCTCTTGCTGGATGTCCTGCTTCCAGGTGGCCAGTCTGCCCAACCAACTGGCTCCAGGGGACCCCAGTTGGGCTCTGGGACCTGCATTTTTTTCTGGCCCGTGGCTTGACTGGTCACTGACCGGAGGCTTGGCCTGGCCTGGCAGCTGTGTGTTCCCTGCCTCCCCAGAGGACCCTGAAACCAGAGGGAGTCAGCTACTGGTCATTCTAGATCGTTCTAGCTCATTCCCCATAACTCACATCCACCCTCTGGCACTGACAGGCCAGCCCAGGAGGGGCTTTGTTGCACAGGACATCAGGGGGTCCCTGGGGCATGAAGAGAGGGCAACGCGGTGCCTGAGGGGATGCGATCCCTGTCCGTGGGAGTCCACGGCGGCGTGGACAGAACGTGTGAAAATGCCGGCCACGTGAACTGTCTGCTCTAAGAGCTCAAGGTTACTTCACAGATGTTATGTCCATCCGGTGAGCTCTGTAACATCAGGCACTTTCTCAAAACAGTTTTGTGTCTGACTCAAGTTTGTACTAAATGATGGGCGAAGGTCCCCTCAGGAAGGAGCCACACTTAGGTCAAAGGAAGGAGAAAACCGTACTGTCTGGCTATAAAAACCAAACACAACAACACAACAACCCACAGTTACAGGACTTCCCGTGGGCAGGGAGGCCACGTGGGTTCTCCTTCTTTCTGGAAACTGGGACCACCAGGCACACGGACCGCACCCCGGCTACCCAAGGTGGTCTGGGGCTGTTCCCTCAACAAGGAGGATGCCCAAGGTGTTTGAGTTGGTCGGAAGCTCCATCCTGTCTCGTTCACACCCTCGGGCTCAGGACTCCCTGCAGGCATGGGGCTGGGCATGCGGGGGATCAGGGTCAGGGACAGGGGAAGGGTCCCCTCTGCCAGGCAGCTGCAGACTCCCGTAACCAGCACACAGGTGCGCCTTCCTAAGCGCCCGGCCCCAGGGAGGAGGAGACCTCCTGGCAAGGTGCTCCCCCTGGCTAGACCACACGGCCCAGACCATCCAGCACCAGCCCCTCCTCCAGCCCAGCCCCCAGACGCACGGGTGGCTACTCACTGGCGAGGATGACCATGTCCATGCCCCAGAAGATGCTCATGATCCAGCCCACCATGACGATGGCCGTGAGGGTCTGGATGAGGGCCGCTGCGATGTTGAGCCAGAAGACACAGCATACGTGCCTGTCCGGGAGGTCAGTGCGGGCTCCACACAGCACCGCGAAGGCCGAGACAAACGTGCCTGTGAGACACCGGAGGGGACAGCCTTCTGAGTGCACTGGGGGCAAGAGCCACACGCATGCTCCCGGCCAGCCGGAGGCCCTGCTATCCAACGCCACCCCCAGGGAGCTAGGAGAGGGGTGGCCTGTGTCCAGTACCTTCCCACTCAGACCCGGCTCGCCTCTGGTCCCCATGCTGGGGGAGCCGAAACACCAGCCCCGGGATGTGTGGGCCCAGGCCCAGCATAGTCCTGAGGCCCAGCACAGTCCTGGGGCCATGATAAGCCGTCCCTGCCACAAGGGAGCCACCGTGCAGCCCCCTGTGAGGACAGTGAACAGCCTGGGGGAAGGACATCCACCTTGTGTGGCAGAAGTTGTGAAGGTCTAGCAGCTGGGAGGTAGGAACCAGAGTCCCTGGGGTGATACGGAAGCCACCCACAGAGGCAAATTCAGGAAGTGACCCCCAGAACACTCACTATTTGCAAAGGGACAGGAGCAGAGACCCCAGGTTCCTGCAGGGTGGAGAAGGCACAGGCCGGTGCCCGTGTTTAGAGACCAATCTCTGACGGGGTTCCCCTAGACACCCCAGACCTGCAAGGGGAGGGAAAGGGGGCCCAAGACTTGCTGAATATCCACAAGCCACAAAGTGACGTAGCAGGTGTGTCCAGGTCCCTTAGCCAGTAGGACTTCCCAGATCCCTGCACGTGCTAGGGACACATGTCCCTGCACTTAGTGACATCTTCCTGGAGCCAGGCTCTCTCCTCCTTGGGCTCTGAGCCCTGTGGCCAGCCTGCAGAAAAGCTAGTCTGCTCCCCAACCCCCAAACAATACCGGTCTCCCATGCTGCTCCTGGACAGACTGTCCCTAGAGCTAGCACTTGACACCCCCAGTCCAGAGCCCATCCCCCAACCACCTCCTTTACAGGTTTTCACCCTCTAGGCCACTGGCTCCCCACCCTAATCTCCAGACACTGGACACCCAGGGACGGTCTCCCAGAGAGGGTCTCCCAGCCACGTGTGACCAGAGGGCAGGAAGGAATATGTGCCGAGGCAGGCAGGCAAGCTGATTACCCCCAGGGCAAAGCCTGTGCCTGCTGCGGATGGTCTCTCTGGTCCACAGAGGCAGGGGGATGAATTCCTGGCCGAGGCTGAGGGTAGCTCCTGGCCCCTCCCAAATGGAGAGTCTGGGGAAGTGAGAGTTGCCCGGAGCAGCCTCCTACCCTCACCCAGACAAGGAAGGGATGAGACAGCCCCATCTGCCCAGAAGAGCTCCTGTGCGCGCTCGATCTCTCTCTCTCTCTCAAATAAATAATTTTTTAAAAGATATACAGAGAGCTACAAAAAGCAAACGAGGGCACCTGGGTGGCTCAGTGGGTTGAGCCGCTGCCTTTGGCTCAGGTCATGATCTCAGGGTCCTGGGATCGAGTCCCGCATCGGGCTCTCTGCTCAGCAGGGAGCCTGCTTCCTCCTCTCTCTCTCTGCCTTCCTCTCTGCCTACTTGTGATCTCTGTCAAATAAATAATTTAAAAATCTTAAAAAAAAAAAAGCAAACGAATATTGTATTGGCAAAAAACCAGACCATTGGAACAGAACTGAGAGCCTGGAAATAAACCCAGGGATGTACAATCAACTAGTCTTTGACAAGGATGAGGAACAGGAGAGAAGATGGTCTCTTGATCAGCGGTGCCGGGATAACTGCATATTCACATGGGAAACAATGGAGCTGGACCCCTACCTCACACCACTCACAAAAATTAACCCGACATGGATCAAAGACTTAAATGTAAGACCTGAAACCATGGAATTTCTGGAAGGAAACACAGACACGAAGCTCCCCCACTGTGGGTCCTAGTGATGGTTCCTTGGATGTGACACCTAAAGTTCAAGCAACTGAAGCAAAAAATAAACGCGTGGGACAACATCAAGCTCAAAAGTTTCTGCAGAGCAAAGGAAACCATCCACAGAGTGAAAAGACAACCTGTGGAATGGGAGAAAATACCTGCAAACCGTGTGTTTGATAACAGATTAATCTCCAAAATACAGAGAGAATTCATCCAACTCAGTAGCAGAAAAACCACCCAATTAAAACATGGGCAAAGGACCTGAACAGACGCTTCTCCAAAGAAGACAGCCAGACGGCCAACAGACACATGAGAAGATGCTCAAGGAAATGCCAATGAAAACCACAACGAGATGTTACCTCCCACCCGTCAGAATGGACACGATCAAAAGACACAGATGAGAGATACCCAGTGTTGTCGAGGATGCGGGGGAAAAGGAACCCTCGTGCTCTGCTGCTGGGATTGTAAATGGGTGCAGCCATTTACAGGATGGAGGGTCCTCAAAAAATGAAACATACAACGACCATATGGTCCAGCAATCCCGTTCTGGGGAAAATGAAAACATTAATTCAAAGAGATATCCGCTCCCCAAGTTCACTGCAGCTTATTTATAGTAGCGAAGTCATGTCTACGGATGGAGGGATGGATAAAGACATCGTGGTGCACGTGTGCACGATGGAATATCATTCAGCCATGAAAACTGAGGGAACCCTACCACCCGTGACAACATGATGCCTTCATCTCGCTAAGTTGAGATAAGCCAGACGGAGAAAGGCAAACACTGCAGGATCTCACTGATACGTGGGATCTCAAACAAAACAACAAATAAACTCAGGAAAAAAGGTCAGACGTGTGGTTATAGCGGGGTGGGAGAGCTTGGGGGGGTGGTCAGAGGGTCTAAACCCCACGTGCAAGGGAAGGAAGCACCAGGGGGGTGTCTCGTAGCCAACCCTGCTGTGGGACTTGGAGGGACAGAAAAATCCTGAGTTCTCGCCACATGGAGACAAGGGCTTTGTGTCTTTGTGTCGTATCTGTAGGAGCAACTGGATGCTAGCGGAGCCTCCTGTGCTGATCACTTCACTGCAGACGTCAGGGAAACCATCACGCTGCACGCCTCAACCTCGCACCGTGATGGGTCTCAACGATTTCTCAGGAAAGCTGAAAACAATGCAGATGCCCAAGTCCCACCTAATCCAAATTTAGATCACCGGGCGGGAAGCAGGGTGGGGGGCAAGAATCCGCATTTCTAGGAAAGTTCCCCCCTCCACGCAAATGCCCACTCAAGTGTGAGAACCATGGAGGAAGCGGCCCTTCCATGTTACCGGCACAGAGCGGGGAGACTTGGGAGAAGGTGGTTCTCCTCTCACACCCACGGACAGCTGGGCCAGTGGCGCAGAGCAGGGCTGGACCTTCCTTCCTGGGGGCTGTGGCTGGCTGGGGTCTCTCAGCGGCTCATCCAGACGCCTGACCCGGTGCCTGCCCTGTGGAACCCCCAGATGAGTGAGGACGCTCCTTATCCCCACCTGACGGAGGAGGAAGGGGGCTAGGGGTACGCCCCAGTTTACAGAGGTGGGGATGATGGAGATGATATTGAACCCAGCCTCCTCCCCTGGGGAGAGGGAGGTTGCTGTGGGGGTAGGACCAGTGACCTAGGCAGGGGTGGCAGGCTGCTGGGGCACTAGCCAGGGGCTCTGAAAGCCCAAAGAAGGTGCACGCCCCTAAGCTGGGGGAAATGGAGCTCTGGCAGTGTTTGGAGCCAGAGAGAGACATGACAGAAGAAGTGACTGAAGACGACATGCCAGCAGCATGCTGAGTGGGTCGGAAGGGTCAGGGATGAGCCAGCAGCAGCTGGGGAAGGACAGGACATGGACTCAGGGCTTGGGAGTGAACACGGGAGGAAACAGGAGACTTGGGGCCCTTTGGGAAGCGTGTACCTCCGTCCTTTGCCTCTGCTGATCTCGTGCGTGCTGGGACATGAGATGAACGAGGATTGACACCATTAAAAAGGAGAAACTAAAAAAACAAGTGACGAGTTGGGCGGCCCCGGACTGAGCAAGGCTGAATGATGGGGCCGCACTGCCCAGCCTTGGTCTAGATGCAGATCTGTCTGGTGTAGCAGCCTGAACGCTTTTCTGCCAGGATGTTGGACCCTTACACTAAAAAATAAGGAAAATTAGTTCAGCTGCTGCGGAGAACATACGGAGGGTCCTCAAAAACTCAAAAATAGAATCCCCAGCTAGCCCAGCAGTTTCACTTCCAGGTCTGTGAAAACCACCCCAATTGCCGACAGGTGGACGAGAGGATGAACAAAAGATGGTGTACACACACACCGGCATGTTCTTCAGCCCACAAAAGGAAGGAGATCCTGACTCCTGCTACTGCCAGGGTGACCCTTGAGGACGTTATGCCAAGGGAAAGAAGCCAGTCACAAAAAACGGTACTTCATGATTCCATCTATGCGAGGCGCCCGAGGGGTCGCATTCATAGGGACAGACAGTAGGAGGGTGACAGCCAGGGGCTGGGAGCGGGGGATGGGCACCTAGACTTTCATGGGGACAGAGTTTCCGTTTCGCAAGGCAAAGTTATTCTGGAGATGGATGTTGAAGGTGGCAGCTGGACAGGGCAAGTGGACCTCATGCCCGTTTCTTATTACGCGCATGTTACCACAATAAAAAAAAAAAAAGAAATACGTAAGTAAAGAAACATCATCCTTTATGATTTTCAAAAGGCCCCTGAGGACCTCCACCTCCTGTGGCCAGAGTCGTCCTTGGGAGGCCATGGAGCAGCGGGGGCCCCGACCTGTGGCTGAACGCCAGCCTGCCTGCCCGCGTCCGTTCGGCTGAGCCACATGAAGTGCCCATCTCTGCGGGTCAGGCTACGGCTCAGCCTGCTGCGTAGACGGACACTGGGGGCCTGAGAAACTCCGTCCCTGAGCTCCAAGCTCTCAGTTACAAAGCCATCTGGTCCGTCAGCCATCAAAAGACGGACCCTCACCAGAATCCCCAAACTGAATAGAGGGCCCCGGGTGTCTACATGCACCTGTCCGCCCGCCGAGGGGAGAGGACAGCTCGACGCACCGGCCGCTCTGTGGACACACGGCGCTTCGCAACATGGCGATGCCAGCAAAGACCCAGGCCCGTCTGCTGGGAGGAGACAGGCCTGCCCACAGTGTGTTCGAAAGAGGAGACAAACTCGGGGCGCCTGGGTGGCTCGGTTGGTTGAGCGTCTGACTGTTAGTTTCAACTCAGGTTGTGATCTCACCGTCGTGGGATCGAGCCCCACATCGGGCTCGGAGCTCAGCAGAGTGTGCTTCAAATTCTCTCTCCCTCTCCCTCCCGCTCACTGTCTCTCAAATACATAAAATCTTTGGAAGGAAGGAAGGGAGGGAGGGAAGGAAGAAAGAAAATGAAGGGAGGGAGGGAAAGAAAGGGGGGCAACTTACAGGTGTGAGCTGGGGGGGACTCTGGTCACCCCTTTCCTTCGCACACATGGACATGCTCAGGGTAACTCTGGGACGTGCACAGAAACACGAGCACCTCGTACCCTGAGCGATTTGTACAACATGTATGTGTACAGATGTTACCAGCAGCTGCATTCACTTTGATAAATTAATCATCAATTAATATTAATTAAGATCAATAATTTCACTAAGTAGGAAATGCTGGTAACAGCTCCCTTTTGCTGTATAAGATTACACGTGTCACAGAAAGTCAGGCCTGAGTGGATGGGTTTATACTATAAAAACATCATTTTAATTTTTTCAGCAGTAAATTTAAAGAATGATTTTAGCCCATTTGCATGTGAAGAGGTGTTAATTGTTTCAAAGGAGTCTTACCCGCTAAATAAAGAGCCCTGGCCAGCCCGTGTTAGTTCTAATTTACCCCAGTGAGCACCAACCTTGTGCCCATGCCAGGTCCAGGACAGAGCCCGGTCAGGCAGGTTGCGGGGGGGTGGGGCACCCCCAGCTCGGGAGCTTGGGCTCCGGCGGGCATCCCAGGGCCATGAAAGGAACAGTGACAAATTCTGCTTGGTTGTTTCGGGGAGAATTTCACAGAGGAGTACGTGATGGTGGGGAAAGGTCTGGAAGCAGACGGAGATGGTCCAGGGAAGAAAGACAGGGAGAAGATCCCAGACACGACCCAGCGAGTCTGTCCGGTAGCCCAGAGGGCAGCACAGGGCAGCTGGGCACATGGAGGGGAGCGAGAAAAACAAGGCTGGCTCCTGCTTTGGTAAAAATAATAATAATAATAATAATAATAATAATAATAATAATAATAATAATAAAAATTGGGGTGTGTGGGTGGCTCAATCGGTGAAGCGTCTGACTTGATTTGGGCTCAGGTTGTGATTCCAGGGTCGTGAGATCGAGTCCCGCATCCGGCTCGAAGCTGCATATAGAGCCTGCTCAGGATTCTCCCTCCTTCTGCCCCTCCTCCTCTCTAACAAATTATTAAATATATAATAAAGAAAAATAAACCACCTTCATAAATTAAAAGAATGGGGCCAAGGTGGGCCATGGTCACACCGGAAAGGGTGCCCAAGGGCCTTGCTATGGAGTCAGGCTTCCCTCTCCAAGCGACGGCCGCTCCTGGGAAGGGGTTCAATGGGGGAAATTACATGATCGGGTTTTAATTTTAGAACAAATGCTGTGACTCCCAAGAGGAGGACAGGACGGGACGGCTGAGGCATGAGGCTGGGAAGAGAGGCACGGCCAAGATCCCATGACAAGTCAGAGGTGGGAAGGGAGGAGTGGCGGCGGGGACGAGGTAGGAAGGAGCCCAAGGAGTTAGAGCAGGTAGTGTCCCCAGGACTGGGCAGCTGGCGGCAGGACGCAGAAGGTGCGGGCAGGGGGCCCTGACAGCTGCGGGCTCCTGGTTTCCCCCACGACATCCTAAAGAGCCAAGATATGGGGGGAACCCAGGGATCATGGGCCAGGAGAGCGTGAACGGCAGCTTGGGAGGGTGGGCTGCAGGCTGTGGAAATCACCCAGGAGGGCACAGAATTCAAGGAAGAAAGGTCAAGGCCAGAGCCCGGGGGGACATCAAGATCTTTGGGTGAGCAAGGACAGAGAGGGTAGAAGGGACGAGGGCGCGAAGGTGCAGGAACAGGTCAGAGGGGTGAGGCTTGAGGTCCCGGACACAGGAGGCCGACTCAGGGAAGAGAAGCCAGGGACTGACCCCTTTTGCAGAGACAGCCAGTGGCAGGGACGGGGGTGGGAGCCAGAGTGCATCAGGCCAGGAGTGGCCTCAGCGGGGGTTCTGAAAGGGTGCCAAGGAGGAAAGAGGAGGTCAGAGGGAGACCATGAGGTGTGTGGATTCCAGGACAAGGGTGAGGACGATTTTCCAAAAAAAAAAAAAAAGAGTACACGCGAGAAGCCTAAGGAAGTCGCTGAGTTGGGGAGCGCGGGGAGGGGGTCCCAGCCTCCGGAGGATGAGGATCTGATGGGCGGGGCAGGGGGCCTACTGCCGTTTTCCAAACCAATCTGTGCATCAGGATGAACTGGGGTTTCTAAAAATGCAGGTCTTGGGCCCCACATCCCAGACCCCCAAAGGCACAGGGATCAACCCAGGAATTCCTGGTTTAAAGCAAGAAAGCCCACCCCATCTGACTCTCACATACTGTCTGGTTTAAGGGGAGGGGGCTGGCTTCAGAGATACAGAACCAGAGTCACACCCCCTCTCAGGAGCCCCAGGTGCCATTCTGGCCCTTCGCGCTGCCCAACGGCGACACCCACCGCACAGGGCTGAGTCGGGGAGATCATCCCCCGGAGCACAGTCTCGGGGCAAGGGACTGGGCCCAGGGCACACTTCTCCAGGGGGAAGAGCAAGGCCAGGCCACCACCACCGGGCACAAGGCGGGTGACACCAGCACGGTCTCCAGCACCGGGAGCTTTGACGTGGACGTGAGCCTCGCACACATGTCCTGCTGTGATGCCACAGAAGAAGGGCCTGAGAAGGACCCCCCCAACACATACACAGACTCACAGCAAAGATGCCCCTGGGCTTTGGAACCAACCCCCTCTGGCCACCACTGCTCCCCTGAGGTGGCTGGGCCGGTAGCATCCCCAAGGAGCTCAGAGCATGGGCCCCAGGGACGGGCAGTGGGGAGGCCAAGGATCCGTCCACCTCTACCCCCTGGAGCTCCTGCCCTAGAAAAACCTCCCTGGAGCACCTGCTGGTCTCCCAGCAGGAGGGGCCGCTCTGCCCCATTGGGACAGAGCGAGGAGGTGGGGTGGGTAGGGCTGGGGTTCTGGAAACCTCCTTCACAAGGCCCGAGCCGGTTCAGCTTCTCACATGACTCCTGTGGGAGCTGTGGAAGGTGCAGGGTTTGGAACAGGGGTCTCGAGGGGTGTGGCCCCCCAGATGCAGGCAGCGGGCTCTGTTGTCCCCCTAATGAGCTGCACGTCACCTGCACACTCTTCATCAACCCCCAGGGAGGGCTGGCAGTGCAGCAGTTTTTGGGCAGACCCTGACCTTGAGCCTCAGGGAACTCGGGGGAGATTTGCAGGACAACTCACCCCAATTTCACAGCCGATTTAGGAGGAGACACTACACCTTAGGACACAGGTCTCGCGGCCAACCTCCATCCAGTCCGGGCCAGAACGAGATGAACAGAAGGTCACCCATGGGTCACACTCAGCCCTCAGACGTTCTGAATCTCAGACCTTGGAGGGCATAAGAAGCTGGGTACCAGCCCCCCGAGACTCTAACGCACCACGTCTGGACACCCAGCTTGTCATCACGTTAGCTAATCCCCCCGGAGGCGGGAAGGATGACAAATGCACACATGATTCTGGATGAAAGTTAAGGGTGGTTTGAACATAAGCTTACTGGCCTCGGTGAGGCCGAGTGAGCTGCGGGAGATGAGGCCTCCGGCCCCTGCAGGGCTCTCTGCACGTCCTTCCATCACGCGCACACCTGGGGGCTGGTCTCGGGAAGGGGCAGGAAGGGGAGGACCGGGGCACCTGTGTTCACATGCGCTATAGGAAGGTGTTGCCCATTTTGTAGGCAGAGCTGAGTACAAGCAAGTGTCAAGGCGGGCGAAGCAGAGGCAGGGGCATTGAGCAGACCAGTGCGGGTCGCGGAGGGTGAAGGGAGCCAAAGGACGGTCGCCAGGGTTCAAGGCTGCGGAGGTCAGTGGGGATGGCTTTGTCCTGGGGCAGGAAGCGTTCTGTGGACCCAGCACTGGCCTGTGCCTCACGACCTGCCCGATGGGGAACTAGCAAAGCAGAGACAGGGGAACGGAGGGCAAAACACAGCCAGTTCTGGTCTCCTGTCCTCCTGACCACACTGAAAGTTCCTGAGAATGAATCTGTCTGTCTCTTCGACCGGGACCGGTGGTAAAAGGGTGTGCGGACGGTCTCCCACAACCCGACAGCACACTCCTCAATGAGTCACATGCTGGAAGGACATCATCCCCCTGCGGTGACCAGGCTGTCCCCTGCGGTCAGCGGCAACCACTGACCCTTCTACCCATCTCTGATCACTCCGAGACTGGGAAGTGAGTTTACAATGACTTCACTCTCTCCAAACACAGGTTCCAAAGAAGACGATTCATGGAGGGCGGACAGATGGGCCCTGCGTCCCTCCTCGGGGAGGTGGAGGACAGTGGGAACGAGTCTCCCAACCCGTAGCCTCAGCGGCTACTCCACACCCAGGGCCCTCCCCTTCCAACCTGGAGGCAGAAAGCACCAGCTTGGGGCACGGATGCCTAGGCTTCGCTGGGCCTCAGCGAACACTGAGGGGCTCGGGGAATGGATGCAGGCAGAAGCCTTCAGATGGCTCAGGGGCTTATAGGTGAGACTCAGCGGATGACAGTCCTCAGTGGCTATGGTAGCCATGGGGGTGGGCCCTGCATCCCCAAATGCAAAGGCCCTGTGGCATAAAGGCAGTAACACACGGAGCCCCCTTGGCTGCCGCAGACCAGTCTGTCGTCCTTCTTACAGGGGACGGAGAACATGAAGCCGGCTCCCTCTGTCCTTCTCCGAGCCGCCACTGCGACACCAGGCTGATTATCCTGCTGGAGGCTAGGTTGACAGGAGCTGATAATTAATTTTAATAGCCCTGGGTTGCATCAGCCTCCCCGTGCTTTGTTGGCAAAGCTCCCCTGCTCTCCACCGTGGCCAACACCCCCATATCGATGCAGAGCAGAACTGGACACTCAGGTCTCTCTCAGGGTGCCTGGGGAGTCCCCCCGAGCTCTCCCCAGGGTGTTGCACCTGAGCAGAAATTTAACCGCATGGAATTCTCTGTTCCCCAGCTCCGAGCTGGGTCACAGCAGATTCTGGGTGCAAATGCCAGAGGGGGAGGGGGTGGAGAAGGGGCTGTGCAGGGACAAGGGCGCTGAGGCCCTTGGTGGCTGGGCTGTGTCCTCCCTACTCTCTAGCAGGACCGGTGTAATGGCTGGTCAGTCAGGAGGAAGGTGGGCAAGGGCAGCCCGAGGACAGGCGTTGGAGGGACAACACGTTCCCGTCTGCTCACAATCTGCAGCCTGACAAGATGAAATTTCCATGGATGGGCAGACACTGAGATTGAAAACAGAGAGGGGCTTTGCCCAAGGTCACAGGCGCCTGGAGGTCCACACCAGGAGAACCCGCCACATGAAGAACCCACAGGCGGCTCTGAGAGCAGGGATCCCCGCAACCTGCAGCCACCCGTGGCCTTCATGGGAGTCTTTTATCCACGGGGGCTTGGCCAAGACCTGTGGGCTCATGGCTGAGCCTCCGTCTATCGTTCAAACCTCCAAGTCACATCAGTCATTTATGATGCGCCTACTGTGTCCTCAGCACTGAGCCTGTGCGAGGAGTCACTGTGTCCTTACCCGCTCAAACCTGCCTTCCTGGGCACAAAACTGCTCTTCCTCACAATCTTCTCTGAGTCATTCCATCCATTCAGGTTCCCTTGGGTTCAGGGGCATTTATGAGGCACCTGCTGTAAGCCAAGAACTGGGAACAAAAAGGCAGCATCCCAGCCCTCAGGGACCTCACAAAGCAGTGAGGGACGAGTTGGCCAAGGAACACAAGGCCTTGTGGGCAGTCCCTGAGAGAGGAGCGGAGGGGGAATGCTACTGAGCTTGCAAAAGGGGCCCCCAGCGTTGGAACATCACAAGGCCTTGCCCAGTGACAGGACTTGTCCAGACCTCAGTTTCCCCATCTGCAACCTGCCTCATGGGGCGGGCCTGAGGCTGACATCGTGCATGTAGCCCTGAGAACACAGTGTGCCTTCAGCAAGGGCTACGTGGGTGCACAAGGTGGGTCGCAGCTCCATCCGGAAAGTCTTCCCCAGGGGGCGATGCCTGAGCAGAGCCTGGAGATAAGGAGGGATTCAGGGGGTCAGATGAGCTAAAGATCCCAGCGAAGCCTGTCATCATTGTGGTTTGTGGCCCGTGATGCTGTCTTCACTCTGTCGGCCTCATGGAGCCCGAGGCCTGGTGCCTACCCGTATGCCAGGGCGTTGTGTGGCCAGAAAAATAGTGATAATGAGGGTCACACAGCAAGCCAGGCAAGCATTTTAAGTGAATTTTAATCGTAGCGTGTATGCTGTTCCCGGGACTGCCCAACACCACTCCCATTTGTAGGCAAGCAAGGGAGCGCATGAGAGCTGCAGGCGGCTGGTCCTTTTTGTTTCAAAGCAAGGTGCACTCTTCCATTAAAATAGTTTCAGGTACCTATCAAGGGCCAAGTCCGGCAAGGGCATCCCAGTGGCCATGGAAAGGGCCACACAGCAGTCACGGGAGAGAGGAAACGAATGATGCTGTATGACCATGCCGGGGCTGTGGCAGAGGCCCCTGACCTTCCAAGAAGACCCCTGTCAGAGGGCGTCCTTCCCCAACAAGCTGAAAAAGCCAGGGTCTTGGCTGCACAGACAGTCTGAGCTCAACCTGCTGGAGGCCACGCGACCGGGAGGACGCTGAGGCTCGTGCAGAGGCCAGAAAAGGACTCCTGTGATGGCAGCGGCAGAGGGGGCGGCCCCACCATCCTGGTGTCAGGCCTCCCAGAGGAGTAGGGAAGAAGCCGGGAGAGCAACAAGAGGCCCATGAGGCCCGTGCTTGGCTACTCTCTGTCTGGCCGGGGACTCCCCACACGCCTGGCAGGCACCTGCTCCCTCCCCGAGGTGCGCCATGCCAGGGGTGGAGGGGTGAAGAGCGGGGTAGAGTGCACATTCCCAGGCCAGGGAAAGCTTCCTGCGGCAGCTCACAGGATCGGGCTCGGACGACTTTCTCCAAGTGGGCCTTCCGTGGCCGCTCATGCCGTGGGAGCACACTCACAGAGGGAAGCGAGGCTCCTGGAAGCATCCGACGTTCCCAACACAGGGCTGCTGGGCCACACAGGAGATGGCCTTTGACCCTCACAACCGCCGGCCGGAGCCTGGGACAGGGATGCTGGGCCACTGTGACTTCGGACACAGAGCTGGATGTCTTCTTGCCCGCCCCCCCTCCAGCCTCCTTCCCTCAAGCAGCAACAGGCTCGCTGGGGAGCAGCAGACTGCATGGACCACAGGCTGTGGAGGACAGGGGGGCTCCCTGAAGACCCTTCTAGACCCTTCTGGAGGCATGGGGATGGACTAAGCCACCGAGGAGGAACCGCTTTATGGTGTTCTTTGGGGTTGGGGAGGCACCTCTCCATGGACAATCGTGATTTTAAGCCACAAAGTCTTAGGAACAACTCCAACTAAGGCACCAAGAGGGCCCATTTCCCCAAACCCGTGGCCGCTGGGAAAGGGGAAGAAGAAGCTGAGGACTGGGGCTTCTGCCGGTGCACCCACACTGCACCTGGAGAACACCCTTCCAGAAAATAAGGTCCAAATAAACCTAATCTGGCTTCCCCCAGAGGGGTCCCCTGGGCCATGCTTGGGGTAGCCTTTTAAGATTCACTTGCTGAGGGCGCCTGGGTGGCTCAGTGGGTTAAGCCTCTGCCTTTGGCTCAGGTCAGGATCTCAGGATCCTGGGATCAAGTACCGCACAGGGTTCTCTGCTCAGCAGGGAACCTGCTTCCCCACCCCCTCTCTCTGCCTGCCTCTCTGCCTACTTGTGATCTCTATTAAATAAATAATAAAGAAAGAAAAAAAGATTCACTTGCTGATTTCCTAACAAGCAAACAACGGAACAGATCTGATAAACCTACTTTTTAACAGGAAATTTACATCAAGAAAGGACCCAGAATCATGACCAGCTATCCTGACAGAGGACTTCTGTCCCCAGATCCAGGCGGCTTGGACCTGAACCCGGCCAGGGCAGGGCCCCTGGGACCACAGTTTCCCAGAGGAAGCTGTAGACATCAGGCCAATGAGGCTGCGGGGGGTGGGGGGGTGGGGACCTAGGCCAAGGGCCACAGGAGGGGGTTGGGGCGGCGATGCCCGTCGGGGAAGATGCGAAGAAAGTGGGGGGGAGGAGTAGAGAGCAGCTGGGTGGGCAGCAGTTAGAAATGGCAAACAGGGGGATTTCAGTGGAATTCCAGAGAAATCCTGGCAGCTTTGGGGAATTGGGGGGACGCACACTCCTAAGTCCAGGTAAAGGCTCTGGGCCACTGTAGCCTCTCAGAGACCCGAGGGACCAGGCCTGGCTGGTGCAGGAAGGACTCACCTAGCGGGGTGGGGGGCCAGTGGGCCATCAGCCCAACTCCTCCCCGAGGGCCCTGCTTCCTACCCCCGCCACTCATTCCCAGCCAAAGTTGCTGGTTTCCTCTTCTCCCCGCCCACCAGCTGGCTCCCCATGCTCCCCATCCTCCCCTCTGATAACTCCCTCCCGCTGCACAGGCTGGTGGCTCCGTGCTCCAGCTCGGAGCCCAGTAGCCCACAGTCCACACAGCCCCCCGCAGCTCAGATCACCCCTTTGAGCTATTTATGCACAGATCTGCTCTCCCCAGGGCACAAGCCTTATCTGTTCCTCTCCGAGCGCCCCCTGCCAGCTCCCTACAAGAAGAACTGGCGCATCAAAGATACTCAAGCACCTAATGAATCTGAATTTCCTAGAATCCCTTCTTGCGACCAGCACAGTGGAGGGTGGTTCCAAGAAGGTACAGCCGGCCCTCTGCACCAGCTACGAGCCCCCTGGGGCAGTCCAGCCCAGAGGAACACCCACTCTGAACATGGACTGCTCGGGTTTGAGCCCTGCCCTGCCACGTTATCAGGGTCCTGTGTGACCTTGGACAAGTCACTTAACCTCTCTGTGCTTGGTTTGGTCGGCTGAGAATGAGAGCAATAACCTCCAGCTCTCTGTGTTGGCCTGAGCGTTAGGGGACGTGCAGTGCTCAGAACAGTACCCAGTACCGCATGCCCCGTGGAAGTGTGCACGCCAGCTGCTACTGCGCTAGACACTAGGTTTGCATCCCTCCTCCCCCATCCCAGGCACCAGGGGACTCAGGCCTTTAGCGAGGCTTCTCGAAGGACCAGATTGCCAGAGCATCGGCTGAGACCAGAAGATCCGCGCGTCTACAGGACTCCAGGACTGCACGAGCTGCCCTCTTCTCGGGCGTCACATGGCAGGTACCCGGTGGGCCATGCGCTCCCTGAGCTCCCACGCTGCCCCCCACCGGCCTCCCCTTCTGCAGGTACAGGGTGGCAGGTACAGGCATAGAAGCCCGCGAGGCCCACCCTCACTGAGAAGTCGACGGTCACTCAGGCCAAGGAGACCGATCTACACTTCCCAGTCCCTGCAGGTGAGGGACGGGCTGAGGTTCCACCAAGACCAGCAAGCTGCCTGCACGCCCTCTGACCTTGAGACGCGTGGTGGAGGAATGCGGAGCCACGATCCTGGCTCCCGGCTGTACCACGCAGGACCTTGGCCATCTCTCCCCCTTTCAGAGCACCCCACACCTGGGGTCGTTCTTACGGGTGTTCTTATTGCTGGTGCCCCACAGAATCCAGTGCACGGGATGCTTGGACTGGGCACGACCCTGCTTCTCTGGGGCGGCACAGTTGGGCAAGTAGCTTCTTCCCCCTCCCAGAGGCCTGGCTGGGTCTGGGACGGGGACGTGAAGGGACAGAAGCCCTCGGGACACAGACAGCCTGACAACAGGACACCAAAGCTCTGTACAGAAGGGCTACCAAACAACATGGGAACCATGTGCCCCGATCCTCACGAACAGACCCGAGCACAAATCAGGGGAAAGTTCCCCAAGACTTTGGGGCCAAATCATTGCCCCCCCCCACAGTGACATGCCAGAAACCACCGAAGATACCAGAAGCCCCTCTGCACAGACAGCAGCCCCTCAGGCGGTACGGGAAGAACTTGAACCCGGCACAGCGGCCGCGGGACCCGCATCAGGAAGCCGACTTGGGGTGTGGTCGCAGGTCCCCCCAGACAGAAGTCCGATTGGTCGGCTTGATTGCCACTTTGTTCTCCAGACTTGCCTGCAAACGTCTCTGGCCATTTCCAGAAATGAATTTCACCTTCCTTGGGTGCGTTTTTGGAACCATTTAGCCTTTTCATTCTTAGGAGCTGCTGACGGAGACAGCGGAGGCCCGGAGGGCGCTCGGCCTGCTCTCAGCAGCAGCCCCGCTGGGACCAAGAGACGTGGGACGAGAGCATCTCCATAAATGTGCATCTCGTACATGTGAACCGATTCCACTTGTGAGTCACCCCTTCAAGGACGATGGCGTTCAAAGGCAGTTCTGTTCTCCCTTATGCTCCTTTCCTCGTGCATCGCTGGTAGGGATGGGCGTCCAGGGGTTCTGGAGGCTGGGGAGCTGCTGAAACCTCCAGCATCATCAGCTTCCTCTCGAAAGGGGAGATCAGCGCCGAGTCAGGCCCTCCCTGCATTTCAGACTCAGCACGTCACCTGCTAATAAGCCTGGGCCACCACCACCGGGCTCAGAAAAGCAGGTGCAGGGGGACAGAGGCACCTGCCATTCCTGAATGCAGCACACCACCCCTCCCCCCTCCCCAGGTCCCAGCCATAGCAGTGTCTATATTCAGTGTAACTGGTTGATGAATCAAACAAAAATGGTCATTTGTGCCACGTTATCTGTGTTTACAATGAATAACAGGTGTGTGTCATTGTTGTGATTGGTAAACTGCCCGTTTCTATGCATTGTTTCCAAAGACGAGCAACTCAAGGACACAGAAAGGAAGGTTGTGACACTTACAGATGCTCTCTCTTAGGCTACTTTGGGCTGGAAGTGACACAGAGCCGACCCAAACTAGCTGAACAGGGACAAAGCACTTATGAAGTCCAGCGATGAAAGGTCCAGAGTTATTCTGAAGCAGGCTTGGGAAGCAGATCACCAGGTCACCAAGGGCCAGGGCTCTCTGGGTCTCTGCTACAGACACTCAGCGCCAGCTTTCAGTTCAGGCTGGTGCCCCGGGGGCTGTGGCAGTCCCGGAAGGCTCGATCCAGATGGACAAGGAGAGAGAGAGAGCCCCTCCCCATGGCCCTCCTCTGCGCATGAATGATCACTGGGTCCCCTGTCTGCGTCTGCACCCGTCGCTCACAGGAGGGGTTTCGAGATGCGTGGCCAAGCCAGCGTGGGGGAGAGCATGCCCACCTTCGGCCTAGTGCTTGCCCCGGGGTGCTTAACCGGAAGAAGATCCCCCTCTCTCCTCCTGCCTCCCAGGCAACCAGATGCTCAGAGTCACCCTGCGATGAATGCACAGTGCTGTGCTCGAGGCCATGAGTTAGACACTGGAAAATGTTGACCTCGGTACTTTCTCATTACGTACTTTACAGTAAGAAATGTCCCCTGGGGACGTCCGCTGACTCAGCGATGACCAGGAATCTTAGGGAGAGGCGGGTCTAGACCCTATGATCACACCCCACGCAGCAGCCAGCGGGAGCCTTGCTCACGCACCATCTCCCCACGACTGAACTCCCTTCTCCCGCAGCTTCTGGAGTCGCGGCAGAATCCCCTTCTCCTCCCTGACCAGCATGCCAAACTGATTAAGGAGGTCTAATGCATAGGAACGGAGAGTGTACAGGTCAAATCTGGGCTCCTGGCTGCCTGGGGGGGAGCACCCCGGGCAGGGACCCCAGGACACACCCTGCCAGCCGTGTCCCTCTAACTGTGTTCTGCAGCCACCCCAGCCAGCAGCTCCAGGAGACAGTGTGTCCCCCAACTTTAATGAGGTCCTTCTGAGCCCTGCTGTCAGGACAAGCCATCCATCCCCCTACCAGGGAGGCACTGGGAGAGGAGTGCTCCCCCTGGTACTCGCCTGATTGCTGAGCCAAGGAGGGAATGACAGGGCCAGACAGAGCCACCGCCGAGGCCCACGGATTTCTCAGAACAGGGTTCATTAGGTGCAGGAAGACTTAGATCTGGGGCTTTGCAACCCCGGGCAGCACACCCTGGAGCTGGGGCGGGCAAGACTCAGCCCTGGGCCAGATGCCAAGGCAGACTCTGGGGAGAACTCACCAGCAGACATTTCCTATTAGGGCAAGACTGCAGTGTGACGGGCTCCATCTGTGTTCGGAGTGTGGTTCCCTTGGATATTCTGGTAGCAAGGCTGGTCGCTGTGGGCTCCCACCAGCCCAGTGCCGTCTGGAAAATGGTGGTTGCTTAAGGTGCAGTTCACGTGGAAACGACTATATCTTCCTCTTGGAGGTGGTGCCATGAAATCTCGTCCTCGGCTAGACTCCCAGGAGCACCCCCACGTCTTCTTCCAGCAGCCACGTCCAGGCAGGGGCTGGCCCAGGCATTTTCCCCCAACCGCCCCCCCTTCCCTTCTGCCACCTGGCTCCTCCCACTGAGTGTCACCACGCCCACGGAGCTCCCCAGCTCCCCTAGCCGCCAGGGGTGGGGGCCCGCTCACCCGTGTCCCGCTCGCTTCTCACATCACCCACCTGGAGAACCAGGCCAGGCCAGGCCAGTCTGTCTTTGTAGGTGCTCTCTGCCACCCGCTGGGTGGGGGGGCGGTTCTACCTGAGCCCTCTTTCACTTTGTGTCCTATCTGACATGTGCAGTGGAGCTGAGCGACAAAGCTCGCTGTCCCTGAGGACTTGCTCTGTGCCAGGCCCCAGCAGGTGCTCTGCTTGCAAAGCCTAAACCCCGGGAGGTGGATGCCCATGCAGGGCAGGGAAGAGGTGGGGGTGGGGGAGCTGCCAGGCTGTCTGTGTCCACTGGCTCCGCCCCCTCCTGCCCAGAGCCCGTCCATCAGGGACTAAGTGTCTCCGGCTCTCCCGCTCAACGAGGCTGACCGCAGGAGGACCTGCCTCACAGGTGTCTGCTCGGGCTGCCGGAATCCAGTACCAAAGACAGGGCAGCTTGAACAACAGACATCCATAACTCGCGGTTCTGGAAGCTGGAAGCCGGAGACCAGGGCACCAACCGCTGTGGTTTCTGGTGAGAGCTCTCCTCGTGGTTTGCAGACACCTTCGGTGTTCTCATCCAGCAGAGCGGGAGCTCTGAGCAAGATCTCTGGGGTCTCTCCTTTTTTGAACATGTATTTATCTGGGGACACCTGAGTGGCTCAGTCCGCTGGGCAGCTGCCTTCGGCTCAGTTCATGATCCCCAAGTCCCACATAGGGCTCCTTGCTCAGCAGGGAGCCTGCGTCTCCCTCTGTCTACTTCTCTCTTTCTCTCTCTCTTACAAATAAAAATCTTAAAAAAAAAAAAAAAAAAAAGACGTGTTTATTTGTTTGAGAGAGAGAGCATGTGGAGGGGAAGGCCAGAGGGAGAGAGAATCTTGGGCAGACTCCGAGCTGATCCTAGAGCCCACACGGGGCTTGATCTCATGACCATGAGATCACGACCCCAGCCAAAACCAAGAGGTGGATGCTGAGCCGACTGTCCACCCAGGCGCCCCTGGCGTCTCTTCTTATAAGGGCACGAATCCCATCACATCAGAGCCTCATACTTAGGACCGCATTTCACTTTACCTCCTAAAAGCCCAAGCTCCAAATACAGAACTCGAGAGCGAAGGCCTCCACATGTGGATTTGCAGGGGGACACAGTTCAGCCCCCAGCAACGGACCGGACATGATGACCCAGTGGGTTAACATCCACAGAGCACCTGCAACGGAGCCAGGCACACGGGGATCCAGCCACACAACCCACACCTGCGTCCTGCACCCTGCTATCAGGGACACTTTCCATAACTCTCCGGTTATGAGATGGGATGGAGGCAGCAGTCCACACCAGCTCCATCTGCTTGTCACCCACGAGTATGGGACAGAACTTGCCCTGGGAGCTTATGAGGCCCTTGGCTTTGGGCCCCTGAGCCCTAGCCCTGAGCCCTGTTCCATTTCCCTGGCTGGCTCAGTGCCGGAGCCTGACTCCCATCCTCTCTGGGGTGAGGAATCCTATCACCGCCACAGCCCAGATCCACCCTGGGGACCGTTAGATTGGTCGATAAGGAATTCCACAAGGGCCCACCCCTTTGCCCTCAGAAAGGCACCCGCGGCTCACACAGGGCAGAGACGGGGGACGGGAACCAGACTCATGGGCCCAAGTCTATTAAGTGACGTGAGTAGCTCCCCAAGAAAACCCCTCAGGACTGCCTTGGGACTGTGTCAGGAACAATGTCTCCAACACCATGTCCCTTCCTAGCAACAATAAGCTCCCCACCTTCGGCTCCCCGAGATGTGTGTTTGTGTGTGGTCACCACGACCTTCGCCCTGTCTGGTCACCTGTTCTTTCTGCTGACTTCACTCAGTCCCCCTTACTCTGGAAACAACACCTGTAGCTTCCTTCGGGGTCTGCCTGTCCCTTACTCTCCAGCCACAAAATTTGGGGAGGACCAACCTTGGCCTCTAACTCCTAAGGTGGGCCCATGCCACAGGCCTGATCAATCCAAGCACTCCAGTCCCCAGGCCACAGTGGCCAGCTCGGAGATGGCACACGACTCAAGACCGGTCAGTTCCAGAAGTTTCACTGGACCAACTGGGGGAAAGCCCTCTCTCTACTGGAATTGCTAGTTTAAAGGACAGAGTCACCACAGGGTACCGGGAGTCACCAGGTGGAAACAGCTCACCTAGAATTCAAGCAATATAGGGGAGAGGAAGATGGTCCAAGAGCTGGGAAGAGAAACTGAGTCCTGAGGACATCCCTGAGTGCCTGGATCCAGCAAGGCCTGAAATCCACCAGGTCAGTGAAGCAATACATTCAGTGAAGCAATACAGCCAGTGGAGCTGGCTTCCTGATCTTCTAACAAAAAGATGATCGCCCACCACCGTCTGTTCCCAGAGTTCTGTGTGTATTAACCCTCATGTGACAACAAGCCTGTGAAGTGGGTACTGTTAGCATCAGGTTCTGAGGCACAAAGAACTTACATGACCTGCCGACGAGGTGAGACAGGGTGAGCCAGGGATGGCGGGCTGCTGCCCTGGTCTGGGAAAGCGGCAGCACGTGCTCACTAACCCGTGGGGGCCTCCAGACCACCACTATCAGAACTGCCCAGATAACCGTTGTGGTTGCTGGACTAACCCAGCAAGCTGCACACGAGGCAAACGATGCCACCCAGGACCCAGCACAACCTCCAGCTGGCTTCCTGGGGAGTGGGGGCGGAGCGAGATGGGGAAGGTGTGGTCCTCTCCCACGGCTGGCTCTTGCCTTGGCTCTGATGCTGCCCTGTGACCTGGGACAGTCCCTCTTGCCTCTAAGCCTTGGGGTCCTTGTCAGTAAAACCAGACACCTGGATGGCGCATTCCCCAAGAACCCTTCCAGCTCTCAGGTTTTGTGACCCTGGTCCTGTGAAATGGAACAACGCCTTGTGGCAGAAGTGACACCATGGGTTCTGTGACCTTCCCACTCAGTGAAGTGGGGGGAGCACCTGGACACTTAAGGTTTGGGTCAGGGGCTGTCCCAGCAGCCTACAGGTGGCCGTGCCCCGGGCCGGGCAGCCAGAGCACCTGGTTCACAGGAACTCTACCCAGTGGCAGACCCCCGTGGGAATGCTGGGTTGCCCTAACCCTGCAGGCCTGCCCTCAGGAGGTGCCCCCTGTACCCTTATACTATGTAGCTCCCTGACCCTCTCTGCCACCCATCTCCCCATCTCCCAAGCACTTGGCCACACTGGGCGGGTAACCTCCCCACCTCGGGTCTCCCAGCTTCCATGGAAGCCCTGCTTCACGAGGACAGCACAGGGGGCCCAGACCTCGGGCCTGCCGCATCCGAGGAACTTCACAAAACACCTGCTATACGCGTTAAGTGAACAGATTGGACGTTAGGAGAAAAACAGATGGAAGAAAGGCCCCGCTCGTGTTTCCCGAGAAACTCATTTTCCAAGATTAAATGCCATTTCAGTGACCTTGTCCCTGGATATCCGTGGGTGCTATCAACGGCCCTCCGTGGAGGAAGGTGACCGTGCTGCCGGGTCCTCCCAGCGGCCCCAGCACTGCTGTGCCCTGGAGCAGTTAGTTACTGGCTGTGTTTGTTCAGTAGCATCTCACTGCCTCTCTGTCCTGCCTGTCTGTCCATCCATGCCCACAGAGCAGTTCTGACAACACAGGGTTTGGGGACTTTCTTGTTTTGTTTTTTGTTTTTTTAAGTAGGCTCCATGCCCAACACAGGGCTTGAACTCACGAACCTGAGAACCAGAGCCAGGCGCCCCATGCACTGAGCCGCCCAGGTGCCCCCCTGACAACACAGGGTTTGTTTGTTTGTTTGTTTTAAAATTTCATTTATTTGTTTGACAGACAGAGATCACAAGTAGGCAGAGAGGCAGGCAGACAGAGAGGGAGAAGCAGGCTCCCTGCTGAGCAGAGAGCCCCATGCTGGGCTTGATCCCAGGACCCTGGGATCATGACCCGAGCCGAAGGCAGTGGCTTTAACCCACTGAGCCACCCAGGCGCCCCACACAGGTTTTTAAGCAACTTTGTTAACAGGCCTTGGGGACACAGACGAGGGGAGCAGGAGGATGCATGAGGAAGAGCTTCTCTGGGGTAGACCCGGGTCTGCAACCCTCCGGGCATCCATGAGCTGGGACTGAAGGGCATCACGTCTGTGCTTAAACACTAACCTCTAACTCAGCATTCGCATTTCCTTTCATTACAGATTAAGACAACAGCCGCTTAGAATATGAGTAGAGCCTGGTCGTCATCATCAACAGAAATCACAGATACTCCCGTACCCCAGTGCGGCTGGGGAGATTTCCCAAAATATCACAGACACGAATCTCTGCCCGACGTCACGACACTTACTCGACCTGCCGCTGGATCTTCCCGTCTAACGTGTTAACAGTAGGAGCACAGTGTTTCAGTATAAAAATCTGGAGCTTTTAAAAATAATTATTGATAATTTTGAAAATTATTTCTCAGTATCTTTGGTTTCCTTTGTGAGTCTACATATTAAAGGCATTTACAATGCACTATTAAGAACCTACTAATCTGAGAAGGGGTCCGGGTCTTTACCAGACAGCTAAAGGGTCCAACGGCACCAAAACAAGGTTCAGAACCTCTGGATTTGGGTGGGGTTTTTTGGTTTTTGTTTTTTAAAGATTTTATTTATTTATTTATTTATTTATTTATTTGAGAGAGAGCAAGAGCAAGTGAGTGAGCCCGGGAGGAGCAGAGGGAGAGGGACAAGCAGACTGCCCGCTGAGCGGGGAGCCTGACGTGGGGCCCGATCCCGCGACACTGAGATGATGACCTGTGCCGCAATCAAGAGTGGGACGTTTCACCGATTGAGCCATCCAGGCGCCCCTGGATTTGGGTCTCTCTGATATCGCCTCTGGGGCTCCAACCAGCCACTCCTCCAGTTCAGACCCTAGAAGGCCATTTGGACGCTCCGGTTGCCAGGGAGAGAAGGGGACGTGACCGGGGAGGAGCCCCTGTGAGATGCGGGTCAGAGAGGAAGGGAGCCCCGTGGAGGCAGGTGGCTTAGCAGGTAGGTTAGGAACCTCCCATCCACCCATGCCTGAGACCACTGTGGTCTACACCTGTGTCGATGACATCGGCTCAGAGTTCTGAGCTTTTTTCTCCTGCTGGAGGCACTCTGCTGGAGGCACTCCGCTTAGATCTTCTCTCCTACTCTCCAGATTTTTATTGTATTTTCTGTGGTGCTTGTGGGCATTGCTGGGTGTTCTGACACTGCTGGCGTGCTCCAGATGAGCCCCGTTGCTAAGAAACAAATCCCAGATGGATCTTTAAACACACAGCTCATAAAAGCACATTCCTCCGCACTCAGCTCCGTTCTGCCTGTTCTTGGGCCACTTAGGTTAAACTCGCCACTGTTCGTTCTCCAAAGGTCTCATTTGGAGCCTCAAGTAAACCCGACAAACTACTCTAATTACCCAGAGGAGCAACTGTCAGAGAGCCGTGTGACAGCCTTGGGCAGAAAGGGGGCCACCGTCCTGGCCATGGCAGCCTACAGACTCCGAACAGGGAGGGTGCTTGGGAAAGGGGGTGCCCAGGAGGCCCCTGCTCAGGCAGAGTAGGCAAAAGGGGCTCTGACAGGTGGATACAGCTTAAGGGACCAGCGAGCCACAGCCCTGTCCTGGGCTGTCCTGTCCTTTCTGCATTTCTAAGAACCCTGGGTTCGCCATTCCCTGCAGAGTGGTTCCAAGTTAAACATGCTTTAGAACAAATCTGGCCACAGTTCCTCTCCCTGGAGGGCACCAGGCTTCCCCACCCCAAAACACGTTCCCAGACGAAAATAGTATTTAACCAGAAAAAAAAAAAAATTAAAACATGGGCAGAGGACCTGAACAGACATATCTCCAGAGAAGACGCACAAGTGGCCAACAGGTAGAGAGACATCACGAATCACCAGGGAAAAGAAAACCAAAGCCTCAAGGAGCTCTCTCCTTACACCTGTCGGAATGGCCATCATCAAAACCAGTGGAGGAAGGGGAGCCTTGTGCGCTGTCAGTGGGAATGCAGTCTGGTGCAGCTGCTCTGGGAAACAGCGCGGAGGGTCCTTAAAAAAGAGAACCACGGGGAACGAAATCATGGTCTCAGAGAGATACCTGCCCCCGCATTCCGTGCAGCCTCCTAGCCAAGCTAAATGTCCATCAATGGACGAACAAAGAATATGTCATGTGCACACAGTGCGATATTATTCTGCCTCAAAATCAGAATGAAACTCTGCCATTTGCGACATGAATGAAGCTTGAGGGTTTGAGGCTACAGGATATAAGCCAGACACAGTAAGACACATGCCGCGTGATCTCACATGTGCGATCAAAAAAGCGCCAAACTCCGCGACAAGAGTGGAATGTGGTTACCAGAGACTGCGCTGCAGGGGAGAGGGGAGAGACCAAAATCTGTGCCTTCGGAGCCGTGAAAAGACATGTGACCCTCACTATGCTCCAGGCACTATTCCAAGCCGTTTCTATGTAACAACCCGTTTAATCTTCAGAAGTCCTAGAAGCCGGGTCCTGGGATTGCCCCCGTTTTGCAAATGAAGAAAATGAGGCACAGAGAGCTTAAGTAACTTGCCCAAGGTCATGCAGCTCTCCCGTGGTAGAGTGGGATCCAGGAGGGATTCCCCCAGCAAAATACATGAGCTCTATCCAGCACGGGATCACCAGGATTCAGGGAAGCACTGGGTCCTTGGCTCCCCATCATCAAATGTCCTTTGTGCTCAAGGACACACAGGAGACCTCTCCCCACCACGTTCCCTCCTCTGGGCAGCTCGGTAGGAGGCTGTACTTCTGCTCACTGTTTCCTCCCCAAGGATGACATCTTCCCACTCCAGGCGAGGGGAGCGGGGGCCAGTCCTGGCCTGTCTGCATCCTGGAGCATCACAGAGCAACTTGGATGGTCACGCCCTGAGGGCAAAACTCTCCCCCCACCCCCACCCCTGGACCCAACGAGGAGGGGGGTGCCCGCCACCAGCCCCCCCCCCGTCCCCCCCTCCACCCCGCACCAGTCTTGGGATGCTGCATTCCCACCACAGCAGGAGCCTTCCCTCTCCTCCTCACCACCCACCAGCCCTAGCCGAGAGCCAAGCTGCCAGCTACCAAGGCATTAAAAAAAAAAAAAAAACCTTTACATTAAATGTGTGTTACAGAAGAGGCTGGTGCGGCGCGGTGCTGAGCCCCACTCCGGCTGGGATGGTGAGCCACTTTCCGGCAGCGTGCCATGCCAGATTCCTGCGGGCACGTTCAGGGCAAACAAAAACGCCTGGGGAGCCCGCTGTGCAGCACGTCCTCCCACCCAGCCCCTTTAGCTGCCCACACCCCGCAGCGCAGGCGCCAGCTCACCTCCCAGAGTCCGCAGTAGGGCCCAGCCTGGACCCCCCTGCCCCTCCGAGGGGGCCCCGCCCCGAGCCCCACTACTCCAGAGGCACAGAATGTCAGCCCACGCTCCGGGTTCACGTCTTCCCCCTCTTCACGAGACACACTCAACAAACCCAAAGATGACAGCTGCCTTGTGGCCACACTTCTCCAGACGGGCCAGTCCTCGGGCCTACTGTGCGTCGCGCAGCTGGTGCTCCGTGCCTTCCTGGCACACTTCCGAACGCACCCTCGTTCAGTGCACATTCCGGGCATCCAGCTGACACACGCATAGGCAACCTCTCCCGGACACCATGGTTTAGCTTTCCAGAGATGTTGATGGGTACCCACCACACCAGGAGTCCAGCACGTTCCCTTCTGGGTGGCCCTGTACGCATTTACGGTACTACCTAAATAAAAACAGTCAACACAATGGCTTTCTAGTAATTCATAATTCCTTATGATTCATGATTCCGTATGATTCAAACCCCTCGGCTCAGTCAGGCAGCGCCTGGCATCCAGTGCCCGGCCCGACACAGTGGAGTCCCTGTTCTGGCGTCTCAGGCAGACACACTTCCTCCTGCAATTCCTTTTTCTGGCTATTTCTCTCCCCAAACGTTCTTAGTTACTACAAATTTCTCTCTTATTTGTTCTGCTTCTCCCTTGATCTCTCTGTATATTCCATTCTCTGAGAAATAAATTTTAATGTGAAACCTCTCCGTGAGCCACAGCAAATGTCTAGTCTTATTGATAAGAAGTTTGGTGCCACCGGGACCATCTAACTCTTCTTCTGATTACACCTGCTTTTTCTCAAATACTGGCCTTCTAGAGCACCAAACAACAATGCTTTCTTATTTGATGTCTTCTTGTCTTGTTTAAGAGTTAAAATTTTTTTACACTTTCATTTCCCATTGCAAACCTTCAGCATTTTAGCAGTATTGTGAATTAAAATGGAATTTTTTTTTTTTTATGACTCTGGTTCAAAGGGAATGAATCCCCAGGCTCTCCACTACCCCTCGGGCAGCTCCAAGGTCGGGTACTCCAAGGCTTGGCGAGAGAGTGCAGGTCGCTCTGGCATGGGCTGGACCACTGATGGGCCACGCAGGTGCCCATGACCCACCACCTGGCGGCTGGCCCCCTTCTCCCCAGACCAGGCCCCCTCCCCCAGAAGCCTCAAGTGTCAGGTGTGGTGATTAGGGGTCTAGATCTCTGCCGTGACGTGGATCCCTGAGATCAGACTTGCAGCATTTGAGGGAGGCAGCAATGGGATGCCTGCCAAATTCACCACCTACTACCCCCCCAACACTGCGTATCAACCTCAGCCTTCAATGTGCAAAAAATCCCCACCAAAAAAAAAAAAAAAAATCATGTTTATGGAAATTACATCACCATGGCAACTGTAAAGGTCTCACAAGTATTTTTAAAATAGCAAATTAACAAAACCCACTTATAAAAAATCTGAAATCTGTTCCTCTATGAGCATTAGTGAACATACAGATTCTAACCAACACAAAACATGTCTTGTGGCTTAAGGGCCAGAAGTCAGGAGAAAGGGCTCTCGACCCCGGATTCGCTGGAGACAGAGGGTTGAACCTGTGAAAACTAAGTTTTATTTTTCTAGTGAGAGCTCACACTTTGGATTTATTCTGGAAAATGACACCAAGCTCTCCGGGTGCAGAAAAAAAATGTGGGTAAGAGACCTGCGCTGCTGAAATACTAATTTTTTACTTTCTATTTTCACATCCCTGATATTATTACCTTCCCCACTCCACAAGACTATTCCATTTTTAACTCATAGGTTTTTAGCCATTGCATAAGGTTCTGCCACTGTGATTTAGCCCAGCTGAGTCTCTATTATAAAACCTGCTTCTCAGAAGTCTGCACACAAGTCACACAGGAGGGGGAGAGAACCAGATTCAGAAGAACCCAACTCAAACCTCTCTGCTTTTGAAAAACGTAACTGGTGTGGCTTGCAGGGAGATGGTGCGCTCATTTTTGGTGTCTTTTGTGAAGACTTAACACGTAACAGGTGTGTTTTGAGGACTCTCCATAATGAGGAATCACTGGGGGCCTTAGCAACCCGAACACTGGGGTTTCTTTCTGTGCAAAGAGGAAGAAAAAGCAAACCACGCAATGAGGACTTCATTCTTTGCCAGGTCCCAGGCTCCGAAGGGGTGGGGTGGGGAGCGGAAGGGAAGCGGGGAGAGGGGGCGAGAAGCAAAATGCTAGGTCTTAGGGAGCTGGAAGTACGCTGGACAGAGGTGGTAATTGGCTTGCCATGACTTCTGCTTATCTCAGGAAGGGAAAGAGGGGCAGCCGCGCCCGGTGCCAGCAGTAGCCAGATGGTCCCTCTTCCCAAGTGATCATCACGCTGGAGACAGAGCCATGAGTATCACTGATGGATGGGGAGTGAGTTCCTCCAAGCTGGATGTCTGCAGACCGTGGGGAAGTGGGTGGTGGTCCAGAGGGAAAGCCAAGAGAAGGGGGGTGCCCAGGCCGAGGAGGCGTGAGCGCTCCCAGGACGGCGAACCTTCCAGAGCCTGGCTTCCCTGTGAGGCGAGGTTAGCCTGGAGCTTCGTGAACCAAGCGTTGTGCCGTGGATGATTGCGAGGCAACAGCGTGAAAACGGTACGGGACGCATGGAAGAGGACCCCCGCTGGGAGCCTGAGAAGTCACACGCAGCCCCGGCCCCCATCCCACTCGGGAACACAGGGTGTCACAAGCACGAGAGCCATTTGGAAGCTGGACGCCCACACTCCTCACCCCGCAGGAGGCTCTGGCTCCCTGTACTAGCTGTTCCAGAGCCTCTGGGAGGGCGACTGCGCTAGAACCAACTTCTGTAGGAAAACGGAGCGTGGGGGGCAGGCATGGTGCCAAGCTTGTGAGCTGGGATCCCCCAGGCCCATGAGGGGGGGCTGGCAACAACCAGCTCTGCACCCAGAGGGGTCCTGGCAGGAACTCGGCTTGAGCCGGGCTCTTAACGAAGGGTCTGTTGCTCTGACAGAGGTCTGGGGGCGGGGGAGAGTGAAAGCCTCACTCCTCAGAGCCTGAAAGCATGACATCAGCCAGGGCCAGCTGGACAAGGGCCTGGAGCGGAGCCTCCATTTACCTCCTGACTTAAAGGTATGGGGTGCCTACGGCCCTGGTCTTTGACTACCTCGGCAACAAAGAGGCAGGACTGGTAAGCACCCCTGCTTCAGTGGGGCCCAGACAGGGACGGGAGCCCCATTAGCCCACGGCGGCCCACGTGGCAGAGCCAGAAGAGAAGCCGAGAGAGCGGCTCTCAGCCCAGCACAGGCCACGCTCTCCCTCCGGGCTCATTATCAGTCGGCAGGTATGCTGGGACCCAGCTGTGCTCTCTGCACGGGACCAACAGTTGGGGAAGACACACAGAGTAGGTGTCATCCGAGAAGCAAGACCAACCCACGGGATGAACGGGAAACGCGAAAATGAGAGCAGCAGGTAGACCAGATGATTCACAAGAACAGACACTTGGTTTCCAAGCACACTCCAGCCACTGTCCCCCAGTCGGGGTTAACGATCTTCAGACTCGCGTTAAGAATCATGACTGGTGCTGACGCCGATCCCCTGATGGCTGGGGGTGGGGGGTGGGGAACCGCAAGCAGAACACGAAATGATGGGATGGAAACAACACTGGGCAGACCCAGGTGCTCACCGCTGCCTTCCCCCGGTCTGCCTTCGAGGACCGCTCTGGTCCGTCTCTAAGCATGCCTGAGAATCCATGCAGGGAGGTCGAGAGCGTCCCTCCGTGCCAGCTGCACAGGCCAGAGAGCTAGCAGGGAAGATAAAACACAACAGTCCCATCCAAGAGTGGGCGCGAGCGATCGGGTCCCCTGCCAACGCCGTGGCTTTTGCCTGCTTTTCCTTCAGTTCACATCAATTCCCAAGCACTAAGGCCCCTCTTCTCAGGATGTATCAGACTCGGAGTCCAGCCCCGGGCAGTGAGACCAGGACCGACTGAACCTGGCCTCACCCAACCTGCGAGCCTCGGCACGTCCTCCATGGGCCCCTTTCTGCTCTGAACCTCTAAGAACCCCAGTTCTGGGGGCCCAAGGTGGTTATGGTTTTGGGTTTTTGTTTTTTTCCACCTCTGAGTCAGGCCATAGAGTGATTTCTGGAAGAATTCCACTTGCATTTCAACCACAGGTGCCCCCGGAGCAGCCAAGGCCAGGAAGGGGCTCTCCCACGCTCTCCTGGCATGACGGCATGACGTGCTCGCTGGCGGTTGGTTTGAGGTTGGTTTCTTTGAGGTCCACAAATGATTCTCGGACTCCACTGGGAGAAGATGAACAGGAATAACCAAGAAACAAGGCTTCTCCAAAAGAGATCTGTACCACTGGGATTGCACCAGCTCTGGCTGCAATGTTCGGATTCCTGGTTGACCCCAGAAGCGGGCTACATGGGCAGTGGTTGTTCGGATCCCTGGTCGACCCCAGAAGTGGGCTGCATGGGCGGTGGGTCTAGGTCCAACCAGACACGGTAAGGGAAGCTTGCTATAGGCTCACTGTATCTCCCAGGGTGGGCAGAAACTCATTTCCCAGTTAGGCCTGAGCCTACATTGATGGGCCAGAGGAACTGCTCATGTGCCCAAAGGGTAAACTTCTACGTGACCTCGGGGTTTAAGTGGTAGGAGTCCCAGGGAAAGTCTCTTCTGGGGATCTGGACCCTGTACTCCCTGCACACCAATTCCACCTCACCACAACTCTATCCCTGCGGCCCCTGATGGCCAGAGTTTGTGAACTCCAGAACTAGCAGAACTTCAGTGATAAGAAAAAACTTACAGTTCTTTGGCTTTAGCTGTAATCGCTACGTCTGAGACATCTGAATGTATCTGGCTTTTAACTACATAATTTTATAATTTTTGTTTTCAAATACTTCCACACTTGCAGAAAAGTTTTCACAAATAATACAGAAACTCCTGTCTACCCTTTATGCAGATTACCAATTCTTAATGCTTTGCTACACGTGTCATTCTCTTTCCTCCCTATTATTTTTTTTTAAAGATTTTATTTACTCATTTGACATAGAGAGATCACAAGTAGACAGAGAGGCAGGCAGAGAGAGAGAGAGGAAAGCAGGCTCCCCGCTGGGCAGAGAGCCCGAAGTGGGGCTCGATCTCAGGACCCTGAGATCATGACCTGAGCTGAAGGCAGATGCTTAACCGACTGAGCCACCCAGGCGCCCCTCTTTCTTCCATATTATTATTTTTCTGAACCCTGTGAAATAGGCTGTGTCCATTATGGCTCTCCACCTCTTAACACTTCGGCGTGTTTCTAGCAACAAAATTGTGTTTTTACATATCCATAGCACCGTGACGGATTTCAGGAAATCGTAACATGGATACAATATTTATCTAATCGACAGCCCATATTCCAATTTTGCCAACTGTCTCAACAATGTCTTTCTTGGGATTCTTTTTTCCTCCAGTATAGGAGCCAATCCAAGATCATGCTTTGCAATTTGGTTTTCAGGTTTGTGTAGTCTTCTTTAATCTTTCGTGACAATGATGCTTTTCAAGGATACTGGCGAGGTATTTTGTGGACTGCTCCTCGGTCTGGGCTCCTCTGGTTCCTCCCTCGTAGACTCGGGCCATGCACCTGGGTTGGGATGGTGTGTTCCTCCCAGGAAATCCCACGCGATGTCCATCTGTGCTACCTTGGAGATGCCAACCCTTTAACCGCTTCACTGGGATTATCATTCACATCCCATAGCATTTACCCATTTAATAATTCGGTGTGCAACCAAGAACAACCAGTTTCCAGACACTTTCTCCACCCCAGAAGAACCTCCCTAGACATTAGCATCCCCTCCCATGTGCTCCCAGCCACAATCCTCGGCCAAGCTGCCCTCTGCCTCTGTCCATATAAATGCTGACGTACAGTGCAGGGTCTTTCATGACCGGCTTCCTTCCTCTGGTGTAATGTTTTCAAGGTCCAGGTCACGTTATTCTGTTCACTCAGTCAGGATGCCGCGTGATTTTTTTCCCTTTGCAAGTCACAAACCCTCTATGGAGGCACTTTAAGACCACGCAAATATCCTGCTCCCTACCAGAATTTCCCCCAGATTTAATTTGATGGCTATCACGTGAACCAGTCTTGATCAAAACAGTTTACTGGGTTTGATCATCTCCACGGTCCCCGCCCCCCACAACTTCTCAGCCATTAGCTACACCACTTGAAGGGACGGGTGGTGGCCCTGATCTTCTCAGCAAGCTCATGACTGTCCCAGTGATTTCCCCACAGAGCAGGTGCTCTGTCCCAGCGAGGGGGCAGCCAACATCCTCTGCCCCACGTCCCTCCCTGGTGCGGCTGGGACACCACCACCGCCAAGGACTCCTCAGAGACAGCCCCCACCATCCCAGCTACAGTCCTGAGAACCCTGCCCCCCACTTCCTCTGAGCTGGGAAGGCTGAAGAGTGACACGAAAGCCTGCATCCCTTGGGTTTGGGTTCACTAGGTTCAAGGAACAAGGACTCCACCTCTACAATCGGAAATCACTAAGTATTTAGCCTGGCTTGCACGCAACCGGGGTGCTAGGCACCCGGCGAGGCAGAGGGTAGGTCACACACGGCCCCGACCCTCAAGGAAATGGTTCATGTAAGACTAAGACGACAGAGGGGCACCGGCTGGCTCAGTCAGAGGAGCAAGCAACTCTAGATCTCGGTATTTTGAGTTCGACCTCCACGTGTGGTGTAGAGAGGACGTCAATAAATAAAACTTAAAATATATATATTTATAAAAGATGAAAACAACAGAAGAATCAGAATTTCCGGGGAGCAAGGGGAACGTCCTGAGTGGTCCGACAGTCCTGGAAGGGGGAGTTCACCTCACAGAGGGGTCAAGGAGGCCATCTGTGGTGGGCTTTGACAGCCAGGCAGGTGCTACCCCCGATGGGGGGAGGCAATCCCAGGCACAGGGGCACCGTGGACTAAAGAAACCAGTGGGGGAGAGCAGGGCAAGTTCCCTGGGTCCCGAGGGCCCGGCGTGGAGTAGGAACTGGGCCTGTGGGTGGTGGGGAGCTGCCGAAGGCTTCACAGCAGAGCAAGTAGTCAGAGCTGAGATGCGAGCAAAGCTGTCATCTGGGGGCACAGACCGTGTTGGCCCAGAAACGTTGAGCCCCGGCTGCACTGACCGCCCTGTGACCCAGGAGGGCCCACATCTGTTGCATGGCTCCTGCAGCCAGGCCTGAGGGGGACACCTGTCACATGCACGGGCCCAGCCAGAGCTGGCCTATCCCCACAGGGAAGGTGCCTCTGCACCTGGGAAAACTCCCAGGGTTTGGCTTCTGTGCTGGTGCCTCGCTGTCCGTCTTCCTTCCTGGCTTCCAGATGCTTCTCACTCTCAGGAGCCTCCAGGCGACCTGCATGCATGTGCCCAGCCCACCCAAACACAGGCTCCTGCACCCCCCGGCGCCAGGCAGCAAGGCCAGAAGCTTCCTTGAAGGCACCTGTACTCACGTGTTCTTGTGACGTCACACGGCCCAGGATCTGCAAGAAGGTAGTCAGGAGTAAGACTGGAGGACGGGGCCGGGGGAGCACAAAGGACGGTCAAAGGGCCAAAACCACAGAACGGGACACTGAAAAAGTGACTGTTCCAGTGTGTGCGGGGGCCCCAGAAGACACAGCGGGCTGGGCGCCAGTGCTCCCCAGTAAAGCAAGGGTCACCATAAAGCAAGTCACTCGTACCGCTCGCTTCCGGGACACACGTGAGTCCCGCTCACACCCGACGGCGATGGCGGCCTCCTGGTTGTGCGACGGCAGTGCTGGGAAGGGCTGACGGGTCTCCAGCCCACAGTCCCCCTCAGATCGCTGCAAGGCCCGCACACACTTTTAATTCAACAAGTGGCAATTACAGCAAATAGGCACGGAGGCAAATAGGCATGGAGGTGGCAGGACGGCCCTCTTGGGGAAAATGCGGGGACTGGAGCCGCCCTGAAGCTGCCTGGCCCCAGGATAGCTGGGCCATTTCCTTGGTGGAGTCTTGGGACAGGCTGTTCACAAAGACCACATTATTCCTGGCATAGGAGCTGGGCTTCCCAGTCAACAACGACCAAAGCCCATGGGGAGCTCGGCTCCCACAGTCCAGCTTCCAGAACAGCCCTGGTCTTGTGTCAGCGCCTTCTGCCAAGAAAACAGCCTCTCCAATGAATTTCAAAAAATGCCCAGTATATCCCTATGTTCTGCCATTGGAGTAAGAAAATACGGTCCCCACACCTTCACCTTAGCGTCCCCTTAGAAACTCCGTTCCTGGTAAGCTCGGCTCAGCCTGGGGCACGGAGGCCCCGCACCCCGTTCTCTCGGGAAGCTCCCACACTGTAGGCCCAACGCACAGGCCTGGCCCCGGTGGTGGGGTCTCAAGGATCTGGGCCACTCGGAAGGTAAAGTTAAAGCCTGGGAGGGCATTTGTGTGTGCGACACACCTGCACACACATGCACACACACACACACTCCTCACGGGTCCCTGCTCGCATCGCCTCTAGCCCAACAGTGAGGTGGGCTTCGGGCCCTGGGTTTGGGGGGCACCCCCAGCGTGTCGGACGTGTGAGCCAGGTCTCGGCTCTGAGGGACCAGGAAGTGCTTCCGGGGGTCCTGCCCACCCTGCAGGGTGGGGGCACTGAGAGAACACCCCCAGAAACAACCTTGGGAACAAAGAACATTCGGTCAATGCTAACTAGTGGTTAAGAGAACATAGGGCGCCTGGGTGGCTCAGTGGTTAAGCCGCTGCCTTCGGCTCAGGTCATGATCTCGGGGTCCTGGGATCGAGTCCCGCATCGGGCTCTCTGCTCAGCGGGGAGCCTGCTTCCTCCTCTCTCTCTCTCTCTCTGCCTGCCTCTCTGCCTACTTGTGATTTCTCTCTGTCAAATAAATAAATAAAAAATCTTTAAAAAAAAAATAAAAAAGAGAGAGAACACAATGACCTTGTGAGGTGGCCAAGCAAGAGTCCTGAGCTCCCGTCCGAGATGCAGAGGCTCAGAGAGGTGAGGGGACCTGCTCAGAGTTCTGTGCTCTTGAGAACCAGAGCCAACTCGGAAACTGCCTCCAGCTTCCATGACACTTGGGGCTTCAGGAATCGGGCCCCACCGCTGGAAATGTTACTCCGTTCCCTGCCGTCCAGGTCGTTCTGTCCAGCCCATTGCTCACTTCCCAGCCAACCAGTTCTGGTGGAAAGCATTCCCTCACCACTGTGACCACATGAGGGGGGCCCTTCCTCCACACTCACACACCCATTTACTACAGCGCACCCCCTGTCAGCCGGTCAGCCCTGCCAGAGGCGCTCGGAAGTCACTCTCCTTGGCTCAGCACTCGGTGACACTCACTGGAAACACGGACTTCCCTAGTAGCACCCGCTGGCTGACCACTTCCAGCAGCTTGGTCCCTTGCAACATCTCAGAGCAAACAGGTATGCTGTTGTTGCTACTGAACATGACCTGGTCACCCCTGGCCCAAGCCGCGGCAGGACACATCCCACGGGAGACGCACGGAGCAGCTGTCACTCGGCTTCTGAGAGTGGCGATGTGCTGACCCCGTTGCCACCCCTGACACAGTGCCTCGTGGACACTGATTATTAACGATCCTGCGGGAACCCCACTGCCTCAGGCATCTCCCAGCACGTCACCGTTGTGAAAACACATCAGTAGTTGCATTAGACCAACAGAGCCCTACGGGAAGGAGGTTCACTCGAGACAATGCTGGTTCCATTTTTCCGATTACAAAAGTAATATGTTTTGTGTTTGTTTTAGAAAATTTGGGAAATGCGTAAAAGTATAAAGAAGAAAATAGCCCCCAGGCACTCCCCACCTGTATGTAAATCTACCAGGGTCGCCTGGATTTATCTGCCCGTCTGTCTTCTACCTTGTACATGCTTGATTTTAAGATTGCACTGATCAGAGGTGCCTGGGTGGCTCAGTGGTTTAGGCTCTGCCTTTAGCCCAGGTCATGATCTCAGGGTCCTGGGATCGAGCCCCACACCTGGGCTCTCTGCTCAGCAGGACACCTGCTTCCCCCCCCCCACCCACTCTCTGCCTGCCTCTCTGCCTACTTGTGATCTCTCTCTCTGTCAAATAAATAAATAAAATATTTATTAAAATAATAATAATAATTTAAAAATAAATTTTAAAAAAGATTGCACTGATCAGGAAACACACCATGAACTGAGCAACAACTTTTTAGGAAAGAAAGTAAGAAAAGAAAGAAACCATTTCTCTTGATAGCAGTCTCACATTCAGAAACATCCACATCTGGGGGAAAGAAGTGCCTTAGAATCCAGGAAATGCAAAAGATGTGAAATCCTACAGACCACACAATTTCAGACTACGTTTTTCTCATTTCCTCCTACAGCTTGATGTTCCTCATCAGAAAGTCTTTGTAAACACCATTTCAATGGGTAAATAATATTCTATCATCCTTCTGTTGTTGTCATCTGGGTTTTTTTATAATACTGTTTTTATAGTCATCTCTATGCCTCACATGGGGCTTGAACTCATGACCCCGAGATGGAGAGTCGCCTGCTCCACCCACTGAGCCAGCCAGGCGCCCAGGTTTGTTTATAATTTTCAATGTTATAAATAAGGCTTCGTGGCATATCTTTATGCCTAACTTTCTGTGCCTGTTTTTGATTGTTTTCTTAGGATGAGTTCCTGCAAGTGGAATTACTGACTTAAAGGGTATGAACATTTGAAGACTCTTTTTTTTTTTTTAAATATTTTATTTATTTATTTGGCAGACAGAGATCACAAGTAGGCAGAGAGGCAGGCAGAGAGAGAGAGAGGAGGAAGCAGGCTCCCCGCAGAGCAGAGAGCCCGATGCGGGGCTCGATCCCAGAACCCTGAGATCATGACCTGAGCCAAAGGCAGAGGCTCAACCCCCTGAGCCACCCAGGCGCCCCTGAAGACTCTTGATACGTAAAGTATCAAGCCAAACTGGTTTCCGGAAAAGATGTCCCAATTTACATTCCTATCAGTGACACATAAAAGCCCCTTCTCTTTCCGTGGCATTGATTCTTATCCCAGCCCTCCCCCCACAAAAAAGCAAGTAATACACAGTTTTTTAAAAATCAAATAGGGGGAAAAGGGCTTTTAGGGGAAAGCAACAGTTCCCTGTACTCAGAGCTCTCCCTGCCGAGTCCAGCTTTCCCGAAGGCAAGCACTTCTATTTATGGAACCCCCGTCATGAACGAGGCTCTGTTCTAGGGTGCAGAGATACAGCGATGAACAGAACAGTCCTAAACCAGCCAAACAAACAAAAAACAGACAATAGAGAAAATTAGTTAAATATACACTATGTTTGACAGCAACAGTGCTCTCGAGGAAAAGGAAGTAGGGAAAGGTAGGGCGTGTGGGGCGGAGGGGGAGTGGGGAGGAAGGGGAGAGCTGCCGTCTTAAGTGAGATCATCTAGGAAGGTGTCTGGGCTGAACTGTGTCCCCTCAAAACCCACACATTGAAATCCTCACCCCCAGCTCTTAAGACTGTGACTGTATTTGGAGATAAGATTTTTTTTTTTTTTTTTAAGATTCTTTTATTTATTTGGGTGGGGAGGGCAGAGGGAGAGAAGCTGAAGCAGACTCCCTCCTGCAGGGAGCCCGACATGGGGCATGATCCCATGACCCCGAGATCATGACCCGAGCTGAAGAAGCCAAGAGTCAGATACTCAACCAGCTGAGCCTCTGGGTGCCCCTGGAGGTTACACCTTTAAAGAGGTGATTAAGTTAAAATGAGGTCTTTGGGTGGACCCTAACCCAGGACGACTTGTGTCCTTAAAAGAAGGGGAAATCAGGACACAGACACGCGCACGCACAGAGCAAAGACAGGGAGAGGACAGGGAGAGCACGGCCGTCTGAAAGCCAGGCAGAGAGGCCTCAGGAGAAGCCAGCCCAGCCTACAGAAGCATGAAGATAAATTCCTGTTGCTTAAGCCACCCCCTCTGCGGTACATGTTAAGAGGAACCCAGCACCCACAAAACAGCCGTGTGGCCTTGAGGCTGTGGCTCTGTAGCAGGTCCTGAATGTGTGAGCCACATATATATCTGTGGGACAAGCCCGCCGGGCAGAAGGAACAGCAAACAGCACTGCTCTGAGGTGCGAAGGTGGCTCCTAAAATGGGGGCACCTGGGTGGCTCAATTGGTTAAGTGTCTGCCTTCGGCTTGGGTCATGATCCTGGGGTCCTGGGATCAAGTCCCACATCAGGATCCATGCTCGGTGGGGAGTCTGCTTCTCCCTCTCCCTCTGCCTCTCCTCACCTCTCGTGTGTGTTCTCTCTCTCTGCTCTCTATTTCTTCCTTAAGTAAACAAATAAAATCTTAAAAAATAAACAAATAAAATAAAATATCCAAGGAATGGCAAAGAGGCCAGTAGGGCTGGAACAGAGTGAGCAAGAGGGAGAGCAGCGGGAGGTGACTCCAAAGGACGGTGGACAGAGGACGCTCCGGAGCTGCAGGCCCTGGTGTGGGGCTGGTCTAAACCGACACATGCTGTAAGACTTTGAACACATGGTAAAAAAGAAATATTAAACATATCCTTAACAATTGTGATTGACATGCACTGGATGATAAATTTTTTGGGGATATTGAGTTAAATAAAATATACTAGGGGGGCACCTGGGTGGCTCAGTGGGTTAAAGCTTCTGCCTTTGGCTCAGGTCATGATCCCAGGGTCCTGGGATCGAGCCCCACATCGGGCTCTCTGCTTAGCAGGGAGCCTGCTTCCTCTCTCTCTGCCTGCTTCTCTGCCTACTTGTGATCTCTGTCAAATAAATAAATAAAATCTTTAATATATATATATATATATATATATATATATATATATACTAGGTAAAGTTAATTTCACCTGTTCCTTTTAGTGTTTTATGATATAGGTACCAGAAAATTTTAGATTATACCTGCGGCTCATGTTACCTTTCTTCAGGAAAGTTCTGGCCCCAGCCCTTGTGGGTTACGATAAAACCTTGAGCCTTGGCTCTGGGTGATGCAGAGCCGAGCCGTTGGAGGGTTTCCAGCTCAAAAAAATGACCTGATCTGACTCACTCATGATTTCAAAGGATAGTCCTGGTGGCCATGTTGAAGAGAGACCACTAGGAACATCAATAAAGGTGAGCAGACCATGGCAACCATTCAGGAGAAGATGGGGCTTGGACCAGCAAGGCAGAAGCAGCGTGGTAAGAAGTGGTCAGACACTGAATAGATTTTGAAAGCAGAGCCAAGAGCGTTTCCTGACAGATTGGGCGTGGGGTGTGAGAAAAAGAGGAGTCAAGGATGAGACCGGGTTTATGCCTGAGCTCCTGGATGGATGCCATTTGCTGCAAGGGGGGCGAAGGAGGGAGAAGCAGGTCTGGGGAAGAACAGCGGGAGCTTGGTTTAGGTGAGTTAGTGTCGGATGCCTTGTGGTTTCCAAGTGGAGGTGTGGGGAAGTCAGTTGGGTATAAGACTCCAGAGTCCAGGGGGAGGTCCAAGTTGGAGATCTGGCTTTGGGAGTGGTCATTCTAAAGATGCAACTAAAAGCCAGGAGACATCATCAAAGGAAACGGCGTAGGCAGGAAGAAGAGCAAGGTCAAAAAGAAGGCCAAGATCAAGAGCCTCAAGTGCCCCAGGGATCCCCAAGTTTGGAGGCTGCCAAGATGAGCAAGGGAGACGGAGAAGGAGCTGTGAAGTACAGAGTAAACCAAGAGACGGAAGTGTTCCAGAAGCCAGAGGAAGAGAGTGTTTTCAAGGAGGGTGGGGACTGTGTCTGGCGCTACGGAGCACTCCAGGAGGAGGAGATAGAGACCTGGGCACGGGATTTAGCAACCCGGAGGAGCTTGGGATCCTGCAAAGTACAATTCAGCTGAGTGACGGACCACGGATGCAGAACGACCACAATGGGTTCAAGAGAAAGCGAGCGGAGAGGGATTGGTGGCAGCCAATCCAGGAACTCCTGCAGGGACCTGTACTGTAAGGGGGAGCAGGGAAAGAGCAGTGGCGGAGGGGGGTGGAAGATCAAAACAAGCTATTTTTAAAAGGGTGGGGGGACAATGTCAGCATGGACAGACACTGCTGGGACTGAACCAGTCGGTAAAGAAACAACGGTGATGTCAGAAAGAGTGGGAATTCTTCTGATGTTTTTCTAACCTCCGGTGTATACTTATATTGCTTTTTCATGTTTTATCAACATTAGGCATTGACTTTCTGCTATGGTATGTAAGATTAGCTGACTGACATCAGCCCTCAACTTCCCGCTGCTCTTGTTCCAATATTATCCCAGTATATCATCGTCCCACAATTGTCCCACTGTCCCAACATAGCCCTATGTCGGTTCATCCACTGATCACCTTGGTACCCTTTATTTCTTGGTCTACAAGCTACTGACAGCATCTCTTGACAACACCCCCAACTTTATACGGGGAGAGGAGTCACACCTCTCCCCTACCCTCTCTGCGTCAGTCAGCTTTGCAGGGTGCCCTAGGGTGGTAACGATGCCAGCTGCTGCAAGATCTTGGCAACTCATGCTTATTTCTTAGCCCTATGATGTGCCGTGCCCTGTTTCTGATGCCCTTTTGATTCTGGGAAGCAGCCTGAAGAGCAGCCTCCCTCTGAGACCTGCCACTCTCACGAGAGCACAAGAAGACCAATGCCAGAACCTCACAAGGCCCCTTAAAGTGTCTGCTCGGTCATGGCCTATGTCACTGCCACTCACATCCGACTGGCCAGAGCAAGTCACGTGGCCAAGCCTGTTATCAGCGCACAGGGAAGGAAGGATCCCCCTTCCCCAGGAAGCATGGCAAGCCACATAGCGTCAGGCACAGATGTGCCATCCTCTTTTCAGGGAGGACAGTGAATAATAGAGAATAATAATCTATCACAATGCACCTGCCGACTTCTACGGGCCATAGTTTTCCTTTTATGTTGTCAAGATGGAAAAACTTTACATCTTCCTTTATAGCTATTATTAAGCAGTCTTCAGCGTCTTGTCTGTGGTTGCTTTTAAAAAAGCTGAAAACCACTGAGCAGCATTTATATTATTATGACTAAGCAAATATTCTTTGCTGCAGAGTCAAAGCGGTGCTAAGAGCCCATACTGTGTGCCACAGTTCCAACGACACAGACTCTATGCGCCTCAAAGAGCCTTTTTTATATTCCATCATTTGCTCCATATCAGGCCACATTTTGATCTGCTTCATATTTGAGCTATGCCTTCCCTGAAAAATTTTTGGTCTCCCCGAAATCGCTCATTACCTCTCTTTTTTTTATTGTTGGTGGAAGAAACATGTGTTTTCTACACCCTATCCCCAATACCTTCCAAATCCTTTCTCATTCCATTTATTGTTTGGAATATTTTTATTCTTCTTTTTTGAAGTCTGTTGACCTTCTGATCTAATTGGGCATTTTGCTTCACTTTTGGATTTTAATGCTTTTCCAGAGCCTTTTGTCTTTACTGTTGTTACTAATTGCCTTCCTTTTTTTTTTTTTTTTTTAATCAAATGTTTAATTTCTGGCAGTCCCAATAATACTCTTAGCTCTATGGAATGTTCCCTTTTCACACCATTCTCAGAAAACTCTTCCTTGGGGCCTTCATCTTCCCACTCTAAAGAAGACTGACTGCTCTCAGGCCTGCTGAATGATTTTATCCTCGATTTTCATGGCTGCCCTGAATCAGATCTCTTGTTTCCTGGATCTCGTATCTTCTCTCTTGGTTTACTCTCTGGTTTTACTGAAATACATACTTAAATAACTTCCTTTAAAAGGTTGAATACGATGTAAATTTCCTGGATCCTTGCATGCTTGGGACCACTGTACTTACATATAAAATAAAGGCATTGGACCAGATGATCTCCAATGTCTATTCCAGGAGTATAATTCTAGTCAATATTCATTCACATATACTATACTATATCAAGGAGAAATTTAAAATGGTTGCTGCTTTCAAGGAACTTACATTTACAGAGGCAAAAAATAAACTCTTGAAACAATTAAAAAAAAAGTCAGCAATAGATGCCACAAGATAGGGCAATAATCATCAGCAGTTTGGGCCTCGGGGCTAGAAGAAAGACAGAAACTGAGCAATCCCATGATTCTTTTGCTACGGAGGCAAGACTTTAGTTGGGTGTCAAAGGGTAGGCAGTATATTAGAGATAGACTAAATATTTATGAATATCCAACAGTCGGTTTATGGCTAACATTAGTCTGAAGGAATGGGTAATGGTCAAGGGAAGCGCTCCCCCCATCACTTCCCTGTCGCCATCTGAGTCACCAACATTTTCGTTGCACCAACTCAATCAATAAAGATAAAATTTTTAAGTATGAAAGTATAATTTTGTCTGTAACCTAACAGACAAACTTTCCATCCATTCTGGGGCATAACAATTAATTTTCATCACATAGGTAAAGAATTGTGTATAAACTTATAAATGCCCTGTTTTTTGGACTGTGAAGTTACTGACCATGGAGATTTTTAAAGATTTTAAAGATTTATTTGCTGATTTGTTTGAGAGAGAGTATATGCATACTGTGCGCACAGGCAGGGGGAGGGATAAAGGGAGAGGGAGAGAGAAGCCCATCTCAAGACCCTGAGATCATGACCTGAGCCGAGGAAACCAAGAGTCGAATGCTTAACCAACTGAGCCACCCAGGCACCCCTATTGTCATCCATTTTTAAAATTTCTTTTGTATTGTTCCAATGAGGAGTCCGAGTGACCACAAATCAGAAATCCCAGGAGAGGAAACATCCTCGACAGAGTGACAGCACTGTCACTTATATCGACAAGTCGCCGGGGATTGTAAGGACTGGGCTTCTCACGCTAGATGACCCTGAGACCTGTCAGAGGAACCACATGCCTGCCTCCAGCCGCCCCCCACCCCACCCACTCTGTCCCATTTGATTTGCAGATGTGGAAAAGACTTGCAGAGGAGCAAGTTTCCAGAAAAAAGAACCAATCTTGGGGCCAAAGGTCTGACCCATTTTCGAAGAGTGGAAGTAAAGTGAGGGTAGCAAGGGCTTGCGGCCCTGTGGCTGACTCCCTAGGCAGGGTCTCACCTCCTACAACACCTCTGGGAGGCTTTCTCTGGACCCCACGTCCTTCTAGGAAGAAGTAACTGTGCTCAAACACTCTGTTCTTGCTGCCTTGACAGCATTTATCAAATCCAAACTAAGTTTGCCTCCATGTTCCCAATAGTCTCTGACACCTGGACTGACTTACTCATCCTCACGCCCCTGCGCCTGGTAGGTAGTGGGTGCTCTGTGCTGGTTGAATGAATGAGAGCACATGCATTGAAAAAAAGCTGCATTTCATCAAAGGGCAGAGCCCGACATCAATATTCAGTTTTCATGGGAGCTTCAGATAAGCCACAAGGACCTGGCAGAGCCTGGCAGAGGGGATCTAGGCCAAGGAGATGATTTCCAGGTACTGAGGCCACGCACACCGCTCATGGAGGACAAATAAAACAAAACAACAACAACAACAACAAAAAAGCCAACAGAACAGAACACACCTGCAAGTTTTGCGTGGCCTGCATTGTCACCCTGGGCTCCACTGCAGAGAGATCCACAAGGACTCAAAGCCAAGGTCCTGGAGAGTGTCCAACACACCCAGTGGTGGGGGGCAGTGCTCAGCCCTGCAGAAGGGCCAGGGGCAAGAGGAACCCACTCTCCCAGGAGCACTGCCTCTTTGCCCAACCGCTGAGCTTTCTAGAATTTCATACGGTCCTCTCCACAGTCCAGAGTGACAGGCATCCTTGACTTACAGATGAGAAACACCAACCAGGATCAGGAGCCCCTCCCTGGGAGTGCAGAAGCCAGTCGGGTGGGGGGAGGAGGGGCGGAGCTGTGCGCCTGCCAACCAGACAATGACGAGCAAAACAAAACGTGGCCGGGGGTGGGGGGGTCCTGGATTCGGTCCTTGAAAATTCAGAAAACTGTACACCCTTGGCTCACCTGTTTTATTACTTTTGCATTTGCTAATTTCCCCTTTATTTTCTTCTGGCTTCTCAGAAAGTATTACTAGAAAAATCCCATAGGATTCTGATCTAACAAAGGGAGGTGCAAAGAGGGAAGACAGAGCTGGATGCCAGGGGCAGAGGCATAACCCAGGGTGGGGAGAGCTGGGAAAGCCAGTACAGCGTGGAGGTGGGCAGCTAGTTGCTGCCTCCTGCATCGGTCTGCCGTGGGCGGGGGCGGAGGGGAGAGATCCCCTCACCCAGCAGCTTGGGACGACCCCTCCCAAACGGGAACGCAATGCATCTAATTCTGCAAAAGACCATACAAGGTGCCGTTTACTTCACTTTTTTTAAAAAAGCGGAATGAAGACCCATCCCAGAACGTGATCTTCAGGTCCCCAGAGACTAGGCGGTGCGTTTGTACTCCAGCAGGTGGGAATTTCTGACGCAAACTAACAATAGCTAGCTGTCCCCGCGGCGTCTAACTGTGGGGACAGCCGGCCTGGTGACACGGCTCTGGGGCGGGGGAGGGGACGGAGGGGACAGGCTGCTGGACTCGCCGCCAGGGGGGAGCACCGCTGCCGCCCACCTAACTTCCTGCTCAGACAGATCTGCAAGCCCGGCCTCCGCAGCCACCCAGGGCACAAGCAGAAGCAAGCACCGAAGGGAAAGTGAACGCGTCCCGCGTGGATGGGCGTGACCTTCGCTACCCTGGCCACGCACCGCCCCAGGGAGCCGGCTAAGCGCGAGGCCGTGAGAAAGGCCATAGTAAATCAGCAAACGGCTTCCAACTGACCTCTGTTCTTGGGAACTTGGAGCCAGGCGCTGGCAACTGGCTGGCGCGGGGGCAGGCTCTCTCCTGGGGAGGGCACAGAGGTGGCTACCGCTCTAGTCCCGCACGCACTTGGGGTGCGGGGGGGCCTCCCGGCAAGAACAGCGGATGCCAAGCAAGCAAGCAAGCAAGCAAGCAAGCAAGCCGGGAGTTGGGGGAGGGCACGCAGACAGAGATTTGCGGTTGGGTCAGGAGAGGGAGGGTCAGGGAAACTTCTCTCTGCAACCTTGAGCACCCCTACCTTTGTAATGGGACTCTTAAAATTTGGGACACTGGGAGCAACAGGGCCTCCTTCGGGCAGCCAGAGTCCCACACAGAATTATATCGGCGCGCTCCCCACTTTCTTGAGAACCGAAGGGAGCTATGGGGTCACCTCTGGCCCAGAGTGGTCCAAACCCACAGGAATTCAAACTGATGAGACCGTCCCCCTCCCCGGGTGCTGGCGGAATCGCGGACACCCCGGAAGGAGGCGGAGGACACTCGCCCCCGCACGGTTCGCACCCCGCGAAGACAGGCGGGCTCGCGGGGTGTCTCCAAAGCCCGGCTAGTCCCCCTCCTCCCGAGCTCGGCGGACCTCTCTAACGCCCGGGAGCTCCACGCCGCCGCGCTCCCCCGGCTGGGCCCCCAGCCCCTCGAAGAAAGGGGCTCCCAGGAGCGCGCGCTAGGGGCAGGATTCCGGGGCGTCTGGAGCGGAGCCTCGCGGGGGCCGGGGGAGCCGCCAGCTGGCCCCGGGTCCCCGGTAAAGTTCCGGCTCTTGGGGCCGCACCACCGCGCTCACAGGTGGGAGGAGGTAAAGGGCGGGTCAGGGAGCTCCAAGCGACGCCTCCCCCCCGGCGCCCACTCCGCAAGCCTTGGCCACCCGCCTGGCGACGCTGAGAGCGCGGGCCGGGGCGCGTGCGGGCGCCACCCGAGGGCGTCCCCCGGTGCCCTCCGCGGCGGGGCTCGGGGCGCAGGGGTCGCGAGCGCCGCTGCGTCTTACCCAATCCCGGCACGAAGGTGTTGAGGAAGAGGCAGATGACGGCCACCGGGAAGGGCATGTAGGGGATGGCGGCGCGCAGGGGGCCCTTCTTCTCGCGGACCTGCACCACCACCCCGCTGGACGAGGACGCGGCGCGGGGGTCCGCCGCCGCCACCGCCGCCGCCGCCGCCGCAGTCTCGGCGTCTTTGTGCGAGGGCTCCATGGCTGGGCGCGCACAGGGGCGGGTGGCGGCGGCTCTGGGCCCCGGGCTCCGCGCCGAGCTCAGGCGGCCAGCGTGCTTCGGCGCCGCGCGGCTCGCCGAGAACCCCGCACTCCCGCGTCCCCACGCGCCCGGCCTTCTGCCGCGCGCTGCGCCGCGCCCACACCCCGGCGCGGGGCGAAGAGGGCGGCGCGACACTCGGCGACAGCGCTCCGACGCCCCTCCCCGCCAGGCCCCTTCCCCGCCCTTCTCCCCGCCTCCCCCCACAAAATGCCACTTGCCGATCCCGGCGGAGGCAGGAAAGTAGAAGAGGAACGCGGAGGGAGCTCGTGCGGTGCAGGTCCTGGGAGGGATAGACGCAGCTCGCCCCCGGGAACAGGTGAGCCGGGCGCGAGTCTCTGCCCGGGGCACCGCGAACGGGGCTGGTGTGCTCGGCGGGCCCTGTCGCGAAAGCCACACAGCGCTGGGCGGAGGGAGGCCAGGGGCGCACAGCGCCTGGTGCCTAGTAGGCCTTCGACTCGTTCCGATCTAAAGGGATTTCGTTCCAGTCGATAATAGTGCTGAAAGCAGGAGACGCGGCTTTTCAGACTGGGTCACGACTGGTTAAGATGGGACCGTCCCCTACAGACAGACAGACACACACACATACATACACACACACGGAAGGCGGTTAGAAATGCGGGATGTTGGGAACCAAGCCGTGAACTGTCCTGGAGGAAAACCTGGCCTTTTGTGTGCTCGACGTGGTGATTCAAAAGCCAGCGGGGACACAGCGCCGTCTGGTGTTGACAATGTGACAGTTTGTAGAAGCGAGAGGGTTCACCCGCGGCAGGAGCCCCTGTACTGAGTTAGGGTTTGGGGGGAATTTTTTTTAAGTGGGCTCCCTGCCCAGCATTGGAGCTCAACGCAGGCTCCAACTAGGACCCTGAGGTCAAGACCTGAGTTGAGATCAGGAGTCCGAGGCTTATACAAATGAGGCACCCAGGCACCCCTGAATTAGGGTTTTTGAATAATGCTGCCCTGACCTCTACACCTGGAAAAGTGATAGGTTGAAAGCAACCATCTCTTACCTTAGGGAGACGTTCTGTGAGTTGGAATTACCCAGATATTAAGGGAACGGTCTGGATGATCAGAAGAAGGCAAATCCATTTCCCTCTCCATGTCCCTCCTTCTCCAGGAGTAATAGTGATTGTAGGGGTCAGAGGAAGGCTGCTGGAAGACCACAGGTTGTTATGGGTCCCTGGATAAAATAATTCTAAAAGCAGATGCTCAGGGGGTACTGAAGATACTCCGGACACACACTCACTTGCAGGCTCGTGTGTTGCATGTGCACACACAGTAATTAGCTCAGACCTGCAGTCGGGGTGAACAAGACTGAAAATTTCAGTCCCGACTCCGCCACTCATTACCTGTATGACTTAGAAGAGCTCACAACCTCTTCTGGGCTCAGACTGTAACATCAAAGCAGGAATTGATACGAATTTATTGAAGGTCGAATACTACTTTGGTTCTAGGGAGAGTTAGGAAGGAATAAAACCCAGGCTTTTTCTTCAACGGTCTAATAGACCAACTGAGTCACGGTGATAGAGTTAGACAGTGACAGATGGCAAGGTGCTGAGCAAATGTGGGCCTGTCCGTGGAGCTGCTGCCCACTGTGAGTGTAGCAATAGCTAGCTACCTGCAGGAGACCTATTTTTTTTTTTTAAACAAATGCTTCCTGGACACCTGAGTGGCTCAAGTCTGTGAAACATCTGCCTCAGGTCATGATCCCTGGGTCTTGAAATTGAGCCCCACATCGGACCCCTTGCTCATTGGGGGGCCTGCCTCTCTGTCTGCCTGTGGTCTCTCTTTTCTCTGACAAAAAATAAAGTCTTCTAAAAAAAAATAAAATAAAAGAGGGGCACCTGGGTCTCAGTTGGTTAAGCGGCTGCCTTCGGCTCAGGTCATGATCCCAGGGTCCCAGGATCGAGTCCCACATTGGGCTCCCTGCTTGGCAGGGAATCTGCTTCTCCCTCCGCCTGCTGCTCCCCGTGCTTGTGCGCGCACGCGCTCTCTGTCTCATTCTATCTCAAATAAATAAATAAACGTCTTTTTTTTTTAATTTAAAAATAAAATAAAAAACAAACACTTCTTGATCGGAGCGCTCTCTGCCAGGCACTGTTCTAAGCACTTTACACATTTTCACTCACTGAATTCTTATCACAACTCTACGGAGTATCATGGATTCCCCATTTTGCGGATGAGGGATAAGCCTGGGAGCACTGAGGGGTTGAGTAGCTTGCACACTGTCATCTGCTTGTAAACGACACAGCCAGGATTGGAATGCAGGCAATCTGGCCCCAGAATCCATACAGATAGCTGTTATTTTATTCAGAAACCCAGGAAATAACCCACATTCTATGAATATTCTCTCACAGATCACCTGAACTATTTTAGGGCCATGCAAACACTATTCTTCCTTGGGGGGAATAAAGGATTTCAAGGAAGAAAATGGATTTACATCTCCCAGCTTGCTAGATGATTCACTTAATGGTCTAGATGTCAGAAAGACATCCAGGCATCAGCAGCACATACAAAAGCATGAAGTCTAGGAAAGTAGGGAACGTTCCAGGGATTGCCGTATGCCTGGGGCTCGGCTGGGGCGTGTGCGGGAGGGACAGGAGTTGGCTCTGGGGTGGGCAGGAACCTGGCGAGGAAGAGAAAAGGAATCTGGATTTCATCCCGGTGGCCATGGGGAATCCCTGGGACATTTCCAGGAAGGGTGTGGCGTGGCATGGGGGTTCCAAGGCACTATTACTCTGTAACAAACTACCCCAGAATCTCGTGGCTTGACCCAACTTTTGGGTAACACTCACAAATCCAATAGGTCAGGAAATGTCTGGAGGCTTAGCAGGGAAGATGCGGATGGTGGCGGTTAGAGCCACTGGGGCTGAGGGTTCATTTCCAAAGGGGCGCACAGGTCTGGTACTTGAGAGCTGGCTCAACCAGGCACATTCCCTAGACCTCTTTTTAGCGGGAAAAAATAACATTTTTGCTGAGATCTGCTTCCAGACTGCTCTCAGGCACTGTTTTAAGCACTTTACACATTTTCACTCATTTCACTCCAAGAAATTTGTACACCAACATAGATGGCTCCTGCTGGCCAACACTGGCACTGTGGCATCGGCGGTAGAAGGATTTGGCTTGAAGCTCCGCATCTTTGAACAATATCTTGACCTCTCTCCGCCTCAGGCTCCAAAATCAGAAATATTACTGATCTCATTTGTTGATGTGTAAGGATTAAGTGAGAGAATATAGAAGGCGCTCGATGAACGGCAGCTGGGTGAGGAGGTTTTTCATCCCAAGTGATAGAAAGCCAACACAGGGGCACCTCAGTGGCACAGTCAGTTAGGAATCCAGCTCCTGGTTTTGGCTCATGGCCTGATCTTAGGGTCATGAGATCGAGGCCTACATTAGGTTTTGCGCTCATGTTGGTGCTACGGTGAAGGAATTCTGCAGATGTCGTGAGAGCCCCTTTGTGTTAGTCAGTGGGAGGTTTTCCTGTGTGGGCCTGGCTTCTTCAGCCAGAAGAGACACTCTGGACAGCTGCTGGGTCAACAAGCACTCTCCCTTCCCTCTGGATCTTCCTTTTCAGTGCAATGTGTGGAAGCCTAGCTTTGACCTTGGCATGGGGTTCCAGCCTGATTGTGATCTTCCTACCCCAAGTACCTGCCCTGTGGACCCCAGACTTGCTGAGCCAGCCCCTATAGTGAACAAATCCATACCTCTATCTACCTGTCTGTCTGTCTATCATCTACATGATTCTGCTAGTTCTGCTTCTCTTCTCAACCCCAGCTGATACAATGGGCTGAAATTATGTCAGAGAGTCATCTAATCAACGAACACCTCTCTGTCTGACTCTTTCTGTGTCTCTCCCAAACTCCATCTCAGCGAGCCGGCCTCCGTGTGTGGCTTCATTCTGTTGACTGGTTCTCCCTGGGTGGGGAGGAAGACAGGCTCTGAACAGCCCAGACTCACATCTTCCCAAGTGAGCCCGGCAGGACACGGCTTTCTCTCCCAGGGTCCTCTTAGATCGGCCACTGTTGCCAGGGTACTGTGGCCGAGTACTCAGTTTGACCAGGCCTGTGATGAGGGGGATTCTGGAACTGATCGCCTCCGCCAACCTCAAGGTTTGGGTGGAAATGCAGCCAGACAGGGGCATGGGGATGCGTGCTAGACAAAAGGCTGTAGTCACCGCAATGTACTCTGAATGACAGAAAGTGAGCTTCTGGGTAACTAACCTTTCCAGTCACTGAGCTTGACCTACAGGAGCCACGTGTTTAGACTTCCTTCCACATGCTGGCCTCCACTGGTTGCCTTTCCCAGAAGTAACATACCCCTATGAAATTGTAAAGACAGAGCCCAGCCTGCTTGTCCCAACATCTCACACCACTGCTACCCAGCTGGGTGATCTTGGTCAGAGCACATCATCTCCCTGTGCCTCCATTTACCAGTCTGTGTAATGGGAATGGCCACAGCCACCTTCCTGCTCCAGAAGATCGGGAGTGTGGACTTAGACCACCAGTTAGAATAGGAGTGTTGTTTCCCTTCTCCCTCTGTGAACAGGACTTCTCACTCTCCTTCCCCCAAACAATGGTCTGCCCTCCCCACTGCTCCCCAAGAGCCACAATGTTATAGTGTTTGCAGAGGAGCATGATGAGGGAAAGAAAGTTTACAAGGCCAGGGGCAGTAAGAGAAGTGACGGCATGGGTCCCCGTGCTCTCAAAATCCCAACGAGAGGCACACGAGCCAGAGAGCTCTCCTGGACTCAGAGTGGACTATGGGCATCCTTTTGTAAATGAATACAGTAGGCCTGATGGTAATGTGGGCAGCGGAACAATAATCAGACCAGGCTGTCTTGATTTGGACACCAGCTACTTACAGAGGTATTTGGAAAGCTAGTGCTCTCAGGAAGTCGCCCCCACCGACCCAGGTGATGGTGGCAGAGCTAACTAAGCAGCCTGCAGGAAGCTGAGCTTGGGTGTGGTTCTGTCTATGGGGGAAAGACCCGGGACCCTGGCAAGCGCCGGGCCCACAGGGAAACCATCCTGCCTCTTGCCCCACCCGGGGTTTAAGCACGAGGGGAGAGTCATCACCGCACTGAATTCAGTCTCAGTGAACTGAGAAAAACAGTAGTTACCAGGAGCTCCTGCGGTGACAGGGAGGAGACCGCTGTCTATTGAAGAGTCCCAGGACAGCCACTGCTGGGAGCTGGAACTTTACCTTGGCAAGTCCTGCTTCTTATGCAAACAGCTTCACATTGTTCTACAGTTGGTAAGGCTGCAGCTGTAGACCAGTCCCCAAGAAAAACGTGAAACGCTGTCAAGAGAGAAAACAGGAGAGCCAACAAAAGCCTTCCCGATCTGGAAGCTCCTGAAATCGGGCAGATTGACATTATCTAAAGAACCCAGGACTTCCAGAGCCCCGCACGCAGTAGCATCAGCCAAATTCCCCACCTCACTGGGAGGCGAGGAGGGCTGCCCTAGCAGCCTTCTCCCTGCACAGGGCAGTACCAGCTTGCGCGCCACAGGGGTTGTCCTCGGAGGGAACCAGGCAGCCAGGAGCACTGGGACAGGTAGTAGCCAGCAGCCCTAGTAGGTCATAGTAATAATATATCATCGTCATATTATTTGTAATATATAATAGTATATAGTAATAGTGTATAGTATAGAATATAGTAAAGAATAGCATATAATAGTAGCATATAGTCATAGCAGCAGCCGTAGTAGGTAGTAGTAGTAATATATCATAGTAGTAGTAATAGTATATAGTACAGAATAGCATATAGTAGTAGTATTTAGGAGTGCTGGTGGTATGCAGTAGTAGCAGCAGCCATAGTAGCCGTAGTAATAATATGCCATCATCATGGTAGTATATAACAATATAGTAGTAGTAGTATTGGTATATAGTAGCAGCGGCGCAGTAGTAGGTAGTAATAGGAATATGTAGTAGTACCAAGAGTATAGAACAGTAGATAGTAGTAGTATGTGCCAGTAGTAGGTAGTAGTAGCAACAGTAGTAGTAGGTAGCAGCCATAGTAATAGTACATAGTGTCTAGTAGTATGTAGTAGTAGCGTGTGGTAGTAGTAGTGCTGTTATGTAGCAGTAGCAGCAACAGTAGTAGTATGTAGTGGTGTATGGTTATGTCATAGCATGTAGTAGTATGTAATACTAGCATGTGGCGGTAGAATGTCATAGTAGTAGTATGTGGTAGCACTGTGTAGGAGTGATGTAGTGATATGCAGTAGTACTAGGTAAGAGCTGCTGGTACTACTAGAAGTAGCATGTAGTAATAGTATGTGGCAGTAGTAGTATCTAGTAGCAGTGTGTGGTAGTACATAATAGTAACATGTTGTGGTAGTAGGTAGTAGTCATCCTATGCAGTGGTACTAGTACTATGTAGTACCGTGGAGTAGTCACAGCATCTAATACTACTGGTAGTACAGTGTAGTAGCACGTAGTAGTCATACTGTGTAACACTACTAGCGGTATGAAGTAGTCGCATACTGCTCAGTACGGTAGCCCTTAGCCCCCTGTGTCAAAGTAAAGTTAAATTAATGAAAGTTCAGTAAACTTACCATTTGGGTCCCCAGCTGCGCCAGCCACGTTCTAAGGGCTCTGTGGCCACATGGGCCCAGTGGCTGCCATACTGGATGGCATAGACAGAGGCCATTCTCCGCTGCCCAGGAGGTTTGCGTAGATAGTGTTGAGCTAGATGTGGTTGGGCTGCAGGTCCACGATGCAGCCTCGGACTTGCCTCACTGAGAGGTTGGTTTCTTTCTCTAGTGTGTCAAATCTCAGGTCAGTGAGGTAGCTCGGGGCCCCCAAGTCACCAGGACCGGCGAGGCTCATGTGGTGCCCACTGAGTCGGGGGGCCGGGTTCCTTCCGTCTTGACACTCTGTCATTCCTGGGGTGTCCTCTTATCTGCGGGGCCCAGAAAGAGTGCACTCTCTCCTTTGGAAGGTGCTCCCAGGCTGTGCACCCACCTCCTCCCCTGGTGTCCACTGGGCAGAAACTGTCACAGGGCCTCGTCCAATGCCGAGGGGGGACTGGGAACCTTTATCCTGGTGGGAAATGGTGAGCCTGCCACTGTGGGTGAGGAGGAGCCCTTTGGGGGGGTGTGGGGGCACACAGCGCACACAGCAGCCCCTCCCCCAGCAGCTATGCCAGTGGGAACCCGTGCCCCCCAACCCTCCCTTCCGTCTGTGTGCTGCCTCTCTCCCCTCCCAAGTTCCCATCTCCCCCCACTTCTTCCATCCCTTGCCACTGGCACTGCCTTCCCACCTGCCGTGGGCCCACCCCTCCTGCCACGGGAGTCCCCCTGCCCCCCTCTCCCGCCCCCCAGCCCCCTCTCCGCCTCTGGCACTCGTTCTGTCCTCCCTCCAGATGTGGCAGGCCCACCTCACTCGGCCCGCTAATTAATCCATAATCAATCTATAAATCAACTCTCCTAATTGTCTCTGGTGGGGATGAGGTTTGCGTTTCCTGTAATTACAGATGAAGATGCAGCCAATAAAGCAAAGTGACTAACAGGGACAATGAGGTGACCTCAGAAGACCCTACCTCTTCTCCACTAGGGGCTTCCTGGCCAGGCCCTGGCCGCGGATGACCGGACCCCTGCTGTCCTCTTCCCCCCAAGGCTGAGGCTCTGGGAGCCTAATGGACCTCTGGCCTTGAGCCAGATGTCCATACCCTGAAAGTCACAGAAAGAAAGTTCTCCAAGGGGGACGAGACTCCTGCAGAGGGTTCCTCCTCCCAGTCAGGAAAGTCCCTCCCTTTCCAGGTCTAGCGTAATAATTCTCTCTGTCCACTTGGGTATAGAGGCCAGAGAGGCTAGGGCTTTCCAAGAGCTGTGGGTCACCTACACAGTCTGGGAACTGCATTTCGTCTGAGCTATTCCCAACCAAACAGAAGGGGACCACAGGCAGCAGGGGTCATGAGAGTGGGGACCCAAAGTGGGGGAGGGGTGGCTGTGAGGACCGATGAGAAGATGTTCCGAAAGCTGAAAATCAGTCTCCCTCCCTTCTCCCTCTCCAGAAGCCCCAGGAGGGTTGGCACAAGGCCACTCGGTTGAGGCAGGGCACGCTGAGCATTCGTCCCACACTCCTGTGAGGCTCCTTGCAGTCCAGCCTGGGCTTCTGGAGCCTTCTCCCCCACCCTCTTCCCTGCAACACCCACACCCAGGCGATGCACAGAGGCTGCACATCTTGGGTGTTCAATCTGTGTGAATTGCCTTCGCCCACTAGTGCAGGCACCAATCAATTCATATGTTGAATTGAATCCACAATCCACATGCAATTTTCTCATCCAGCTTCCTGGCATCCCCCAAGCCACTGATGTCTTCTCGGAAGCAGTAGGTGTCCTAGAGCTGATGAGTCGCTAGAGGAGGAGGGAAACCAGGGAGAAGAAAGGAGAGGGGTGGGTTTGGGAGAGGGAAACAGAGGGAAAGAGAGCTTGCCTTGAACCCTGAAGGTAATCCATGCCAGGGCAGGTACTAGGGGGCTCGTGCATGGTCACGTTCATGACGCTAACATTGAACTAAGAAGGCGGCAGGATAGCCCAGGTGGTGGGGAGTGCACCTGTCCTGATGAACACTGTGTAAGGTAGAGACTTGTGGAATCCTCTTTGTATGGTAACTGTCCTGGGATTCAGTAAAAGGGAAGGAAGAAAGAAACAAAAGAAAGACCTGGAAAATGAAACAAAGAAAAGCAATCAATCACAAAGCCCCCCACCCACGCCAGCCTGGCAGGCAGGTACCAGCAGTCCTGGGCCACCTCACATCTCCGAAGCTGGGTCGTGCAGAGACCCCGTGGCTTCTTCCTGAACTGTTTCCAAGTCTGTCAGCTGAACTCCCTTTGGCCCTAAAACTGGATGGCCTGGCCTGGTGGCCCTTCCAGCAGCAAGCCCTCCAGCGCGGCTCCCAGCACCCCAACGGGCAAAGGCAGGGCCAGGCCAGGGGCACGGGGCACACGGGGACACAAAGTGCTGTTGTTCCTGTAGCCACCACACATTGGTCTCTCCTGGCATTTAGATCCTGGACACAGGTTGGTTTTTCCCTCTTAAACAGTCAAATCTTATTTTTTTTAATTTTTTTTAAAGATTTTATTAATTTATTTGACAGATCACAAGTAGGCAGAGAGGCAGGCAGAGAGAGAGAGGAGGAGGAAGCAGGCTCCCTGCTGAGCAGAAGTGCCATGTGGGACTCGATCACAGGACCCTGAGATCATGACCTGAGCCGAAGGCAGAGGCTTTAACCTACTGAGCCACCCAGGCGCCCAACAGTCAAATCTTATGTCAGCACCTCCAAGGCTCCTGGGGGCCACAGGAACTGCCGTGCCACAATGGCCCTCCAAAAGGACCTCGGGCATGCCACCCACACCTTCCCAGAGCCCCCAGAGAGCCTGTGTGGCTGCACCCCATAGAGGCATGCTGGGCACCCATACATTCGAAAGCCAGGACAGCAGGTGCTTGGGCCCATGAAGAGCGGAGTCCTCAGAGGGGCAAGCCTGCTTCTGCCTCTCGCCAACGACGTGACTCTGAGCCAGAGACTGAGGCTCTCAGGGACTCAGTTTCCATACCTGTAAAATGGGACAACAACAGTACCTACCTTATAACATCAACATGACGATGTCCTGGAAAGAACTTGGCACAATGCCCGGCACATAGTAAGTGCTCTGGAAATGGTACTGTGAGGTCATAGAAAATAAATATACATTGGTCTCTGCCCCATTTCCTGGAACAGGGCTCCTGTGATAAGAACACTAGGAATGGTGACCTCCATTCCTGACATAGAGCTCCTGAAACCCTTGTCAACAGCCTGGGTGACAGGAGTGTCTCTTGTTTGAATGAGGCGACTCTGCGTGGGTTCCTGGGCGGGGACGGTCACCAGAAAAATCAAGCCATGATTAGAAGATTGGAATTTTCAGCCCTCCTCATTCTCTGGAGAAGGGAGAGGGGCTGGAAACGAAGTTACAGAGTGAGGCCTCCATAAGACCCTAATAGTACATGGTATGGAGAGTTTCCAGGTAGTGGAACATGTCCACAGGGGAGGGGACACGCCCCAACACCACCAGGACACAAACTCCTGCATTCAGGACCCCCCCAGACCTCGCCCAACACATCCCTGTGTCTGGTGGTTCCTCTGTACCTTTTATATCCTTCAATAAACTGGTGAATGTGTTTCCTGAGTTCTATGAACCGCTCTAGCAAAGCCCAGGTGACAGCCAGGACCTGCAATGTGTCTGAAGCAGATGTGGGGGCAGGGGCCGTCTCATGGGGCTGAGCCTGGCGGGGTCTGACGCCATCTCCGGGTCGACAGCATCAGAATGGAGCCACACTGTAGGACACACAGCGGGTGTCACGGAACTGCAGGGTGTTGGGGGGACCTGCACACATTCAGGGACCAGAAGTGTCGGATGTAGGTGTTCTGCGTGAGTAGAAAAGGACACACACAGGCAAGAAACAAGGAGGGGAGGAGTGGGTGTTTCCATACACAGGAAGGTAGAAAACTGAGTCGTTCATGTGTAGGTGAGTATTATGACGGTCATTGCTAACACATTACAGAGCAGGCTGGGACAGGTCCCTTGGTAGCGGCTGGTCATCTCATTCTCGAAGCACAGACACACAAAGAATCGATGATTTATCAGCCAGTTGTCCTCTGGGGTGGTGGTGGGAGGAACACGTGCCCCCAGAGATGACCCCACAGAGTAACAAAGTAGGTGGTCATCTAAGCAGAGTGATTAAGAGTGATCTCAGCATCCAAATGAACCGTTTTTAGAGCTCACAAGTTATGGCTCCCTAAAACGGGCACCGCTGGGGACAGCTGGCTGCTCAGTCCACGGAGCATGCAACTCTTGACCTCAGGGACATGAGTTCAAGTCCCACATTGGGAAGAGAGATTACTTAAAAATAAAATCTCAGGGGAGCCTGGGTGGCTCAGTCGGTTGAGTGTCCAACTCTTGGTTTTGACTCAGGTGGTTATCTCTGGGTTGTGAGATCAAGCCCCACGTTGGGCTCTGCACTCATCCTGGTGTCTGCCTAGGATTCTCCCCCTCTCCCCACCCCCTGCCTCTCTTTCTATCTAAAATAAATAAATAAAAATCTTTAAAATAAATAAATAATAAAATCTTAAAATGTGCGCCGCTGGTTACCTCTTTGTATGAATAAGGCAGAGGCTCCAAAGAGGAGGCAGAGTCCCCTCTGGAGGACCTATATCTTTGATCCGGACATTTCTACCTCATCAGACATTTGGTTTAGGAAGCCCGAGTTGGGCATGATGGAAAGAAGTCTTTGACTAACAGCTGAGAAGAGCAATCTGGAAGAGCTAGGCATGGGGAGGAAGGCGGGAAGGATGGGGCCCAGCAAGCAGGGAGAGGGATTAGGGGCCTGGAGCCTGGGGGTTTCCCGGTAAAGGATGCAGCCTGGATGGTCGCCATGATTTCCATCCCCCTCACACCCTTCCTCTGAGCCTGGGTGGGACATGTGACTGTCTTTAGCCAACAGAATATGGCAACCTTAGAGTGATTTTTTTCAGATGTAATTAAGGTCCCAAATCTGTTGATTTTGAGTTACTGTAAAGGAAGGTGGACCTGGGTGGGCCTGACCTAATCAGGTGAAAGCCCTTCCAGGAGGTCTGGACCCTCCCTGAGGTGAAAAGTTCCCCCTGCAGCCTTGATGAAGCCCCAGGCTATGTCAAGGAGGCCCTTGTGGCAGGGAACTGAAGATAGCCTCCAGCCAAACGCTTCTGGCAAAAGGCAGGAGCCCTCCTCGGTCACATCACCACCAGGAGAGAAACTCTTTGCGGCTCCAGAGAGGAGAGGGACCAGCACGGGGCTGCAGCCTGTCTTGAGGTGGAAAGGGGTCGTTTGGTGGGATCTGCTCCCTACAGGCTTTTTCCTCAACCAGCCGTGAGGGGGGTGGTCTTGTGCTGTGCTGTAGGGGGAGACCCCATCAGATCTAGCGGGCCGCCTCCCCTCTCCCTCAGTGCTCCAGGGACATCCCTGGTGTGGGCTCTGTCCCCCGCAGGCCTCACACCACTTCTAGGTAGACTTGGAGCCACTCCTGGGTGAGTAGGCCAAACCCTCCAAAACAGTACCTCAGACTCGAGGAGAGATCCGCGGGTGGTGCTGAAGCTGATGCGGGACCCTCCCCTACCCCCACCCCCCTCACCTCTGCTAGTGGCAAACCCTCCTGGGCTTGCCCCCCTCCTTTGGCAGCCCCCATGGTCTGTTTCTGGACACCCCTCTCTCTCTGGGTCCCTCAGGGCGGACCAGGACAGCCAGGGCCACCCATGCACCTTGACATGGCAATCAGTCAGTGCGAATAGCGTCCACAGAGACAAGTCCCTAAGGTCTCCATCCCTGAGCTATTTTCCACCTGAAGACTGGGATCCCTGTCGCCCTCACTCCCCTGGAGAGCAGCCCAGCCCGGGGACCCGCTATCTGGGAGACGATGAACCTGGCCTGCCACCAAGGGCATTAAAAAGACTGAGTTGAAAGGAGCTTACGCTCACTAAGTTCATCCTCACCAAGAGGGGGAGTCAAGGGTCTCTTTGGATGCTTCCCAAGACAAACCTGTTATCTTACAAAGCAGACAACTCCTTGCTGAGCAGCTCCCATGAAAGGTCTTGGTCACCCACGGGCCCTGCCTCTGGGAGTCCTGTGTGGCCTGCCCTAAGGCTCGTTGCTCCTCCCCCTGCCACTGTCCCCAGAAGCCAGTCGTGTAGACGGTCGCATTGGTGACCCAAGGACCCACACCTCCCAGGATCCGTGGCCTGTGTGTTCCCGGACTGGCCACGTGTCCTGATTTGGCCAATAGGCTATTGCACAAGCCCTTGCCAACTGGGACTTGCTCCTTTAGAAAGTCCCTCCTTGCGAGCCAGCTACCATGCTGGAGAAAATGCAAGGCAGGCGCTGAATGGCTCAAGGTCATGTTGGGGGGAGGGGTAAGAGGCCACCACGGATGTGCCAGCCACAGGCAGACCCCAGCGGAACGCAAGCTTGAGTGACCAAAGTGACAGCCCGCAGAATCAGGAGAAATCATAAATTGTTATTTTAAGACCCCAAAAACCATGTGAACTTCTTCCAGAAGCAAGTTTCTGGGATCAAAAGGCCAAAAATTTTCATCCCAGGTCAGCCTCTGGCAAAGACAATGGACCAGTGGACCCAGCTGGGGGAGAAAACATCCTTACTGGGGACGCTGGGAGCCTGGACCACTGCCATGTAGAATTGAATTAGAAGAAGCCAGGGAGAGATGGGGAGGAGGTGGGGGCCGTTGGCTGGAGCAAGTCACAGAGGACTGGCTGGTTGACAAATTATGCAGAACAGCTTGGCTCTCTGCACCAAATGGAATTATGCTTCAGTTCAAGTTCTCTGCCGCTTCTAAATTACTTATTTTATTACCCTACAAACTGCCAGCCAGACAGGCGTGAACGCTGTTTTGGGTGTGCCAGTTGTTCCCAGAGCTGTGAGCGCGCAAGTCATACACCATCCCCAGGGGTTTGGGAAGAGATGCTTTTTCTTTCCAAAAAAAAAAAAAAAGAAGAGGTTTGGGTACATGTTTGTGGTAATGACTCAGAAGTGAAAACACAGCAAGATCAGTTGGGGGCTGTACCAGCATCCCGAACAGGGGAATTCGTGTGAAATGTTCCAGAAAGAACATTGCCCCAGCCTCCATAGGCATGATTGGAGCTTCGGCGGCCCCTGCCTTCCTGGAGCTCCCTGTTGACGAGGAGAGCGGGACAGGTCAGCCAGCAGGTGTCAGATGGTATGGTAACCAGAGTCTCGGGCCCGGGAAGCACCTGGAAGAAGAGACATCGAAGTTGAGAGCTAATGGGTCAATAGAGCATTCCAGAAAGAAAGAAAGGACACTGAGTGGCAGAGGTTACTTGTTCCTATCTTGTATGCATCTATCTCTTCCTCCTTAAAATTAAAGCAACTTTTTATCCCGGTGAGCAGCATCCAGCTAAGAGATGGCATTTCCCAGACCCCCCTCGCAGCTAGTAGTGAATAATGAGATATACATGGAAGTATGTAGAGTTTTTTAGGAGTCCTGTCTCATGTAGGAGTCATAGCCTGGCTCCTCCACTTTCCCGCCTTGAACGTGGACCTGATGGCCGGAATTCCAGCAGCCATTTTGTACCACGAAGCCAACCTCGGGAGGGAAGCTAACTGCTAAGAACAGCAAGGCATAAAGTTGAAAGGAGGCTGGGTCCCTGGCAGCTGGGGGCAGCTAGACAAGCCCTGGAGAGCCTTCCTTCTAGCTGCTTTCACACACAGGAGGGATGAAAGTCATATTTAAACTATTCATGTCTTATTATCCTGTGTAGCTGCCCCTAACCCCTACTGACCCAGCCACCTGCACCACAGCCCAGGGGGAGGGGGCCCAGGGTATGGTCCTCAGTCTGCAGAGTGCATGGTGGGGGAGGGGTGATGAGGGGCCTCAAAACTGCTGGCACTGATGAAAGGTTTGAAAGAACAGGTTCTCCCCTCCCTCTCATCTACATCTGGGTAACGGACAACCTCCTGTCCCTGGAGCCTTGGGACCAGGGAACAAAGTGTCCCATGTCAGCATGTCTCAGCCCTGGGGCCCCCATCACAGATGACAGCCCCTGTGTGTGACAACAGCCTCCAACAGTCCAATCCGGCCTACCCTCTCGGGGCTGTTTGAGGTTAGAGAACAGAACTTGTCGAAAACCAGGAAAGGTCTCCAGCCCCCTTCACGGGTCATGCCTAAGAGGCCTGCTGCCCAGGTTGGCATGGTCCATGCACTACACCCAGGAACAGGGCCCTGGAGCAGCCGGAGCCGATGGCTCTGCTGGCCTCTGCGTACCTCCCCCCACCCCCCGGCCTCCCCAGCAGAGGTCCGACAGCTTTCTGTCTCCAAGGGGAGCATGGCTGGCCCTCGGCCACCAAGAAGCCCCAAGCCCAGCCGTTTGCCCTTCTTGGGGAAACCTGCTCACCCCCTTCTGGGTTGCCCTCCCCCTCCAGCACCAGCCCCCACTCTGCCCCCACCCCAGAGAAACTGAGCCCTAACCTCCTGAGTAAACCAGAAACACGGGGGAGATTACCTCCCACCTTCCTATCGCTTCTCCACTGTGGGGGGAAGGGATGTCTCAAGGAGCTCATTTAAAACTTATTAGGTGCTTGCTTCGGCAGCACATACACTAAAACTCACGTTAGGCTTCTTCCTTCCCATCACTGACAGCCAAGGTGCGCCCCAGCCAGAGACAATGCACCTAAACACAGCCAGGGTCAGGTGCACGGAACACGGGAGCCACAATGAAGAGGCTCTCCCCGGCCAGAGACAGCCAGCGCGGGCCAGGAAGGACAGTGCTTTAACAGACTGAAATGGGTCAAATGTATTTGAGTCCCTGAGGCTGCAATGATACTGGAAAGTAAGAAAGAGAAAGAAAGAAAGAAAGAAAGAAAGAAAGAAAGAAAGAAAGAAAGAAAGAAAGAAAGAAGAAAGAAAGAAAGAAAGAAAGAAAAAATAAATAAATAAATTGGTTGTCAGTTAATGATGTTAATAAGTGAATTCTTTATCTTGAAAACTGACAAGTGAAAGAAAAAAAAAATCAAGCTAGAAACAAGGATAGAAAGAAACCACTCTGTTCTGAGTAAATATATACCAAGATGTTAAGGGAGGAAGGGGTGTGGGAGGGAGAGGAGGGGAGAAGGAGAGAGAGGAGGGGGTAGGAGGGATGAGGGAAGAATAGGAGGGGCCGGGAGGGGGAGGGAGGAGGGGGGAGGGGAAGAGGGAAGGGACAGAAGAGGATGGTGAGGGAGGAGGGAGAGCAGAGGGGAGGAGGAGAGGGAGGAGGAGGGGGAAGAAGGGGAAGGGAGAAGGGAGGTGAGGAGTCTAGTCTGCAATGAGTCTAAAGTCATGGACACAAGACTATGCTCCCGTGGTCAACAGGAGGTGACCCATGGCCGACTGGCAGGGGTTTAGAAAAAGCAGGGACAAGGGAGCTTCCTTGTGTAGGTTTTTTTAAAAACAGCAACAAAAGGCTGGAGTGGTTAAGATCATCAGTCCTGAGATCAGACTGGTCAGGTGTGAGGGCCAGCTCCACCAGCCACTGACCATAGGAACTCGGACAACGCACTTCCTTCTTCTGCGCCTCAGTTCTTCAGCTGGGAAATGGGACAACACTAGTGGGAAAGGTCGGAGCAGCTCAGCATCCCAGGGGGACATAACGTGAGTGCTCATGACAGCAGCGACAGGCGGTGGGTCTCTACCATGGGTCATCCCTGGGCCCTGCTCTCCCCTGCAGGGGTCCCTACATGGCTGGGGTTTCACGTAGGGCCGGAGGGATCACTGAGCACATGGATTGTCCTCTTGCTCACGTCTTCTCTGAAGTCTGTTCCCTTGGGGAAGAAGCCTCAAGGCCGGGACGCAGGCACAGGACCCACCCTGGGCATCGCCTCATCGTCTTCTTGCTAAATTCCCATCTAGACATCCGGAGACAGAGGTATTATCGGCTTTTTCAGAGGAAGAAAATGTCAAGTGACCAGAGGTCACCCAGGGGAGCAGTGAGAGTCAGTAGCTCAAGCCCTTGGAATGGCGCTCCCGGCAGTGCCTCCCTGTGTCCCCAGCCCATCACTCATCTGCCAGCAAGCGGGGCTTCCTGACCCCTGACACCTGCTCTTCCCCTGGAGCTTTAAACCTACCCACGCACACCGGACGCCTGGGCGGCTCAGTCGGGGAAACATCTGCCTTCAGCTCAGATCATGATCCCCTGGGATCCAGTCCCAAGTTGGCCTCCCTGCTCAGGGGGAGCCTGCTTCTCCCTCTGCTTCTGTGATCTCTCACTCTCTCACTTTCAAGCAAATAAATAAAATCTTTAAAAAAATAAAATAAAATAGCTATTGCAGAGAACATCACAGAACATTAATTGCCTAATAAGAGAGTCAGAGAACATCAAGAACCTACCAAAATGTGTGGGCTCCGTAACCCCCTGGCAGAGCTCTCCCCCAAAATCATTCTCTTGAACTACTCTGTGGTGGGGGTGGGGACGGGAAGAGGACTCCCCACTCTCTCTTCTTATGCTTTTGGAATCAGCTCTGTAGTTTTCTTAAAAAAGGTTTTATCTTTATTTGAGAGAGAGAGAGAGATCTCATGAGACAGTTGGGGGGACAGAGGGAGAAGCAGGCTCCCCGCCAAGCAGGGGCCCCATTCGAGTCTCGATCCTGAGACTCTGGGATCATGACCTGAGCCGAAGGCACACGCCTAATGAGCTGAGCCCCCCAGGCGCCCCGGAATCTGATCTTCATTATTTGTAATTCTTCCCCACCACATCTGTATTACTGAGAGATTATAAATGTATTCTGCGGCGTCTCCAGCGGCCTCACAGAGGGAAGGAATGAGTCTAAACCTAATGGGGCAGATTGGAGATGGTCAGAAATCCTTGTGAAGTCGCAACCCAAAGTCCTAACCACCAGCAGCCCAGCAGGTAACTGGTTTGGAGACAGGGCCTTCAAAGAGACGATTAAGTCAGAATGAGGTCATGAGAGTGGGCCCTCCTCCAACCTGACCGGGGCCCTTCTGGGAGGAGGAAATCTGGACACACAGAGAGACCCCAGGAATGTGCAAACACACGGGGAAGGACCCCGTTGGAGGGTATCTGTCTGCAAGGCCTGAAGAGAAGCCTCCAAAATGTAACTGTCCCTCAGAACAATGTATTACTTAAAATGTAACTTACAAGAAATTGTACTAGCCATCATGCATGTTTAGATATAGCCTTAAGAAAACCGTGTACTGGCAACAGGCCTCTGGGCGAGAGGACGATATATATACATCCTTGAAGCCGAGCAGCTGGGGACGCCTGGCTCCATCAGGGCGGAAAACCGCCTGCTTCATTTTTCTGTTCTCTCCCCTTCCCCGGAGAGCACCTGTGGCTAATTAGATGATCCCTTTGGTTTGTTTGGTTTTTTTTGTTTGTTTGTTTTTTGGTTTTTTTGTTTGGTTTGGTTTTTTAAAATATTTTATTTATTTATTTGACAGAAAGAGGTCACAAGTAGGCAGAGAGGCAGGTGGCGGGGGGCGGGGGGCGAGGAAGGGAAGCAGGCTCCCCGCTGAGCAGAGAGCCCAATGTGGGGCTCGATCCCAGGACCCTGGGATCATGACCTGAGCCGAAGGCAGAAGCTTTAACCCACTGAGCCACCCAGGCGCCCCTAGATGATCCCTTTGAATGTGCTTGCTCAACTATAAATTTTATACTGCTTGACCAGACATATCCTGCTTTTCTTCTTGCTTCTCTAAAAGACTTACAATCAATGTATAACTCCTATTCATTCTTGTTTATCTACAAAGCATATGATTAATGTATAGCCTTCTTCAGCTCCTTTGTTGATTACTGTCTATATCTAATAAATACGGGACTGAGGAGTTGATTGGGGCGACAGTCTTTTCTACTGTTGTCCCCTGCTCCCTCTCTCTTGCAGCTGACTCGTTCTCCTGAGCGCCGTCGGGAAGCGGCATCCTAAGAAGCCCACACTGGCACCGTGAACTTCAGCCTTCAGACTTCAGCCTCTGGAACTGTGAGCAAAGAACTTGCTGTCATTTAGAGATTTTATTATGGCTGCCCTAGCAGACTTGTATGCTACTACCTGCGCAACACTGGGCAGGTCACGCAACCTTACTGAATCTCTCCTCTCTGTCTACAGCCAGGTGGTCAAGAAGATAAGAACCTGGGGTGCCTGGGTGGCTCAGTGAGTTAAAGCCCCTGCCTTCGGCTCAGGTCATGATCCAGGATCCTGGGATCAAGCCCTACATCGGGCTCTCTGTTCCGCAGGGACCCTGCTTCCTCCGCTCTCTCTCTGCCTGCCTCTCTGCCTACTTGTGATCTCTGTCCAATAAATAAATAAAATCTTAAAAAAAAAAAAAAAAGGAAGAAGATAAGAACCTGTGGACTGCACGAGTCAGCACCGGGAGCTCCAGCATACACCAAGGCAGGGGTGCAAGGTGACATCCAGGAACTAGAATGCTTCCCTCGGCATAAATAAGATGTTCTGAATATCTACTGCTGCATAACAAACCCTCCCCAAACCTAGCGGCTTCACACATCAACAAAGATTAATCCTTTCTCTCAGATCTGTGGTTCTGCTGGTTTCCCTTCTCGCACTGCTGCCGTCAGATGGCAGCTAGGCTGGACCGGCCAAGGTGACTCACTCCCATGTGTGGTGCCTTGGAGGGGAAGGCTGGGAGGCTGCAGGCTCTCTGTCTCCACATGGCTAGCCTGGACTTTCTCACTTGGCAGCTGAACCCTAAATCCCAAGGGTGAGCTTATAAGGAGGAAATGAAAGTTGCCTGTTGGCAGAGCACCACCCCTCGCCCAGAGTTCTGTTGGCCAACAGAATGCAGGACCAAACCAGGTTGATGGGAAAGAGACAATGGGGAGAGTGACCGAAAAAAACTGTTAACATCACTAATCCACTGCAAAATGGGAGGGAACGATGTGAGGATATATACATATTTGCTTCTTGTTTTTTCACTGATGCATGGGTAAACCAACTAATAAAAATCACCTAGGTTAGTAAAAGTTACCTATGTAGGGTGAGAGTACAAGGTGGAGGACCTAGAGATAAAAGCCAGACTTCTCCGAATGTGTCTCATTACAGGGTTTTGACTTTGCAGTCATAATTTAAAAAAAATAATAAACGTGGCAATATACCTAAAATTAACATAACACTGTATTTTAATTAAAGTACTTGAATTAAAAAAAACAAAAATTAAAAAATTTTTAAAAGCATAGCAAAAAAAGCAAGTCTTAAAATTGAAAACAGGTGGGGCACCTGAGTGGTACAGGCTATTGAGCGCAAACTCTTGATTTGGACTCCTGTCATGATCTCAGGGTCGTGGGATTAAGCCCTGCATCAGGCTCCGCACTCAGCTCAGAGTCTGCTTAAGAATCTTTTCTCGGGGCGCCTGGGTGGCTCAGTTGGTTGGACGGCTGCCTTCGGCTCAGGTCATGATCCTGGAGTCCCGGGATCGAGTCCCACATCAGGCTCCCAGCTCCACAGGGAGTTTGCTTCTCCCTCTGACCTTCTCCTCGCTCATGTTCTCTCTCACTGTCTCTCTCTCAAATAAATAAATAAAATCTTTAAAAAAAAAAAAAAAGAATCTTTTCTCCCTTTCCCTCTGCCCCTTCCCCTCCCCTCATATACAGTCATACTCTCTCCCTCTCTCTCCCTCACTCTCTCAGATGAATAAATAAATCTTCAAAAAAAATTGAAAACAGGGTGGCTGGCTGGCTCAGTCGGTGGAGTGTGTGACTCTTGATCTTGGGGTTGTGAGTTCAAGTCCTATGTATTAAACTTTTTTAATTTAAAAAAATTGAAAACAAAAGGAAAGATTCACCTAGCCGCAGATCAAGTCACTAGCATAACTAGCATAACAACACAGAGAAAATAATTTTTCAAATGACTTTAGAATATGGAATTTCGGTTATACAGTCCTGGTGACACATATTCTAAGGACAAAACAAACCACAGAGAAACCTTATACCATAGTCAGTAATCTTATTGTTAGCCCAATACGCATATAGCTATTTTGAAACTCTTCTAGTTCTATTGTGGAACAAGTCAAATAAGCAATTATGTTGAAGTCATTTAAAACCAAGCTTTTCAGCAAAGAGAAAAGAAATGAAAGCATAAATTCAACCAAGTTAAGTAAAAACCCTGTAATCTTACATTTGAATTGGAAATATCAGGGTGAACTCATAATTTTTTTCCTTTACAAATATGAGACTAAAACCATTATATTTGTATTTTTGCATCCATTTCAAAACCAGACAAAACCTATGATGCTAGAAGTCTCTCCTGGGAGGGGGAGACGAGGGGGTCTTTTAGGTGCTGATCATCTATTTCTTGATCACTCCATGTGAAAATTCACCAAGCTGAATGTTCATGATCTATTCACCTTCCTGTTACATGGGCTCTGCTTCAGTGAAAAGTTCAATTGAAAACAAACAAGCCCCCCACCCCACACTCCGAGCTCCGAGGGCTGTCAGGTCTGATGACCCAGCAGCAGTGAGCACTGCCAGTAACCGGCTGGGGTTCTCTAAGCCCCATTTCCTCCCAGAGTAACCCGGGCTCCTTGGAGAAATGGCAGTTCTAGGTCTAGGGCGGAAACACCCAAGAGGAGCTTGGGGGATCTTGTTGGACCAGAAAAAAAAGAACCACTGTGTGCCCAAAGTCTACTATGACAAAAAAATGTCTTTGGTCAATATTCAAAGCTGCAGAGACACACAGTCCTTACTATGAAAATTCACTAAAAGGAGAGAAATTCTTCTTTGAATTTTTTTAAAATTTTATTTATTTGACAGAGATCACAAGTAGGCAGAGAGGCAGGCAGAGAGAGAGGAAGGGAAGCAGGCTCCCTGCTGAGCAGAGAGTCTGAGCAGAGAGGGGCTCGATCCCAGGATCCTAAGATCATGACCTGAGCTGAAGGCAGAGGCTTTAACCCACTGAACCACCCAGGCGCTCCAAGAAATTCTTCTTTTAAAACGTAATCTGATAACAAGTAGGAAGAAGTGATAGAACCGGGGCGGGGGGGGGGGGGGGGGGGGGGGGGGGGGGGGAGGGGGATCACTGTTTTGCAGCCTCTAAAGGAAATGGTGAATCTGAGCTTCTAAACCCATCTCGCGGGTATGACCTGAAGCCACCTAGAGAGACCAACCAGACCCTGTGTCTCGTGCTGGCATGTGGTAAGGAGCATAGAGCACCACCTACAAAATCTTCCTGCCTGGAAAATGGACCTGGGACCCCATGGCCCGCCAAGGAGGGCGTCATGGGAGGTAGGGGTCCACCTGTGTGCAGGCGATAGGTTACTTGTAAAGAATTTTAAACCAATAATAAAACCATCTAAAAGTCTGCTTTTTTTTTTTTTTAATCTATTTAAGCAATCTCCACACCCAATATGGGGCTTGAACTCATGGCCCAGAGATCAAGAGTCACATGCTCCACCAACTGAGCCAGCCAGACACCCTGCGGTCTGCTTTTTTGTTATCACCAAGACATCAGCAACCTTGAACAATGTTGGTGATAAATACCCCCTCTTCTGGGAGGTCTGTCCCCCATGGTTCTCCAGCCTTCATACAGCTCTGCCTGAGAAAAATGTATTGCATAAAGGTAATTAAGATGATTTACAACAGGTTTGATAATGACATGACACTGTATTTTAACACATGCACGTATGAAATCAGTTCAAAGTGACCAAGATCATTTATGAATGAAATATTATGACAGTTAAAATTGCTTGAAAGTTCTCCATTAAACGAGGGCGCCTGGGTGGCTCAGTCAGTTGGGCCTCTGACTCTTGATTTCCGCTCAGGTCAGGATCTCAGGGTTTTGAGATCAAGCCCTGAAGGCAGCTCCGTGCTCAGCGGGGAGTCTGCTGGAGATTCTCCCTCTCCCTAGCCTCTCCCCCTGCTCATACTCTCTCTCTCAATAAATAAATAAAATCTTTAAAATAAATAAATAAAATAAAACGCTCCGGTAAACAAACGAGCAAGCAGCCAAAGCTGGCAGAACAGAGGATACGAGATGGGCCATGAGTCGGGCGATGGGTACACAAGGATTCCTTACTCTTCTCTCCTTTGTGTGTATCTGTGTTTCAACTTTTCTCATAGGGAAAAAGAGGCAATATGTGCACAGCCAGTGCTGTGCTTGCGACGCCCACACTGCTGTCTGCGCTAGGGTGGGTGGGTGGTGGTGAGATCACGAAGTTCCATGATCTTCATCACCGCCGTCAGATGTGAAGCAAGCCAGGGTTCAAATGTGGGGTGAATGGCATGTCATGCTCTGGGAAGGAGAGCCAGGTAGACCCCAGGGAACTAAAGACAATGTCCCTGCAAACAAGGATGCATAATCCAGGCAAAGTGTCTGCATTGGGAGCTAAGGAAACCTTAGGACATGCTTGGGGATGGGAATCTGTCCTCCACTGACCACACAGTCTCCTGCCTGAGGGGATGGGGAAGATGAAGGAGCTTAGGGACAAAACAAGGGACTGGCAGTCATGAGGAAAGTCTCCATCCCCAGCGCCACGACAGGACAAGTCACAAAGACATCTCATCACAGATTCCCATGACGAGGGGCTCAGTAACAGCAGGGCATGTGCCAGATTCTGGATCTGGATTGGAGGGAGTCCCTGCACTGATGCCCAAGGGCAGGGCTCAGTTCTGGCATCCCCCAGCCCAGGATGTGCCAACCAGCCCCAGAGGGCACGGTATGGGGGAGGGGAGCCCGCAAGGGGACTAAAAACCCTGGAGGGAGGTGGTTAAAGCCCTCTGGCCACTTCTATCAACGTCCCCCCTCCCTCACACACTGATTGCTTATATTGTTGAAGATGTATTAGAAAATCTTCCATTGGTCCTGATTACATTAGTAGCCTGTGTTCTTTTAATCTGTTTGCATGGCTTCTACACACGGAGCCTCATTTTCTACTCTCAGTCGAAATGCCCAGGGCGCCTGAGTGGCTCAGTCAATGAAGCATTTGACCCTTGATTTTGGCTCAGATCATGGTCCCGGCACCCTGGGATGGTCTCAGCGCTCAGCACACAGTCTGCTCGTCCCTGTGCCTCTGCCCCTCCCCACCCCCATGCACTCTCTCGTTCTCAGATAAATAATAAATAAAATCTTTAAAAACAAATAAACAAATAAGGGAGAAATGCCCTCTCACCAGGCAGGAAAATGGGCATGAGGCTCAACACCCCTCCATTGGGCAGCAAGGCTGGTCGCCTAAGGTCTGTGAGATGAGGAGCTGGTTTGGACTTGCCCTCTGGGGCTGACGATGTTGGAAGACCTGAAACCGCAGAGAATTCTACTGGCAGGTGCAGGAAGAGGGACAGCTCAGGCGAGTCCCCTTCGTTCCTCTAATCCTGAACCACCAGTGACTTGCACCCTACCGGGGGTGGTAAGGAACACCGGGCCAGCCCCTTGGGTCCTGGGCTTCAGGCCCCTGCAGTGTCAGGACAGAAGGGCAATGACTCAGGCCCTTCTGGCCCACAGAAACTACATAAACCTAAACCTTTCTCCAGAAGTCGACTGGAAAATAAAGCTCTATTTTAAAATAAATGCCAACATTTTATTTTATTTTTTTATTTGACAGAGAGAGCACACAAGTGGGCAGAGCAACAGGCAGACGGGGAGGGGGAACCAGACTCCCTGTTGAGCAGGGAGCCCAATCCGGGGCTTGATCCCAGAACCCCAGGATCATGACCTGAGCCGAAAGCAGACGTCCAACCGATGGGGCCACCCAAGTGTCCCTATAATTGCCAACATTTTAAAATCCAAACGGATAAGCTACTTCGGAACACAGATGGGTTCTTTGTCGGGTAGCTCATTGCCTGTCAAGCACTCACCGGAGGACCTTGAATATAGTTCTTGGCGGTTCTCCCCCAGAGAGACTGCAGGCGACCTACAGCGGACTCTCTCACCCAGCAGTTAGCAGAACAGCACGGTGGAAGACTCTCGATGCTCCCTAACTACAGTCATATGTCAAACCATGACAAGGACCTATGGTCTGCTTTGTTGTTAGAGCTTGAGAGATGGTTAGGGAATGGGGGTCCCAACTGCCTGTCTCCCTCTTTTCTCATTCTTCCCTTCCACCTGCTGTATCTGAGCATGTGCATGTGTGTGTGTGTGCACGCTCATATGCATGTTTGTGTGTGCTTGCGTGTGCACACTTGTGTGCGTGCTTGTGTGTGCACACTTATATGAATTGTGTGCCTGTGTGCACACTCGTGTGCATGTGCATGTATGCATGTGTGTGCTTGTGGGTGCGTGCATGTGTGTGCTTGTGCGTGCACACATGTGTGCCTATATGTGTCTGCACTGTGTGCATACTCGTGGGCATATGTGTGTGTGCATGTGTTTACGCCAGGGGCATGAGTAGGTGGGAAAGGAGAACACTTTCTGCCCAGCAAGGAGGTGGCCTCTGAGGGCCCCTGCGCCCTCCTCCCCGCACCCTGGGACACCATCTCCAGTGCATGAACAGCAGGACTGACACAGAGAGGAAAAATGAGGACCCGGTGAGCTGGCCCAAGCACAACTCTCCTCCCCAGGCCTGGCCCTCCTGCTCCACCTCGTCCTGGGCTGCCTGCCCGCAGGGCTAACGCCCTCGTCCGCTGAGAGCTGCCGGGATGCTCACCTGCCCCCCTCGCCCAGCGCAGACAGCAGTGTGGGTGTCACAAGCTGCCTGCCATGTGAATGAAAGCCCATTTAGGGACCACATCCTGCTTTCTCTCCACTCCCGCCCCCCAAGTCCACTGACACCCCGGCTGCCTGACCTGGCTGGCTTCTTGGGGACTGAGGCGTGACCGTGACAGAACCCCTCACCTCAGAAACCCCTGCACAGCCTGTGAAGGAGCATTCTCGGAGAAACCTTGGCATCTCTGCTCCCCGGAGGCGCCCTCATTCGGTGCAAAGCTGCTAATTAAAGCCATGAGCTGCTGGGTGCGGTGGGGGGCGCTCTCCTCGTGCTGGGGTTAGCGCCTGTGTGAGCCCAGCTGAAGTGGCTGGGCTTGGGGGTCTTTGGCGACAGGCCCAGGAAACAAATGAGGCTCCCAAGGGCCGTCTGAAGTCCGCGCTGAGCGGTTCTGTTGTTTTGGTAAGAGACAGAAGCCTCATCATGACTGCCAGCCCATTTGCAGATGACTGGGGGACAGACTCCACCACCGGAGCTGACTCTGCTCTCTGCCCTTGGGCGGATTTGGTCTTCCATTAACTGGGGGCTAATTTATGTCTCTAAGGAGAGACCTTTCAGCCTTCCAAGAGGATTGAAGGATGGAGGGGAGAGCCTAGTAACAGCGGGCGGCCTGGCTTGGGCCGGTGGCGCCATCAACAGGCCTTTCAAGACACTGCACGCTTCAGAGCCCGTCCTTTGCCCAACAGCTGAGAGTGAAGAACGGGAGCCTGCACCTGCCTGGAATATGCTGGCCCAGGTCCCCGACTCACCCCAGCCTGCCTGGGGGCGGGGGAGGACATGCAGGAGGGGCTCCAGGGAAGACAAGGGGCTAGAACTGAAGAGGACAGACAGAAAGGGGGAAGGAACCGGGGAAGGTGTCTCTGGCCAGGTGGGGCTGGGGGCTCACCCTGTAGCGCCAAGAGCCCTGAGGACCTTCCCAGCCCCACCACCACCGCCGCCCCCCCCCCCAGGACCTGCCCTCCTCTCTCTCTCCACCTTCCTCAGAAAGGCCAGCCTCCTGGGGGTGGGGAGGGGGTCTGTCCTTCCCGGTTCCCAGGCAGAGGCATCTTTGTGGGGACTGGGCTCCTGCCCCTCTCCTGGGCGAGTGACCTTGACTGAGACACGCCCCGTCTCTGGGCATGCTTGGGGGTTGGAGGGAATGAGGACAGAGGGCTTGGCCCAGACATTGAGGGACCCCCTCTCTGCGCCGGGGTTGCTCACAATGCCCATGAGGCTCCATCTAAACTGTGCGGTCTACACCCGGCTCAGCAGCGCGGCGCCCCACCAGCCCCCTTCCCGGTTCCTCCAGCCCCCTGGCTGGCTGGGCAGCACCCTTCACGCCCACTGCTCTTGCTGGAACTGCATGGGCTGCCCCCAAACCAAGCCCCACTTTGCCTCGCCCCTCGCCTTCTTACGCTCTTCTTCCAAACACTTTCACTACCGAAGATCATCAAAGCCGGCCTCTGCCTGTTGCACATCTCCCCCTCCAACCAACGGCGGGGCAGGAGCTGCGCACGCACACCTGGCATGCTGCGACCTCCAGGACAATGTGAACGTGCCGCCTCCACTTAGACCACAGCTGCCCCTGGCTGACCCCCTGGCGACCACAGCTGCCCCTGGCTGACCCCCTGGCTGACCCCCTTTCCTCCAAGATCATCGGCTCTCCAGAGTCCCCCACCTCTGGAAGCCTTCCCTGAGCAGGGCCTCCCCACTCGGAGCCTTCTTCGCTCTAACGCTGGAGTACAAGGGGTCCGTGGGTCACAGCGGCAGCAGTGTTGGGGACCCGGGGACTCAGGGACTCGGGCATGCTCACAATATCAGCCCCACGGTCCAAGTTCCAGACGCGGGGTGGGGTTCAAAGAAAAGCAAACGCCATGCACACACTTGGCACGGAGTGGGAAAAAAATCTTCTCAAAGCCTCCAGCCCACAGAACTCTGCTAGTCCCTTCCGGGTACCACAGATGCTTGGTGACAGGCGAGATCTGTCTTCCAGAAGCAGGAACTGGGGAGTATTTCTGGCCCAATTAAGCTCTAGTGCTTGACAAGAAGTAAATGCAGCCTCATCTCGCTGTGCCTAATGTGAGAAGCATACGGGCTCTGCGCGCATCTGGGCGGCGTCGCCTGCCTTCCAGCAGGTGCTTCCCACCAGGGATGGGGTGTGCACGGGGCCCAGGAGCACACGCACACATGACCGGGGAATCTCTACAAAGACTCGGTCTGCTGATCGCATCAGCCTCAGGCTGCATAGACAGGTATCCTTCTACAAATGATCAGTACTAGAAAATCAAGCCATTCTCTCCATTTTCGAGAGGAGATCTCTTTTTCTGAGCAACCTCGGGCTTGTCAGCGCAAACAGCGCTGTGGGGAATAAGGTAGAAACTTCAGGCGCCACAGCATTCAGACCAGCAGTTTTCGCAGGGAGGTCGGACTTGAGTCGTGATCTCTGATTGAATACTCACTCCGTAGGGAGATGCAAAGACAGACTACATAGTCTGTGTAAGAGCACACATTTTTTTTTTTTTTAATGAAACAGCCCTGCTCTATCAGCTCTAATATAAGCCGTTCTTCAGAAAGAAACCACAAGCAAGCAGCTTGTCCTCACGGTGAGGAAAGCCTCCCACTGCCCTCTCCTCCAGGCAGGACACACCCTGCCCTGATCCCTGGGCACCTGTCCTTGGGATCAGGCTCGGGGAACCCTGCTGTTCCTCTCCCCACCTCAGCCTTGAAGAGCCCCTCCCCAAGGACTGAGAACCTTGGAGGAGGGTCAAAGCCCCTCTCTTGCCAGCCACCCCACCTCCTGCCTTTGTGTGGACACGGGCCCTTGTATGCCATGGGTTCTCCTTCCTCTTGGCTCTCTGAGAGAGCATAGAGCAGAGGGCAATCACCATGCAAGACCTGTGAGGGATCAGGATCAGGGAAGGACAGGAGGTCATCTGTAGGTGATTTGTTCATGTACTGAAGCTCCGCAGAGCGCTTAGTGAGGGGCGAGTGCTGTTCATTTTTGAGACCCCAGCGTCTAGCACAGGGTGCGGCTCATGGCAAAGCCCCAGGAGCTGCTGGAGTTGAGCTTATGCGCAGTCAGGCTGGAGGGGGCAAGAGTCCCCTTGGACCATTAGAGGTCACTTAAATACAACATCTCCATCCCACCACCAAAGCATCACCAAAGGGATCACAACAGAGATGGGGCTTGGGGCTGCCTCCCAGTGGCCTCCGGAGGCTGAGCAAGGCCCGGGGAGGTCTAGGGCCACGGCTGACCAGCCTGGACTTTGACACAAGGACATCCAGACCCATCAGCACCCCCTCAGCTCCTGCTCATCCCCATCACCTTGTGACCTGGAGAGTCGCCCTGGTTCCTTCTCTGTATAATGGGGTTAAATGTTCCTGCCTTGAGGGGGTTGGTCACAGGGTTGGTCGGAGGACTGAATGAACTCCGTGCACGGCAGCTGACTTCAGAGTGTGCCTTTGCTTGGGCCGTGTCCATCTGTCTGTCTCTAGCTGTAACTGTGCATGTGCCTGCTATATTCCCACACCTAGGGCACGTCCTCTCTCTGTCCGAATTTTCACCCCCTCTCTTGGAATCTTCCTCCACGTCCAAGCTCTGAGCTCAGAACCCCGCCAAGGGGGCCCAGGCAGCAGCTGGGGGTGGACTTGGACACAGGGCCAGCCCTTCCAGATAATGCATATGCTTCATCGAGGCTCCCAGATGCCCCAGACCCAATTAGCTTGGCAGACTTAGTGCTCAGGATGGGCTTGCAAATTAAATCCTGTTGCTGGCTCCAAAGAGTCCCCAGGGCTGTGGGGGCCAGGAGAGGGGGGTGGGGAGGAGGAAGGCAGACTCTGGGCTCCTGCCTAGCCACCCCCGGCACACTGATTATTAGACAAGCACACCCACCGGTGGATTCCAGCCTTGTTAACTTCCACAGCAGCTGCGGTAATCGCACAGGAGGCTGGCCATCAAGGCTGGAGGCCCTGCTCGTCCCTGGGAGGAGCATGAGTCCCTTCTTGGGAGGGGGCAAGGTGGAGCGTGGAGACCTGAGCTGGCTCTGGGTCTGCCCCTTACCGGCTGTGTGGTCCTGCTTCACCTGACCGACCCTTCTGAGCCTCGGTTCCTCATCTGCATAACGGGGTGACAGGACCATCTCGGAAGACTGATGATGAGATTAAATGAGATAATGCCCAAGAAGTGCTCTCAGAGGCTCGTTCTTTCCCCTCACCCAGCTCCTCCAGAGGGTCAGTGCAGCCAGCAAACTGTGGGGCAACTGCCTCCTGCTCACTCCCCCAAGGGGCTGGTGCAGGTTCAAGGTCAGTCCCCGCCCCTGGGAAGGTCCTTAAGGAGGAACAATCTGTTTGCATTCACGTCCCGCCTGTGGATGAGACTTGTCTGTGATCCCCAGCCTCCAGGTCTCCAGGTCCACCTGACGTCACCTCCAGTGACAGTCATGTTCAGACCCCTGCTTGAGAATCAATCCTGTCCCAAGCTCTCACGGGCCTGTCTGCCTTGCCAGTATTCTAGCTGAGACTCCAGGACGCTTGGCTTGTCCCTTTGTCCCTCCCTCCTCGTATGTCCCAGTCCCTAAAACTATATGGTCACAATCTGCCTCAGTAACCCCACCTGAATCATATCCTGGGAATAGGAATCCTACGTTCCCCCAAACTCAGTTCCCAAATATCTGGCTAAACCCTGCTCCCAGGGGACAGAGGTCCCCAAGGTCCACTGCCTGTCAGCCTGGCCTGCTGCCCCATGTGCCTGACTCCAAGACTCAAGAGTCTGAGCCCACCTCTGTTGTCTGTCCACCACCACCACCCCCCCGCCCCACCCTGGCCAGATCAGACTCCTGAGCAATCTCGTTATTGCCCTGGGACCAAAAGGAGGCCTAGAAGTGGCCCAGACAGGGAAAGAGTCTGGCTGCCGCTGATCACTTTCATAATGTCCCCAGTGTGGGAGCAGAGGCAGCCTTGTATTTCTTACAGGCTCTAACTTCCAGACCAGAGACCCCCAAAGGGGGAGTGGTGTCCCCCAGGGATGGTGCCCTGGGACACCATCAGAAATGCCAGGAGGGCTCAGCCACTGTCCCAGGCCCAGAGCTCAGCCAGTGCTCAGAACCGTCAGGAGATGGGGGGATGCCCTGGAACCCCAACCCAAAGAACAAGAAATCTGCCTCCTCCCAAATCGGACTACAGGTGTGTGTCCTGCCTTCCTCCAAAACCCTCTCGCAGATGAACGCAAATGCATTCTTTGAAAGTAAACCCAAAGACTAGGAGAAAATGAGAGGAGATAATTATAGATAAGAGATTTCAACAAAGCTTTAAGAAGACAGAAAGCAGATGGAGGAGGGAAATTGGCAGAGGAGGCTTGAAGCAAAAGTTCCTACAAAGGAGACTGCGGATGAGAAGCAAGCTGAACCGCCCGCAGAAGACCTGCGACGCTCGGGACCTGAAGGCAACAGGTGCAGAGAGCTGTGGTCACGAGTGGCATTGAGAAGGGAGGCTCATGTGGAAGTCTGTAGCGAGTTAGACCCCAGATTCCCTCCTCCGCTGCAACCAGGAAAGAACCCCAAAACTTGGTCCCTGGAGAAGCAAAATGACGGCTCTGAACTTGGGGTTCCCAGGCAAAGAGGGGGCAGGGGTGAGGTTCAGTCCCAACAAGTAATGGTGAGCTTCTAGCTCCCGTCTTCCGCACCCCACCCCCAGGCAAGCAGTTATCGGCTTCTCTCGGGTGGCCCCTACCCCAGAGAGAGAGATCTCTGAAGACTGACATTGGGTGGTTTCCAGTATAAAAGCCCGCCAGCCCTTGTGCTCTACCCGAGCGTTCAGAGCAGTCGGCCTCACAGAGCTCCTCTGAAAGATGGACAGACAGTCAAGGACTAACAGACAGTTGAGGAAGGACTCCAACATGAAAAAAGAGATCAAAACAAAGGCAGGGTGGGGACAGTCCCAGGATTTCAGGCACAGTGTGGGCACCAGGGGACGATTTCAAAAAGAATTCTAGTGAAAATTCTCACGGGAGGAAGAGAAACTTTGCCCTTTCTGAGAAAGGAAATCATCGGGAACAAGACAGAGCTCTCAGACAGTAAAAAAAAGTATATAATAGTTGAAATAAAAATTCAAGGAAAGGAAGTCTGCCAGAAAAGAAAACTAAAAGACAAAGACGAAAACAGGACGGGGGAGGGAATACCACTCAAGAATCCAAGAGACAACAAGGAAAACAGATGGGAGGAAATCATGGGAAAGAGATACGTAAGAAATATTCCCAGAACAGCAGACACGAATTTCCACACTGAAGGGACCAAATGAGGTCTCATTACGACAAATGAGAAAAGACCTACGATGAGACACCTGAGTGGCTCAGTCTTTGGCTAAGATCGTGATACTGGGGTCATGGGGTCAATCCGCATCAGGCTCCTCTCTTAGCGGGGAGCCTGCTTCTCCCTCTTCCTGTGCCCTTCCCCCACTCCTACTCTCCCATGCTCTCTCTCTCTCTGACAAACAAATAAAATCTTAAAAAAAAAAAAAAAAATACCTGCAGCAATTTTGAAATTTCAGAACCCCAAAGACAGAGTAATGGAGACTTGCCGAGAGCCGAGGCAGGAGCCCGGTGGTTCAAGCTTTGTCTGTAGCAGCACAGTCAAAAACCGACCTCTGTGCTCTAGACAGAGACAGAGTTCAGATATAAAGAGGAACAACAGCTTTATTCCTTTGCCCAGCAAAAGAGGCTACACCAGGCCAAGACCTCCCGACCTACAGGCCTGCCCAGAGGAAGGGGCTGGGGTTTTATAAGGAAATACAGGATCGTCTCATTTTGACAGGAATTACATACGTGCTGCCAGCCTCCTTTTTCACATTTTCAGGGCACAGAGTTCCTGATATATGAAGGGAGGGGGTGAGGTTTGCAGAAGAGGGGAAAGTTGCCTAAAATCGAGCCTCACCGAAGCATTAGTGCAGCAGTTTTGAATTTTGTTCAGCCCTATGCTTTTAAGCGGTTCCTGCAGCCCTAGATGCCAGGAGACAGGGAAGAATGGCTCCAAGATTCCAGTGCGGGGCAGGGAGGAGGCTGGGGGTGTTTTCAACCTGGAATTCTATATTCAGCCACTATCAATAAGCATGAGGGTGGAAAAATACCTTTTCCAGATATAAATGGACTCAAATTAACCTCCCATGCACGCTGCCTTAAGGACTTCCTGGAGAATGCGCTCTAGCAAAACTAGGCTGTAAACCAAAGAAGGAAGTCGGGATGGGGAGACAGCAGGGCTGGGGGTGAGCAGTTTGGAGCAGGAGAGAAGTCTGCTCCAGGAGGGAGACCACCGAGGAAAACAGGATCCATACTCCCCTCAGTGAGTCTCACCATTCAGGAATAGTATCGCGAGAGCTGAAGGAGCCACCTGGGAACGAATAGGTATGTAGACAACAAAGTAAATCTTTAGCTAAGGTAATTATTATTCCTGAGATAAAAAGGAAATATAATCAGAGCACACTACTCGCTCTGCCATAAGCATACTTGGAGCGTTATAATAATTAAACTCTGACCTCTGATATTAACCAGGAGTGCTGAAGCCACGATCCTGGGAGGGCAGGAGGACAGAAGAGGGAGGGGACAAGTCTGCCAACCCAGCACCTCAAAAGATAATTCCTGGGGCGCCTGGATGGCTCAGTGGGTTAGGGCCTCTGCCTTCGGCTCAGGTCATGATCCCAGGGACCTGGGATCGAGCCCCGCATCAGGCTCTCTGCTCAGCGAGGAGCCAGCTTCCTTCTCTCTCTCTGTCTGCCTCTCTGCCTACTTGCGATCTCTGTCAAATAAATAAATAAAATCTTCAAAAAGAAAAAAAAAATTCCTAACTTTGATAAATCAAGAAAAGCAATATGAACCTGTTACTGAGAAATACAGAGGTGGATACCAAAAGAAACAGCTTGAAGGGTGTATTATTGGTTTCCCATTACTGCAGAATGACCACAACTTTGCAGCTTAAAACCACAGATATTCATGACCTCACAGTTCCCCTGGGTCAGGAGGGTGATATGGATCCTCGGCAGGCTCATTGGGCTCCAATCAAAGCATCATCTGGGCTGGGTTCTCATCCAAAAAATTCTGTTCCAAACTCATTCCGGCTGTCCGCAGAAGCATATCTTGGTGGTTGCACAACTGAGAGCCCCAGATTGTTGCTGCTTGTCACACCTACAGGCTATGGAAAGTCTCCAGAAGCCACCACGGTTCCTTGCCATAAGGGCTTCTCCGCCACAGCTACTGCCCTTGTCAAGGCCACAAGGAGAGCCTCTTGCCCCAGTCCGCTATGATGCAGACTTCTACAATAGCAAACATGCCAGCCACACCCCAGGGTGTGAATGCCAGGAGGCTGGGAGCGTTGGGACCACACCACGTTCAATCCACCACCAAGAAGTGATTACAGTTTTATGTTTTCGTAAGTAAGCAGTCAAAATACATAAAGGGTATTAGTGACTCCCTCTCACCCATTTCCTAGCCAACCAGCTCTCTTCCCTGGGAGGACAAATATAATCCGTCTCTCTTATAATGTAACACATGGGTCTGCATATGTAACAGAGGTCCACACTCTCCTCACTGCTCACTCCCTCAGCCCCCTACCCAGACCTGACGTGGTCAGCCATGACTTCCCCAAGCTTTCCAGAACACTGGTACCCACGGCACGTCTTCTGCATAACTGGTCGCATACCATCCCAACGTATCTGCCCCTTATCTTTTGCATGTAATACATCCTGAGATCATTTTATATCAGTACATAAAGAGCTTCTTCATTGTCTTGTTGTCACTACCCAGCAAAAATTGACCACGGGATGGATAGCCAGGTCACTCCCAACCCTCTCCTATTGCATACAAAGCTGCTATGAGAAATAGCTCTACGGGCCATAGTTCTGCTAATAGAGCTGCCTCTGGGGAGCAGGACAGGAAAGGACAGCCTCTACTGTTTTCATTGTAAGCTTTTTACTACCACTGGATTTTTGTTTTAATTCTATACACACATTCCTTTGATAACTGTAATAAGGGCCATGGGATCGCTTCAGGGGCTGAAGCTGGCTGCATGGGGAAGACTTCTTGGCCTTGCCACTATTAGAACAAGCTTGGCCTTGCCACTATTAGAACAAGCTTCCCCATCACACTCAAGCTTCTTTCTGCTCAGACTTTACTGAGCAGGTGCTCTGTCCCAGGCACTTGGAGCCCGGGACTCCAGGGAAAAGCCTCTTTGGAGGCAGGATACCCCACTTGTCCCTCTTCCTTGTGAAGCCAAGCACTGAGTGTCCAGGGGAAAGGGGGGCTGCGACCCTGTGATCCTCCATCTGCCATCGGGCTCTGTCCCAAGGGCATGACAGACTACAGCATCCCCAGGAACGAGGCAGGTACACAGCACCTCAGCTGGGGACCCAGGCCTTCCTGCTTAGCTCTCTGTCCCTGTTCTTCAGTAGCGCCACCGCCGGATGAAGCCGGTCACTGTCAGTGAAGTTCGCTGAGCGCCCTCTCAGGCATCAGACCCTTTAATCCTCACAGCTGTCCTACAAGCCAGTCTCACTGCTACCCATGCTTCACAGATGAGCAGACTAGACCTCTGGGCAGTGCCCGCAGTCTGCCTGTGGTTACACAGCTAGTAAGTGGCAGAGCCCATATTTGAACGTGGGTCTGGTGGTCCCAAGGCCACGGCTCTTACTCTCAGCACCATGGGGCTCATCCTATAAATGGGCAGCAAGCATATTTTCTGTTCTCCTTCTAGGGAGCATTGGCCTTGTCAATGACCCATGCTGACATCAATCCAATAAAGCACAGCTCTCTGGGTGTATTTTCCCCACATATAAAAACCCACTCAATGTCGCTCTCCGCTGGCCCACGTTTCTTTGGCATGGCTGCAAGGACCTGAGACAGTCGTGAACCGCCTTCCTGAAATCAAGGCTGTGCTACAGACTGAGAGCCCATCTAGGCTCGCCCAGGACAGCTCCCTGAGGTGACAAAGCAGCAGGGAGCTCCCCACCCACCCCACACCCCCAGCCCCACCTCCATCCTGGACAGGTGGGGCTGGGGCTGGCCCTGGACCACCGGCTCTTCTGCCCTCCTGAAAGCCAGATCACAAAGGTGCTATTGCCTGGAAGTGACAAAGAGCAATACAGAGGAGGCGGTGGGGGGGACGTGGTGGCCATTGTCAAGTGGTGGAAGTGAGATTAAGAAGAATGTAGAAGCAGCTGGCCCCGGGGAGAGGCACTCATTTATCAGCCTAAGGCAGCCTCCTGGAGGACAGGTCGGCACCCCCCACCATACGCCCTCCTTCCTCCTCCAGAACAGCCTTGCAAGGGGAAACCTGCAGGCCTCAGGCCAAGACCCCAAGCAGGAGGGGAAGGTCCCCAGGGTCGAATGAGTCTCGTGGGAAGCTGGTATATTCAGAGCTCTTCCCACACTGGCTCCTGCTGGAGGAACAGGTGTGGCTCATCTCCCCACAGCTCCCATCCTTGAGTGAACCGTACACAATGATGCCGGATCTCCCTCCCTATGTGGCCAAGAAGCTGGGACTCTGGATTTTTGATCGAAATCTCCCGGTTTTTCCATACTGGCAACGAATGCAATGGAAAAAAACCCAACACACACGTGGATCTGATGAAATCAGCCTGTGGGCCGCCTGCTGGCTGCGTGCCCTGCCGTGGGCTCACGGCAGAGGTGCTGAGACCCCACAATCCACCCCTCACTCTGGGGGTTAGGAACCTGCCACAACAGTCTTCCAAGCCTCCTGGGTCCCACACCCACCACAAACACAGATCCCAAAGCACCCTAGGATGTTGCTCCCCCGGCCAAGTCCTTGCACCTGACAAGGGGCCTGCTACACTTCCAAGCTGGCAAGCAGAGCAGCAGAGACTGGGGGGGCCAGGATGAGGGGCGACCAGGATGGGGAGGCGGGACTGGGGGGGGCCAGGACTGTGCGGAGGGGTGCTGACACCAGGGGGGCCAGGATGAAGGGCCACCCGTGCTTGGTGGATGGAGCAGCAGGAACCTGCCATGGAATGTTAGAGCCCCCGCTGCCCTGGGCCTCTGTCTCCCATAAGCAAAACCAGGTTTTGATTGCCCTCCCCCTCTCACCTTCTCAGCTAGGAGCCCCGAACCTGGGCTCAGGGGTTCAGGCCGCCCACCTTAGACCATGACCGCAGTCGGCTGCCATTATTAATGGGGGTAGTGGCAGTCACAACAGCTATGTCAAGGCATAAACAGAGGAACAGCACAACTGTGAAGAACCCCAGAGAACTCCCATAGCTGTAGGCTGCTGGTCACCCCCTCCCCACGTCAAAGATGAGAAGGGTCTGTCCCTGCACCAGGGTGGGAGTGAGAGGGAACATCTCCCAAGAGGACCAGGTGTCCTTTCCCTCAGCTCCTTTGCCGGTAGTTCTCGGTGGGGGTAGGGGTGGGGGCTGCATCCAAGCAGCCTCTAGAACCTTCCCTGGGATCACTCCTCTCCAAAGCTCTCCCCTGCTAGGATCTTGGAGGAGTCTGCTGCTGTTTTTATGTAAAGGGATGTTTTCACCTAAGGGAATATTTCCTCAGACTGCCGCCCCTTGCAGGGGACCGTCTCCTTGGAGAAAGGGCAGTGGTGGGAAAAGACAATCCCGCATCAGCAGCTCCATCAGAATGACGCTGGTGTGGCTGCTAATGACTTTACTGGCCTTGAAGGGGAAGAGGTCAAAGTAAGGGGCTCCTGCCAGCCTGAGCCCCTTGTGCCCGCAGCCCCCACTGTCTGCTGGAGCAGATTTTTAATAGACTCCGGCTGGTTCAGAGCCAAGGCGGAGCACGCTCGCGGGGGCCTATCAATAGAACACGGCGGAGGGTGACCAGGCGGCAGATTGGGGGGTGGGCGGAGCGGCTCCTCAGTCGTGCTTTGGTGGGGGGCGGTGAGAGACCGCGACTGCAGGTGCCCCAACTCTCTGCCCCGCTGTCTGCCTTCCGCTGCATCTAGGTCTCCAAGGTCCTGCCTAGGCCTCCAGGGATAGGCTGAGGGGAAGGCAGGGGAGAAGGGTGGAGGGCAGCCAGAGGAGACCACCTCATGCACGGCAGAAGGGCAGGGGGCCCTGCTCGACCCCTCGCACCCCACCCCACCTACCACCTGTGGAAACCTGGAAGCAGGAGGGCCAGGCATCTGCATTGCACCCCTCCACCCTGCTGTCCATGTGGGGCTGGGTCCCTCTTCCCTAAACAAAAACCCTCCATGGGATCCTTCCATGCAGTGTTTCTTTGTCGTCAAACTTCAGAAGTTAAGTCCTCAGAAGCCCTCCCACCCCCACCCCCGCCTTGAAATGGGTTAATCTGCCCAGCAACCTGTTTCCAGGAGTCTGGTCTGGAGGGTGCACCCGCTGGGAATTGTCCACCAGGCAGTCCACCATGCCCCCAGGTCAAGGGTCGTAGCCCCTTCCCACCGACCACCCTGTGTTTCCCAACACCTGCTCACTGCCTGCTCCCAGCGGATGCTCCGTGAACAACTGACTTCTTAAAATAAAGGTTTAAAACTTGCAAATTTAAACGTGTTGTTTAGAGGTATGCACATTTAGTAAACCCACTAAGAAGGGCAGAAAATTTGTGCAATCAAAACATTAGGCTGGTGGTCATGCCCTTTAGGATGGCTATTAAAATAACAAGTGTTGGGGGCACCTGGGTGCCTCACTGGGGAGCTCAGTGGGTTAAGATTCTGCCTTTGCATGAGGTCATGATCCTGGAGTCCCTGCTCAGCAGGGAGTCTACTTCTCCTTCTGCCTGCCATTCTTGCAACTCTCTCTCAAATCAATAAATAAAATCTTAAAAAAAAAAAAAAAAACAAAAACAAGTGTTGGCCTGCACATGGAGAAGTTGGGACCCTTATAGTGGGATGCGAAATGGTGCAGTCACGATGGAAACCATGTAGCATTTCTTCAAAATATTGCATGTGGAATTACCCAGGATGCCGCAGTTTCACTTCTGGGTACTTGCACAAAAGAACTGAAAGCAGGGACTCCCACAGGTGTGTGTTCATGTATGTTCACAGCAGCTGATTCACAAGAACCTAAAGGAAACAGCCCACGTGCCATCGACAGACGAGTGGATCAGCAGAATGTATGGTGTACCTACAGAGGAATATTACTCAACTTTAAAAAGGGATGAAATCTGACACCTGCTACAACACGGATGAGCCTTAGGACATCATGCTCAGTGGGAAAAAAGCCAGTCCCAGAAGGACAAATGCTATTTGATTCCGCTCATATGAGGCTCCTAGAGTGGACACATTCACAGAGACAATGGGTAGAACCGTGGTTACCGGGCGCTGGGGAAGGGAGGAAAGAGGACTTATGATTTATTTCAGCTTCTCTGGCTTCAGTTTGGGGTGAGGAGGTAAGTTCTGGGGATGAAGGGGGATGACAGTTGCATGACAGGGTGAATGTGCTTCATGCCGCCGAACTGGACACTTCAAAATGGTCTAGTGGTAAATTTTATGTCACGGGGGCGCCTGGGTGGCTCAGTGGGTTTAAAAAAAAAAAAAAAAAAGCCTCTGCCTTCGGCTCGGGTCATGGTCCCAGGGTCCTGGGATCGAGCCCTGCATCGGGCTCTCTGCTCAGTAGGGAGCCTGCTTCCTCCTCTCTCTGCATGTCTCTCTGCTTACTTGTGATCTCTGTCTGTCAAATAAATAAATAAAAATCTTTAAAAAAAAATTTATGTCATAAATTGTTCATCCTAAAAATAGACACTGCTGGTTATCTTACCAGCATAAGATGGTATTTGTACCACATTCAAGAAAAAAAAAATCCCAAAATGTGTCTCAGCAGGGGGAGGGGAGGGGTGCAGAAAGGAAGATGATGTCAGCAAGGGGGGGCATAAAGGAAGGTGATGTCACAGCAGGGGAGGTGGGGTGCATAAAGGAAGATGACATCATAGCAGGGGGAGGGGTGCATAAAGGAAGATGATGTCATAGCAGGGGGAGGGGTGCATAAAGGGCACAACTGTGCCATGAGGAGTTCCGGGGCTCCGTTAGACTCATCTAGTTCACTGCCTGGGTTCACCCCTACCCGCCTCCTCCACACCCACATATGTATGCCATGTATCTTGTTTCATTGATTCTAAGACTCACGTTTTTAACATTTAATCTCTCTGAAGTTGGGATGCATCTCAGAGCTGCTAAGAACAAAATAGCCTTGTGCCATAATTTATGGGATGGACGCTCTCTTTCCTTGTGGCACACAAGGTAACGATGCTTCTGGCCATCAATGGGGCCTCGGAGTAGAGGAAACACAGAGTATGTATGTGTAAGGAAAAGATTTCCTAATAAATATTTACGCGACTACTTTACGGAGCTATGATTCGCACACGGCACACTTCACCTGTGGCAGGTGTGCAATCTGATGGCTCACGGTTCCCAGAGCCGTGAAACCATAGCCCGTGTTGGAACGTTCTCATCTCCCCTGCAAGGAGCCCTGCGTCCTCCAGCAGTCCCTGCCCATGCCTCTCAACCCCCTCAGCACCGGGCAACCACTGATCTGTCTCCACACATCCACCTGTTCTAGATGTCTCATATCAGTGGAGTTGGACAGCAGACAGTCCCCCGTGACTGGCTTCTTTCACTTAGCTTGTTTTCAGGTCTCGCCCACACGGTAGCATTTTACTTCATTCCAGAGTGATCCATCCAAACCTCAGCTCACTGGCATCTCGCTGCTGAACCCACCACTTCCCTGAAATGACCCGTGTTGGTCCCAAGCCATCGCCCCCTTGGACAGTCTAGGGGCCATTCCTCAAGCTTCCCTTCGAGCGTGTTCGGCACAAACCCTGGGCAAGCGTGGATCCCCTGGCAGCTCTCGCGGGGCTCTCTCATCTCCTTCTCCCTGAACTGCTCCTCCCTTGAATTCCACACCTCACCTCCCAGTGCTGTCCACCTGCCTGGCCTCCAAGGTCCGCCCCCTTGCTTCTCCCTTCTCCTCCATCAAAAAGCAGGAATTCTGCAAGACGGCCATTGGCGTCGTCCCCTCCCCAGTCTCCCCATGATCTCCAGCAGCCCGGCGACAGCAGGAGCGGTTCCTATCTGCAGCTCTGACCTGCTCCCAGCTGTCTGCTGGAAGCATCTCTCCAGGTGCCCACGCGCTGTGGGATCTCTCCCGTGCGGGACCCAGGGCTCACAGCTTCTCCTAAACCACTGAAATCCTGCCTGGTGCTCCTTCATTCAGCGAAAGCTGGTGAGCACTTGCTGTCGCTGTCAGAGGGCCAGGGGCATGTGAAAAGAAGACAATGAACTCCCTTCTTTCTCGCAGGGAGCTTTCGTTCTGGGAGAGAGAGATGGTAGACACTGAGCTCTGCAATAGGGCAGAGGTTGATGTGATCCTTAAGACAGCAGGCTAAGGGGATGGATGGTCCCTTGGCCTCTGACTTCCTGCTGGGTTAGGCAGAAAGCAGAGATGAGGGTGGTGTGCTGGTAAACACTTATCAGCCAGCTCGCCAGGGAGAAACATCCAGAGTCATAGCTTTTGCCCACTTCCATGGAGTAAATACTCCACCTGGAGAGACTTCAGACAATCACCTTGACATTGGGGTTGGAGATGTGCACATGATTGGCCCTTCAGAGCCAATGGGAGCCAGTTTCAACACCCCAGCAGTAGGAGGAGAGAGGGGTGCCAGCTCTAGGCCGGTGCTGGTCTACCATTTCCTCCTCCTACTCCTCTGGCCCAGGGTTGGAAATGGTGGCTCAGGGACGTCATCCCTGGGGCCTCACTATCCCTAGTCAGGTCCTTTCCCTGCTCGGGCTCTTCATTAGAGCCCCTCAAGTTTCCTGTGCAGTATACACTGTTTCCCGTGAGACCTCAGCTCACTCAGGAGGGTTGTCCTCTACCATAGAATGACACAGCCTTGACAATGTGGTCACCCTGAGGCAGAGAATGAGTGACGAGGGCTATGTGTGTTGCTCTCACTGCCCCCCCAACCCCTGCCCCCAAGCCTGGTAACCCTCGAATTCCAACCCCAGCTCTCTACGAGTATCCAGTATCCAAGACTCCTGTGGAACTGTCCAGCATCTCGACTGTCGCTTTTCCTCAGTTCTCTGCGAAGTACTCCCCATGCCTGTAAATCTCACTAATGCTCACTCATTCCCATTTGAATCCTCTGCAGGACCCCTGCCAGGGAGCGGGGCTGGCAGGAGCTGGTACAAAGTCCTCCTCCAGAAATCACAGTCGGCAAGGAAAACACCACAGTCCTCTTACACAAATCGCTGGATTTGGGAGCAGAGTGGATAATTTGCATACATTTGGAAGATGAATTCAGAAGCCATGAAAGGCAAACCAGGGAAATAGACAGCAGCATAATCCACTGCAATTGTACTTACACTGGACGTGAAGGCCAAATCCGTGAGATCGTATTCTGAACTTTCTCCTTGTACAGCAGACACCACCGGTGTTCACACGATCCGGTGGGCCGGGTTCTCAGGGGATTCCACTCTTGCTGCAGTCCTGCTGCCCACTCCCCCAGCTGGTCAGTAACGCATCTATGCCAAGGCAGGCTGACTGCATGAGGCCAATGGTGTCCATGCACACCCCACCAGCCTCATGGGGCTCCTTGTGTCCTGTCAAGCAGCCCATATGCAGAGATAAAGGCAGCCTGGGGGAAGGAATGGGTTCTTTTTTCAGAGGATATTAGGACTAGGGTCGCAATTTACCTTGACGTTGGTAATGGTTCATCTTATGTGTCATCATGGCTGGGCCACAGTGCCCTGGTATGTGGTCAAACATTCTGCTGAATGTTTCTGTGAGTGTTTTTGGATGACATTAACATTTAAATCAGTGACTAAAGCAGATTGTCCTCCATCTTGTGGGTGGGCCTCGTCCAATCAGTTGAAAGCCTGGAGAGAACAAAAGACTGACCTCCCCTAAGCAGAGGGAATTCTGCAGCAGGAGGCCTTCAGACCGGACCTTCAGCATCACCTCCTCCTGAATCTCTGGGCCAGCCTGTCCTGCAGGTTTTGGACTAGCCAGCCTTGATAACCACATGAGTCAATTCATAAAATTATGCTTTCATATACACACAACCAGTTGATTCTGTTTCTCTGGAGGATCTCAAATGAGGCTAGAGTTGTGTTTGGGTCTAGCGTTAAAGTCTGGGTTGGGATTAGTTTCTTAGGTTGGGATTACGGCTAAGGTTAGAGGAAGGTCAAGAATTCAGGTGATGGGGACGCCTGGGTGGCTCAGTTGGTTGGACGACTGCCTTCAGCTCAGGATCCCGGAGTCCCGAGATCGAGTCCCACATCGGGCTCCCAGCTCCACAGGGAGTCTGCTTCTCTCTATGACCTTCTCCTCACTCATGGTCTCTCTCACTGTCTCTCTCTCAAATAAATAAATAAAATCTTTAAAAAAAAAAAAAAGAATTCAGGTGATGTTGTGGTTGACTCAGGAGTCAGGGTCAGTGTTGGGGTAAGATCAGGGCTCATCTTAGCAGAGGATTAGCATCAGGGTTGGGTTGAAGTTGGGCTAGATTAGGGTTAGGATTAAGGTTAGGATCAAGGTAGGGTGGATTTATGGTTAAGATCGGGGTTAATGTTGGGACACCTGGGTGGCTCAGTTGGTTAAGCATCTGCCTTCTGCTCAGGTCACGATCCCAGAGTCCTGGGATCAGCAGGGAGACTGCTTCTCTCTCTGGCTCTGCCTCCTCCTGCTTGTGTGCCCTCACACTCTCTGACAAATAAATTTAAAATTAAAAAAAAAAAAAGATTGGGATTAGTGTTAAATTATGACTGGTGTTATGGTAGTGTTGGAGAAACCACATGGATAGGATATGAATCAGATCATGGTTTGAGGCTAAATGGGGAAAGTGAGTCTGAACATGAGTTGGAGTTTTGGCAGCTGGAAAGCTGGCCTCCCCTGAAGATTTTATTTATTTACTTGACCTAAAGAGAGAGCACATAGGCAGGGGGCGCTGTAGAGGCAGAGGGAGAAGCAGGATCCCCGCCTACAGAGAGCCTGATGAAGGCTCTATCCCAGGACCCTGAGATCATGACCTGAGCTGAAGGCAGATGCTTCACCCACGGAGCTCCCCAAGTGGAGAACCCACGATCTTAAGCACCATGTCCTACTTCCTCCCTAAACAACCCATTCATTTGGCAAATAATAATACTTACTGTCTGTAGAGCGGTCTTCATGAGCCAGGCTCTGTTCCAGTGGGTTTTTAACCAGGGGTGACGGACCTTCAGGAGAGCACTTGTTGGGGTGAGCACTGGGTATTATGGAAGACTGATGAATCACTGACTTCTACCTCTGAAACTAATAACACACGATATATTAATTAACTGAATTTAAATTAAAATAAATAACCAAAAAGCAGGTCCCAGAAGAAGATGTATGCTATAGATCATCCAGGAAGGCCTTTGAATACAAGACCAAAGAACATATATATCTGGTGAAATCACAGGGAAATCAGGAGAGCAATGAGCACGAGACCCTCTGGGGCAGAAAGGTGTAGGTGAGGTCAGGAGACAGACAAACACCTGCCTGCTCTCTTTCTGGGGATTATGCCAAAGCAAGGCAGTGGGCGGCAGGGGTCTGGCCACTCCCCCTGCAGACTTGCTGTTCCCTGGGGGCCTTGGTGGTCTAGCTGCTTGTATGTTTCATGTCTGTTTTCCTTTTGACTAAGCACAGATTGACACAGGATGGAAATCTGCCTGCACCTGAAGAACTCTTCCAATAAGCTCTCAATGAAAAAGTCTAAGCAGCCAGAAGAACAGGAAGGAGAGGAAAGGGGAGTGTGGGGCTTGGAGGGCAGCGAGCATGGGGTCCCCGAGGGGCCGGGAAGGTGGTGGGAAGGAGCTGCAGGAGGTACATTTGAGAACTACAGCTCCGCAATGCCCTCCAAGGGACCGGAGTCCTGCGGGACATGACTCTTCAGTCATTTACTCTGTGTTCTCATGAGTGCTTCTTCAGATGCGGCCCAGCTGTGGGTCAGACCTGGGCGGGGGCGGGGGTGGCAGGTACCAAAGACACGGCAGGATTGCCATGAGCAAGTGGCTTGTGTTAGTTTATGCCTGCCTCTTTGCAAAAAATTTTTTAAAGCACCCATGTTGGGGCACCTGGGTGGCTCAGTCATTAAGCATCTGCCTTCAGTTCAGGTCATGATCCCGGGGTCCTGGGATCGAGCCCTGCATCTGGCTCCCTGCTCAGCAGAAGGCCTGTTTCTCCCTCTCCCACTGCCTCTGCGTGTGTTCCCTCTCTCACTGTGCCTCTCTCTGTCCGATAAATAAATAAAATCTTTAATTAAAAAAAAAAAGCACCCATGTTAAGGCAAGTGTTTTAATCTCCCTGAATCTCCTTTTCTTCATCTGACAGTTGGGCTCCTAATGCCCAGTGTGGGAGGTGGGGCGGGGCAGGGGACCAGATGAGAAGGCACAAGCTGAGCATCTGCACAGCGCCAGGGCCACCCGCCCCTTTCCCCCTTAAGTGCTTGTCCTCCATTAAGGGAATCACAAGATAACAAGAGTAGAAGTGCCCGCAAAGCAAACGTCTTCCGTAAGCCCAAGCTGTTATTGCCATCTTTATTATTACTTGAAAGTACCTTGCGGACATGAACTTACTCGACAAAGGAAATGTAATAACTGCTTGTAGGAGAACAGCAAGTATCTGATGCCTTCCCAAAGCTCTGAGGGCTGGGGGAGAAAGAGGTGGCCAGGAAAGGTGCAGCCCCCTGGATAGACATAGGCTTACTACCCCCAGTCCTTACCCACCCTCTTGGCTTCCAGACAGGCTGGGCTCCCAGAAAGAAGCACCTCACCTCAGCGAGGGCCCTTCCCCAAGGTCAAGTGCATCTTCACCAGACTTGCATGTCCCTGGCCCATTTTGGCAGGGTCTCTGAGAGCCCCCTCTAGTTCCTCCCCACGTACCCTCGAATCTTGCCTTCCTCCTCTCCCAGGAAAAGCATGCCTTGTCTCCCTATGCCTGACAGGGTCCTCTGTGATTGATTCAGGAGCATGCCAGCCTTGTATGCAAATAGGCCCCCGCCCCAGGCTAGATACAGCATATGGGGCAGAGACCACACAAACCTCACCCTGAAGGTCCGCTGGGCAGAACCAGTCAGATGCATTATGACTCGTTAAGAGGCCACGGGGCTGGGGTTGAGAGAGCTAGAGGGCAGAGTCTGCTCTGTCACAGGACACACGCGCCCCCACTGCCAGGGTCCTGGGCCCTGGATGCACTGGACAGGCTTCTGAGAGGATGACCCGGGCTATTCCCAGGACGTGATGGTGTTAAGGCTGCTCAAAGGAAAGGCAGAGGTACCTGGGTAGCTCAGTGGGTTAAGCCTCTGCCTTTGGCTCAGGTCATGATCCCAGGTTCTGCGATCAAGCCCTGCATCAGTCTCTCTGCTCAGCAGGGAGCTGCTTTCCCTTCTCTCTCTGCCTGCTTGTGCGCGCTCTCTCTCTCTCTGTCAAATAAATAAAACTTTTTTTAAAGATTTTTGTTTATTTATTTGACAGAGATCACAAGTAGACTGAGAGGCAGGCAAAGAGAGGGGGGAAGCAGGCTCCCCGCTGAGCAGAGAGCCCGATGCAGGGCTCGATCCCAGGACTCTGAGATCATGACCTGAGTCGAAGGCAGAGGCTTTAACCACTGAGCCACCCAGGCGCCCTAAATCTTAAAAAAAAAAAAAAAAAAGGAAAGGAAAGGTGGCCCACACAGGCCCTCTGCAGGCAGCATGTCACGGTAACTGCCGCTCTCATGACAGTAAAGCACTCCACAGGCCCGAAAACGAACAAGGCAGAAGTAAAAAGACAACGTCATGATTCCCGAAGAGTGTTCCCCTGCTCTTGACGTCCAACGGTGGTGGAAGAAGAGGAGGTACCCCTCTGTCGCTGTGCGGTCGGTCAGCGGGCCCTTGATGGGAGCTCATGGGATCCAACACCTGGAAGGGTAGCCGAGGGGCTCAGCAGACTCCGCCGGGGTCCTGGGCACAGAGCAGGGCAGGGCAGGACCAAAGGCTGCCTTCTGCTTTTCCAAAACTGCCCTCAGGGGCTCAGATCCTGCTGGGGTAGGATTGCTCCCTCCCTGTGGTGGGGCGATGAGGCATAATGATTACACCCTGTGCAGTCCCCACCCTGGGTGCCCAGTCCCCACCCTGGGTGCCCAGTCCCCACCCTGGGTGCCTCAGCTCAGCCGCGACAGCCCCTCCCCCTTCATCTAAGACTGCCCTGGGGGACACATAGGACAGGTCTCCTAAATGCCACTGGACCTGCTGAGCATTTTCAAAGACTGAGAGAAACAGCAGTTGGGTGGGAGCTTTGCCCTCAGCCCCCAGGGAAAATCTGGCAGAGACCTCTATCTTTGTGCCCCCTGGGAGGGTACATGGGCCCCCACGATGCTGGGGAGGAGCTCCCGGAATCCCCTCTCTGTGCCTTTGTTCTCTCCTGGGAGTGCCGGTTACGGTTACATCCGCACCAGCCAACCAGGTGTCAGGTGGGACCCAGCGGATTTGGGGGGGGGGGGGGGACAGCGGCTGGTGTAGGTCAACTTACAGGACCCTCCTGTGGGTTAGTCATCAGCTCTGATGTCACTGGTGGAAACCAACCAAGGCAGCCTTTTCAAATCACTCATTTGTCACAGGATTGGTTCCACATAACAAAAAGTATCCAGTACAAAGTCATCTAAACCAACTGTTTTTATTGAAAACAAACTTCTGTGATGTCTGGGACAGTTCCTTTGTCACCCTGCAAAACTGAGGTTCCTTCCCCCACTCCCCACCCCCGCAGCAGCTGTGGAACCCAGCCTGGGGAGTGGGTCCTCGTGAAGATGCTCCCCAGAGACCGTGGGTTACATGCAAAACAGCGAACAGAGTTACACAGATCCGAGATTCCATAGCGGTGTGTGCTGCCTTCTGGCTGTGGGTCTTGCAGGCATGCAAATTAGGCAACCAAGTATATTCATTCAGACCGGATGAGGTGGCCCTTGGGCTGGTACCAACTCATGCCCTTGGCGCCAACGTGCTCCAGTCTCCCTTTGGAACAGAACCAGAATTCTAAGGGCAATCTTATTTCTCTTAGTTCTTCCTTGTCTTCTTCTTTAAGATCTTATTTATTTGAGAGAGAGAGAGTGCATGAGCAAGGGGGTGGGGGGGAGCGGCAGAGGGAGAGGGAGAAGCAGACTGCCTGCGGAGCAGGAAGCCCAATGTGGGACTCTATCCCAGGACCCTGAGATCATGACCAGAGCCAAAGGCAAGATGCATCACCTACAGAGCCACCCAGGTGTCCCTCTTAGTTCTTAATCTGCCCTTCCCAAAAAGCCCCTTAGCGAGCAGTGAATGAAAGCAGACCCTAATCAGGTCTCCCCCAGCCCAACACGGAGCTTGTAAACATCTAGAGTGCAGGGATCTCCTCTGCCTGCCTTCCCGCATCCCCAGCCCAGCTCTGAGCACCTACATCCAGCTGCACTGACTTACTAATTAAAGTGATACCCAGCAGCAAAACCCTTTCTGCCCCTCTCCAACCCGCAGTCGCGCTTGTAAAGCAGCTGGATTAACTACTGCCGGATTCAAGGTCTCAGCCACTCCAGCCGTCTTTTGAAACGGGTACCTAGAAAATGTCCAAGTGCTCCCCGGACGGTACTACTACCTGTTCACTTATCAGCTGTCCCCTTGGCCACCCAGGTCTGCATAGTCAGCTTGAGAGCAGGAAATTTTTTTTTTTTTTTTAAAGATTTTATTTATTTATTTGACAGGCAGAGATCACAAGTAGGCAGAGAGGCAGACAGAGAGAGAGGAGGAAGCAGGCTCCCCACTGAGCAGAGAGCCGGATGCAGGGCTTGATCCCAGAACCCTGGGATCTTGACCTGAGCTGAAGGCAGAGGCTTTAACCCACTGAGCCACCCAGGCGCCCAGGAAATCCTTTTTAGGGTGGGTCCCCCCAGCTTGTGGTCACTCTGCAATGATCGCCCAGAAACCAACACGGACAGTTCACAAGCTCGATAAGGATAATGGTCCCCATCTACACTTACCTGGGTATTTTATTTTTATTTTTAGGATTTTATTTACTTATTCTAGATGTAGAGAGAGATATAGGTATAGGTATAGACACAGATATGCGGGAGGTGGGTAGCAGAGGGAGATGGACTGGCAGACGCAAGGGCAAACACAGAGGCAGACACGGGGCTCGATCCCACAACCCCAAGATCGTGACCTGAGTCAAAATCAAGAGTCAGACACCCAACAAACTGAGCCACCCAGACGCCCCAACACTTACCCAGGTATTTTAATTTCCAGTTTGGTTATTCAGTTCAGGAGGCCCAAAGGTCCAGATGTCCCTAGTCCTCCAGAGGTCATGAAGCCTTGGCCAATGGATTTAATCAAAATTCCAAAGGAATTATTTGAGGAACCAGAAGGACTATTTATTAACTTAGAATGAGAAATATGGCATTTAAGATTAACTGACAAGAAGGTCAGAAACTTACACGGTCCACGACAAGCGCTGTTCTCTCGGTAAAGAAAATCTACTTGAGACATTGGATTAAGAAAGGCATCGGGTAAATAGGAAGCAAAGCACATGGTGGGGGTGGTCACATGGCTAATTTTTTTCCAGCCGGAAGAGCTGGTTTGTGCAGTTTTCAGACGGCCCTTCCCCCGGTCAAGAGTACCAGCTCCAATGGGCAGAGTCACATAACAGCTCCCTTCTCCTCTTTCTCTGGGATCCAACTGTTCTCATCATCCAAGGCCAGAGGAACCCCTCTCTGGTGGGCACTGCTGATCGCCTACCCCACACTCGTCCCTGCCCCCCTGCAACAGAACCCAGTGTAACTCAGGTGTTGTGTTGACCCACATGCTTTTCAGAGGAAGTCCAACTACCACCGGTGTTAGGAGTAGATCTGATTAACCTCAGGGTAGGTATTCTGTTCTCCCTTGAAGTGGTCGGTGCCAGAAAGGCGCTGTGACCTGATTTAAGCCAATGTGGTAGACAGCTTCTGGGAAGTTAGCCTCCCTTTCTTCCTGTGGAATGTTCTCTTATTGGACCATGAGGCTGGGTTGGGGCTCCCATCTTGCCGAGTGTGAAGATGAAGCCAGCCCAGGGGAGGACTGAGTGAGGGGAAACAGAGCCAGACATTTGGATGGTGTCCACCCAGACATCGCCCCCCCACACACCCCGCCCCAGACAGAAGCACACAGGACCAGAGCTGTCTTCATTGTTCAAGGGAAAGGAGCTGTGTTTTTCATTCCTTGCAGCCCTAGGCAACCTAGCTGAAACAGTCCCTCATTTGAGGAATATTTGGGGAGACAGGTATGTTTGTTTGATAGCCCAGGGCAGATCATAATAAGCTCCTCTCCCTTCACAGAACTATTTCATTAGACTCTGAACCAGTGTAGATAGAACAAGGACCCTGGCGCCCAAATCCCTAATTAGCTCAAAACCTTCCTGTCCTCCCATTCACAAAGCCTCTCTCAACAAGAGAGGATGCCACCTCCATTTTGACCTTGGTCTATACTTTCTGATTGTGTTCTTCCCTCCAGCCTATCTCTTAACTCAGGCAAACACCCTGCAGGCAAAGCATCCCTGATGGGACCTGAAACTAACCCCTCAAGCAATAGGGACTGCCCTGAGCCTCCAGACTGATCCCCAGACAATGATGAACCTGACCTTCACTGCCCACCTGCAGGGACCCACTGACCTTCTTTCGTCCCACATTTTCCATATATAAACCTGGAAGTATGTTCGGCACTTTGGAGACTGTCTTTGAGACAGTAGACGGCTGTCTTCCTGGTGTTGGCCTTACAGAAATAGACTCCTTTCCCGTTTCCCCATCACTCGACTCTGCCTTTGATTTTGTTGGTGAGAGTGGCCAACACTGGTCTGTCTGGGACCCCAGAGACCTGCGGTCTTGCCCCGCCCTCCGTTCCAGCTACACAAAGCCAAGAGGAAAAGAAGGGGAAGAAAGGTGAGATAGTAAGACGCCTGCTAGGGAGTGTTGCAGAGTTTACCACCCGACAGCGACAGCGTGGCCTTTGGGGTGGGACTGGGTGGGACTGTCACTGCAGCCAATAAGCCGCTCCCAGATGGCTGATTCAGAAAGACTGGACGGCTTTTTAGGGATTATGTAGCTCTTGCTTTCCCCCTCCCCGCCTTCTTGCTGCCCGAGACAGAGGAGTGGAGTCCCTCCAGGCCTGGGCTGGGGTCCGCTCCTCTGTCTGGGGCAGCAGGAAGGAGGGGAGGGGAAAGCAAGAGCTACATTATGCCTAAAAAGCCGTCAAGGGGCACCTGGGTGGCTCAGTTGGTTGACCTCCAACTCTTGATTTCGGTTCAGTTCATGATCTCGGGGTCATGGGATCAAGCCCCCTGCATCCTCCCCTTTCCGCTGCACGCTCGGCAGGGGGTATGCTGGAGGTTCTTTCCCTCTGCCCCCTCCCCACCCACACCTGCATGCACACGTGTGCCAGCTCGCTCTCTCGCTCTCGCGCGCTCGCTCTCTCTCGCGCGCTCTCTCTCTCTCTCTCTCTCTCTCTCTCTCTCTCGCCTCACTAAAACATAAATCTTAAAAACAACAGAACTGTCCAAAGCCAGCCCCCACCTGCCTCACCCTTCCCAGATAAGACTGCTTCAACCTCCCTTTGATGTACAAACTCACAACACGGTGACTATTCACCAAAATCCTTTTAAAACATTGTCATGAAGAATAAAACTGGGGAACAAAATAAAAACAAAGCTGGCTCACCCCTGCAGATAAGCCAATGCCGGAAAGCAAAATGTATGTCCTTTCTTAAAAGCATTTAAGGAGGGGTTCCTGGGTGGCTCAGTGAGTGGCTCAGTGGGTTAAGCCACTGCCTTTGGCGGAGGTCATGATCTCAGGGTCCTGGGATAGAGTCCCACATCCGGCTCTCTGCACAGCGGGGAGCCTGCTTCCCGCCCGCCCCCCACCCTGCCTGCCTCTCTGCCTGCTTGTGATCTCTGTCAAAGAAATAAAGAAAAATCTTTAAAAAAAGGATTGAATGAGGGGGTGGCGGGGTGGACGGGTGGAGCGATGGAGGGGGAAGGGCGTGTTGGGTGAGCCTCTGACTCTTGATCTCAGCTCAGATCTTGATCTTGAGGGCGCATTGGGTGAGCCTCTGACTCTTGATCTCAGCTCAGATCTTGATCTTGAGGTCGCTGATTCAAGCCCCAAGTTGGGCTCCATGCTGGGTGTGGCGCCTGCTTAAAAAAGAAAGAAAAGGAAAAGAACATTCGCCAGGCTGACCAAGAAGATGCTGAAAAGGAGAGCGGAGAGGAGACCCATGCTGCTGAAGTAGACCGGATATTGACACATACCGGAGAACCTCAGTAACGAAAACAACTTGGACAGACTGACAGATGGAACAGAAAAGAAATTTTGCACGGGCTGCCCAATACCAGGATTTTGTCTACGACACAAGAGACCCTCAAATGGACAGGAGAGGGAAGATGAACTACTCGATGATCATCTGGAAAAAAAACATTCAGTCGGAGTCAGGCCTCACACCTCACAGCAGCATAGCCCAGGAGAAATTCCAAAAGGCTAACCATGTAAGAGTTTAAGTTGAAGGAGGTAGAGGAGAACAGAAGGACCCAGAAGAGGACACCTCCTGGGCCCAGTTCAGGCACGCCCGGGGCAGGGACCAATGAGATGTAACAGGCAAGAAGGAGCCCGTCCTCCCCCAAAGGGCTTCTCTGCAGCATGGTGGCGGAAACCCCCACTGGGAGGCAGCCTGTTCTCTCTCTTGTGGGACGTGGCTCGCTGGATAACGTGGTCAGTTTTTTTGTTTCAATATTTATTTCTATTATGGGGCACCTGGGTGGCTCAGTGAGTTGTTAATTTTAGTGGGGGGAGGGGCAGCGGGAGAACAAGAAATTCTCAGACTCCCCGTTGAGCACAAAGGCCAACTAGGGGCTCTATCTCATGCCCCCAAGATCACGAGCTGAGCCAAAATCAAGAGTCGGACCCTTCATCGAGCCCCCCAGATGCCCCTGGATATTATCTCGCTGTGCCTTGGCGCATCGTTTCCTCTCAAAGCTTCACGGGCCAGCTGGGGGGCCTCCATCTCCAGATAAGGCAACAGCTAGCTTGGCCTCCTGCTCTTCGCAGGGTAACCTGGCCAAGACATGGGAGGAGAAAGCTTGGTGGACTTCTTTGTAATCTTGGGGTGAGAAACCCTCTCACTAGGACTCCCTATCCTAGAGTGTAGAAGAAAAGATTGGTTCGTTCAAATACATCAAAATAAGAACACCACAGACTTAGGCAAAGGCGGACCACAAACTCCGGGGGTAAGTAATTACCATTCTTATCTCAGATCAGGGGTTAATCTGCCAAACTCCCAAGGACCTCTGGAAACCAGGAAACAAAGGCTCCCATCTCAGTGGAAGGGTGGGCTAAGGACTATAAAGTTTGCAGAAAATAAAATACTATTGGCCGTTAAGCAGGCGAAGGTCCGCCCCACTTCATGCATAACAAAAAAAGTGTGAAATACATCTTCACTGAGAAATCGATAAAGAACACTCGAAGCTCAGTCTTAAGAAAAATAACTTCATTTAAAAAATGGAGCAGAAGATTTGGGGCAGGGCTTTGAAGAGACATTTTACAGAACGTTACAAACGGCCAATACGCACACAAAAGGATGCTTGATGTCCTTCATCTTCAGGGAAATGCAGATGAGACTGTGATTGGATACCAGAAGGGCTAGAATTTTAAGACTATAGAAAGTGTCGGTGAGTATGGGAAGCTCTTGGAATTCTCCTTGGGAGTGTAGCACAGTGTAACTACTTTGGTGAAAGCAGTTGGCTAGTTTCTTATCAACTTCAACATACATGCTTTGTATTACTCTGAAATTCTACTTCTCAGTAATTACTAAAAAGAAAAGAAAGCATGTGGGGTGGGGAAGGGAGGGGAGGAAGGGGAGGGAAAACACTCCTAGGTCTCCTGACACCACCCAGGAACAGCTTGTGGTTTGTTTCGTTTGTTTTGCTTTGTTTAAAGATTTTATTTATTTATTTGACAGAGAGAGAGAGAGCACAGGCAGGGTGAAGGGCAGAGGGAGCAGCAAACTCCCTGCTGACCAGGGAGCTCCCTGTGGGGCTTCATCCTGGGTCTCGGGGATCATGACCCCAGCCTAAGGCAGACACTTTGCCCCCTGAGCACCACCCCGCCTCCAGCGCCCCCAGCCGGTGTTGGCATCACGTGACCACCAGCACGCACAAAGAAGAGGGTTCGGTCAAGCCCTCTCCTGGCCCCGGGTCCAGACTGTAGATCCTCCCTGGGGGAGGGGCCAGAGCCAGGAGAAGGAGGGCCATGCAAGGCTCTCCCAGCCAGCCCTCCCAGGTGTCACTGGTGTGTGTCCCCGGGTCCTGTGTCAGGGGCCAGTGGATCACTTTGGCAAGAAAAGCCAAACTCAGCGAGCTTGTCCCAGCCCATCTGTTGGCTGAGATACCGGCCGCCAGCAGAGACCCGAGTCTTCCACAGCTCCCCAGGGACGTGTCAGCCCTGCCAGTGAGCTGGTCCTGGCTGTCCCTCGCCAGCTGCCGCTCTTCCTCCCTCTCTCCAGCGGCAGGCCTCTCCAGGCACGGTCGACAACCCAGCATCGTGGGAGAACCTCACCACTGCTGTGGCTGGAGCCATGAGCCCACCACCGCCCCCCCAAACCCTGCAGCCACCACCGGGGCTGCCACTACTGATGTGGCTGATATGCTGGACCCCTCAAGCCACCTACGCTGGGCAGTGGTCTGTGGCAGTGCAGGAAGGATAGCCTTTTCTAGAACATTCCCAGGGAGGTCCTGAAGCAGGGCTGCCTGGGAACTGACTGAGGACATCACAGCTGACTCCCCGATCCCCACTGCAGCCCAGATGGAGGGTCCGATCCAGTCCCTTTGCCCCAACCATGTATCACACCAAGAGCCCCAAGATACACTGACCCCAGTGCCTGGTTAGCTGCAGACTTTCCTGTTACATAAAATAATCACATTGTCTGGGTCATTTTGAGTGGAGGTTTTTGTTTTGAGCAATCGGAAGTATCCTAATGGATTCTGTTGAATTAGAGAATTTAATAGCTTTTTTGCCCTCTCGTCTTCCCTTGTCCATGGAGAGCAAAACTGGTGAAAATCCACATGGCAAATCTTGTGCAAGGCTCCCAGCCCCCCTTCCCCTTGGACCACCAGGTGACAGTCCCCCAGCAGCTCCCGTGTCCCTGCAAGTGGCCCTGGCGGGACTTCAGACTTGCAGGACGGTGGAGGGCAGAGGTGGCGTCCTGACGGACACTCAAATCTCGTTACTGCTGTTAGACTGCCCTCAGACCCCAAGGCCTTATCTGTAAAGTGGAGAGAGTGCCGTGTCCATCCCAAAGAGTCGCCCATTCGTGTACCAATGCTCCGCTTGTCAAATGCTGCCCACACACCCATGTCCAAGGCACCAAGACACATCTAAAGATCCCAGGACACAAGAAGGAAAAGCTGTGTGCCATAGATGCTGGCTTTCTTCTCTCTCACTGGAAGGCAGGGAGCTATAAATATCTGGGTTCGGGAAGCCGGGCCTGGGGGAGTCAAGCCCCAGACCAGAAGCCAGGGAAGCATTATTCCCTTCTGCTTCCTTGCCATGTCTCAGGGTCCATCCCAGGGACATAGAGCAAAGGGGTGGCTCCGTGCCGGTCATGGTCATGGGGGTGATCTGAGTGCCAAGGGTCACGACGAGCCCACGCCCACCCCCTCCATCAGGTCCCCAGCATGCCACCCACCCCCGCAAGCATGTGATGGGTCTCCGTGCGCAGCTCGGAACCCTCTGAGCAGCCGCAGGGGAGGGAAGCAGCAGGAACAGGACTGAAGGCTCCCCAGAGAATCACTGGGTCGGCCATTAACTTAATTTTTCTCAGCAGATGTCTCCTTGAGTTTTATGAAAACCTGTTTGCCTCTGGTAGATGAGGGCAAATCAGTCCAGAAAGCTGACACTCCCTGGGGGCTTTGCCTCCGAAGAAGGGGATGTGGGCTTCTCACAGACTCCCTAGCTCCCTAGACTCCCTGCCATCCTGTCTTCTGACCTGAGCCGTGGGCTTCTTGGTCCCTCTTTCCCGTTCCTGCTTGGTTCTGCCTTCGGACAGATTTCCCACCGCAGAGTCTGGGTCCCCTCCATCACTCTGGAGGGCTGTCCATTCCTATCCACACCCTCAGTGGTTGCAGCCCCCCACCCTGGGGCCCTCCCAGGTCTGCGACCCCCGGGCTCCCCCCTGCTGCAGGCCCAAGGTGACAGAAGAACCCACAGCTCTGGGACTTTCCAGGAAGAAGACCCAGAGCCACCTCCTGGGGTAAAAATCTCTGACCCCCAGCCCTCTGGCTGGGAGGGAGATGATAGAAAGAGTTCACCCTCCAAGCCCTGCCAGAGGTAAACCATCAGCTCCCCGGGGAAGCCTGGCCGTCGCCGGGTGGGGATAACTTAATTTGACTCCCATCCCTGTCCGCGCCGTCTCCAGCAGGGACAGTGTCTTCATGACCGAGCCAGAGTGTGGCGCCTACTAACTGAAAATTGATGACAGCCTCTGGGTGAGGGATGGCTGTGCCCAGCCCCAGGGCCTCGGGGCCTCACCCCGAACTGTGTTCCTGCAGCCCCTCCCTCTCCTGAGAGACACCTTGTCATTCCAGCCAGCCCATCCCAGGGACACAGCATGCATGAACCCTTCCCTGGTGGTCCAGGTGCCCAAACGGGGAGCAACCTCAACAGCCCCCTCCTGCGGTCCCTTGACCCCACAGGGACCCCCCTACACCTCTGCCATGAGCCTCAGACTCCACAAGGGTTCGCACAGCAGCACTGAGTCCCATCAGGGCCACATCTCGGGCCCCCTGGCTCAGGAGCCAAGCCCTCCTCATCACGTCCCTGTCCTCTGCCTGGAGTTGGGCCACTGTTGATGGTTTCACTCAGCAGTGCATTATTGGAAGAGTGATAGGAGCCCCTGCCTGTGGGAGTCCCAGTAGCCTGTGTCCTCAGGACAGGGAAGCCAGATCCTTGGTCCTCAGGAAAGAAGTTTCTGGCCCCGGCCCTGAAGGGCCACCATGGGAAGTGACATTCAAACACCCCAATTTGGGGGGGGTCACAAAAACACTTCCTCCCTCCGGAGCTGCCTGGCTGTGGCCTCCACACCCCAGGTAGTTGGGCTGCTCCAGCCTTCCAAAGAGGGGACTTTAGGGAGGGAGGGGTCCTCCTCAGTCGCTGAGCTCTGTGCCCAGAGCACCTGCTCTCTCCCTCTGCCTCAGCTGCCCCTGCAACCTCGCTTTCCTTCTGTCTCTCTGCCCTCCTGCCACCCCCCTGCCACCCCCATGCCATCCGCCTGCCATGCTCACTGGCCCCGTCATCCCATCCCCCGCCCCTCCAGTCTTTCTTTCTAGGGGCTAAGAAGTCTGTCTCTCTGCGTGGCTCATGGCTGAATGATTGAACACTTTCATTTATCTGGCAGGAGACGTCAGCGCCTCAGTCCACTGGAAGGTGTAACTCAGCACCCAGAGGGCTCTGGGATGGGCTGCAGGGAAGCAGGGGGGCGGGAGGCAGGACTGGGAAGTGGTCCTGTGGGAGGAAGGGCCACCTCCCCTGCCACACATACACACAAGACGAGCTCAGGACTTCTCCCTCTGGCCAATGACCAAGATCACCGTGATGCCCCCAGCCCCACCGCAGGCCATTAAATAAAGCATCAATCTGTTTGAGCAGCTTCCCTGAGGAATTCGAAATTCAGCCAGAGAAGAAAGCAGCAGGCTCAGCTGTGACTGCTGGGTGGGGGGCACCCGTGGGCAGAGTGTCGGGTCTGCCACACACCTCGCCTATAAGGCCGTGCAAACGTCCAGAGAACCGGAGACAAGGTGTGGGGCCTGGGCCAGTGTCCCCAGCTCTAAAGGAGCAGGTGGCCATGCAAAGCTCAGTGTTTCTGGAGACAGAGGGGGGTCCCTGCTGCTCAGATGCCCGGGAGAGTAATGGGAGAGGGGGAGGGAAGGCTCCTCGCCTTCGGTTCCTCTCTTCTTAATGAGACTCCCCCATGCCCACACCATCCTCACCCTCTAAATCCTCCCAGTTCACAAGAACACCTCCGATTCATTCAACAAGCAGATACGTAGCTCCCGCTGTGCGTAAGTGCGGGCATAAAGCCCCAGTTTCCGCAGCAAGAAGGGGAGCCATGGGCCCTGCCTGGAGCTGTGCCTGGCGTTGCTCCCGGAGCACAACGACCCTGAGAATCAGGGCCCTTCCTGCAGAACGGGAAGCCACGGGGGCCCTGGGCTCTTAAATCAACCCAGGCTCTGCCCCAGGGGTCTTGAGGTTTCCTGGGAGGACATGACACCCGAGCCAAGTTTTCAGGGGCAGCAGGGTTTCCTGGATGCTTTCTGAGACTCTCCCGGCCTCCGTGAACACCATCCCCCACCCCACCACCTTGTCGGCCCTTGAGCACTGCACACTGCTCCTGTCTCCACCAGCCAACCGGGCTGCATCTGGGGCCGAGATACGGCCCTGGGGTGCCAGGAGGGGGTCTTCCTGAGCCTGGTGACTGGCATAGCACCTGGTTTATGCCAGGTACCCAATGAACGGTTGTTGACAGAGTTCTCGTTTTCGCCGGGGACGGAGCGTGTTCCCCACCGCCCGATGCTTCGGCCTCCCGCGCCCACTGCTGTCTGGACTTGGGGGCCTCCAGGCACAGCTGGGACAGGGACACAGGAGGACAGGGAGACAGCACGAGGGGGGCCTGGAAGTGTCCTGGACAGAAGAGAGGGAGAAAGCGGAAGGAAGCCCTGAAGTGATGAGCCCCTCAGAGTGGAAGAGAGAAACGTGGCCCCCGGTCGTCAGGGGCCCTGAACGGCAGCTCTGCCAGCTGGAGCCCCACGTCCCCTCCCAGGACGAGCCTGCCCGGCCTCTGCAGCATCTCCCAGCCCGACAGGGGCTCTAGAATGGGGTTTTCAAAACACACTGACTCAGGCCCATCTGTCCCAGAGATCTTGATCTGTGCAGGCACCCAAGATGAGCATTTTGGGGGAATACAGGAAATTAACTCGTGTCGGGTGGGTAGAAGGGCTCACATAAGCACCCAGTAAGTGTTGGCTATCGTACCTCCTGTCACGGGAAAAGTCTGTCCAGAATACGCACAGAGCCATACCCACCCTGAGAAGCCACAGCCCTGCCCCCAGGGCCTTCCAGCTTGTAAAGGAAACCAGTGAATCCAGACCGGGGCCCATGCCCTCAGCGGTGGGGGCCTGTCTTTCCTCCACGTGCCCGCTGTTCTTTGTCTCTGGTGCCGACAGCCCTGGCCCAGACCACCCTGCCCTCCCACCAGAACAGCCCCTGAGCTGCATCTCCCGTCTTGCAACCAGGCCCCAGGAGGGATCTCCACACACACCCCTTCCTGCCCTCCTGCCAGTTCCCAAACCCCATCTAGAGCGCAAGGCCAGCAAACAAGACAAGAAGCCTCTCCGAAGGATTAGCTCTCCCGGGTTGTGTCTCTGCCTGAGCCAGGGATGTGTGTGAGCGTTGCACACCATCTAGTGGACAGTGGGGTGACTTATTTCCAGGCTCAGGAAGGAACCCTCCAAACTTTAGTGAGGCTTCCCTAAGAACGGAGCCAGGCATGCTCTCAACGCCCCCAGTGAGGTCAACGGGCACAGATGACCTCAGAGCAGACTCCTGCTGGTAGACTGGGGGAAGGGAAGGTAGGATTAGGGTGGTGACACACAGAGTGTCCCTGGGCTTCCCCGCCCATCTCTGAGGCCAAGGGCCCAGTCGTGAGCCACTCATCTCCTGCCCAGGGCCTCAGCTGCCTCATCTATAATGAGCAGCTTATTTGAGGGCAATCCAAAGGCCTCTAACCTATGAAACCCCATTCCCACATCCAACCACAACTGTCCTACACATGGGGTGACCGTAGGACGGATCCCCCAAGCTGGGCCATGTGCCTCTCAGAGACACGCTAAGCCAGGTGGACACCAGGCAGCAGGTGTGAATTGGACTGCCGGGGTAAACCAGGCTGAATGGCCGCCCACCCACAAAGAGTCAGCTCTTGGAACCATCAGTGACAACCACTTGTAGGATGAGGACCTGATCCCCCCCCATGCCGGCTCTAAGGACAGAGTGAGAAGGATGAGAGTCCCGCTGGGGCTCCAGGGGACAGGGCTGCCCCTCAGGTAGGCAAGGCAGTGCCGAAGCTATGGGCCGGGAACAGAGCGTGGGAGCCTCCAGCAAGGAGCAGATAGATCCCTGCTGCTGGACGGGAGGGGGGCATACACGGAGTGGGGGACACAAGGGAATGGGCGGCACCCACACTATACCATCCTGGGCTTTGGGGATGGTTTCACTGTATCACACAGACAATGTTTCCAGAAAAAAAGAAGAAGAGATAACTTTGCCTGACTCTTACATTAAAAAAAGATGGGGTGGGAGGCTGCACCTGGGGGTTTAGTCGGTGAAGTGTCTGCCTTTGGCTCAGGACATGATGCCGGGGTCCTGGGATCTAGCCCAGCATGGGGTTCCCTGCTCAGCGGGGAGTCTGCTTCTCCCTCTGCCTCTGCTCCCCCTGCTTACACACCCGTTCTCCCTCTCCCTATCAGATAAATAAAAAGCAATAAAATCGTAAAAAAAAAAAAAAAAAAGGATGGAGGGCTGGGTCGTAAGAATAAAAGGATCCGATGGGCACACCCTCCCCCAACCTACCACCATCCCTGTAAGAGGAAGGATTCTTCTTCTCTGCCCACAGGAACGACTTTCTAAGCCCAGGCCTGGCCTTTCTCCCCTCCCTCCCTCACCGGTCCGTCGTGCCTGACTTGTCACAGGGTCAGCTCTGTGGTCTCCCGGAGGGAACAGCTGTGAATGACGAGCCCCGGGGAGACTGTCTGCTCACGAATCCCCTGAGCACAGACCCTTGGCACCCCGTGATGCGGTGGGGGGAATGTCAATACATTCCCCCTTTAAGGATGCTTCAAAAAGTGATCCTATGGGATGACACACTATTCCCCCGCAACCAAGGACCCTTGCCCTTCCAGGTCCTTGCTCACCCAACGGGCAGACCCCTTCCATCCGAGGGACAGCGCTCAGCACACAGGCACGGAAATGGACCCCGTTTCAACCCACCACAGACAAACCCGTTCTGCGTAGATTGTTGGAGGGCCATGGCTTCCCTCCTCTGACGACAGACCAGGTCAAGTGCTAGGGACAGATTCCACGTGGGTCATTGCGCAATGGTAGAATTCCTGTAAGTTTTCATCATGAAGCACGTGAATGTGCGTATTACGTATGACCCTCTGAAGGAAGAGTAAGTAATAGACATCTGCCCATCATCTGACTTCAGAAATAGAGTCACACCAACGACTTCATAACTCCCCGAGCTGTGTTTCCTTCCAGCCCGCCTGAAAGAACGACTATTGAAAATGTGTGTAGGGGCGCCTGGGTGGCTCAGTCTTAGGTGTTTGCCTTCAGTTCCAGTCATGATCCCAGGACCCTGGGATGGAGCCCTATGTCGGGCTCCCGGCTCAGCGGGAAGCCTGCTTCTCCCTCTCCGGCTCCCCCTGCTTGTGTTCCCTCTTTCACTGTGTCTTTCTCTGTCAAATCAATAAATAAAACCTTGGAAAAAAAAAGTGTGTAAATCATTTCCTTGCTTTTCTTTAGTGTATTATAACATACATGAGGAACTTTAAATAAAAGACTATTTAGGGGTATGTGGGTGGTGCAGACAGTTGAGTATCCAACTTGGTTTTGGCTCAGGTCATGATCTCAGGGTCATGAGATCAAGCCCCACATCAGGCTCCATGCTGGGTGGTGAGCCGGCTTGAGATTCTCTCTCTCCCTCTGTATGCCCTTCCCTCCAGCCCACACTCCCTCTTTCTCTCTAACACTCTCTAAAACTCAGTCAGTTAAGCATCTGTCTTCTGCTTGGGTCATGATCTCAGGGTCCTGGGATTGAGCCCCCCATCGGTCCCCCTGCTCAGTGGGGAGTCAGCTTCTCCCTCTACCCACCCCATCCCCATGCACACACATGCTCTCACTCTCTCTCTCTCAAACAAATAAAAATAAAATCTTTTAAAAAATAAATAAGAGAGGCGCGTGGATGGCTCAGCGGGTGAAAGCCTCTGCCTTCGGCTCAAGTCATGATCCCGGGGTCCTGGGATCAAGCCCTGAGTCAGGCTCTCTGCTCAGCGGGAAGCTTGCTTCCCCCCTCTCTCTCTGCCTGCCTTTCTGCCTGCTTGTCATCTCTGTCTGTCAAATAAATAAATAAAATCTTTTTAAAAAATAATAATAAATAAATAAGATAAGTAAATCTTTTAAAAAATTAAACAATAGATTGTTTAGTTTTCCCTCATTTTGAATTTTATATAAATGGATCAAATCTAAATTAATTGTCCTGCGACTGAATTTTTTCACTGAGCACTGTGTTTTGCAGTTCCTATGTATTAATGTGTGGGCTGTGATTCATTCATTTACGTTGCTGTATACTATACCCCTGAGTGAGTATTCCACAACACACTCATTCTACCATTTGTGGGTATTTGGACTGTTTGCATTTGGGGCTGTAAGTATTTTTGTAATGTCAGGTGTTCCTGATGCAAATGGGCAGGTGCTTCCCCGAGCACACCCAGCAAGAGAAGTAGGGCTCAGGGGGCGTGAGCAAGTTCAGCTGTGTGAGGCAATGGCTGCTTGTGATTCTATTCTGCCCCAGGGTGGGCTCTAAATGGGGCAGCTGCCATTTCATGTGCAAACATTTTTTTTTAAGATTTTATTTATCTATTTGACAGACAGACATCACAAGTGGGCAAAGAGGCAGGCAGAGAGAGGAAGGGAAGCAGGCTCCCTGCTTCACAGAGAGTCCGATGCAGGGCTTGATCCTAGGACCCTGGGACCATGACTCGAGCCAAAGGCAGAGGCTTTAACCCACTGAGCCACCCAGGCACCCCTCATGTGCAAACATTTATCAAGTCACTCACTGTGCTACACACTTCAAAAATCAGCTTCCGTCCTCCAGGTTTGCAGGTTAGTGGGAGAGTGCACAAGTTTGCACTAGGTTCTGGGTGTTTGGTTGTGTTGCCAGGGCATAGTCCCTGGTCCTGGAGGGTCCACCTGCGTCCTGAGTCTGAATCATCAGGGCTCGCTCACTGATGCTTCCTTACACCCCTAACCCCTGCCTCATCTCAGAGGAGAATGCCTCTTTCTGGAACATTAGCCCTCAACAGATGTAAGTTAACCTTGTTTCCGTGGCGGGAAGCATGGGGGAAACACAGCCGGAACACAGAGAGCAGCACTCTCCCACTCTGCCACTCGCTACATTAGGGAAATTGCATGACGTCTGTCCAGCTGTAAGTCCAGGAGACCAGACGCAGCTCCAAGATGCCTCTCTGTTTAAAAAGTCCAGCAGGGGCCACCTGGGTGGCTCAGTTGGTTAAGCATCTGCCTTCAAGATCAGTTCAGGTTGTGATCCTAGGATCCTGGGATTGAGCCCTGCATCGGGCTCACTGCTCAACAGGAAGCCTGCCTTTTCCCTCTCCCACTCTCCCTGTCTGTGTTCCCCCTCTCACTGTGTGTGTGTGTCTTTCTCTGTCAAATAAATAAATAAACCAACAAATAAATAAAAATAAATAAAAACTCCGGCAGTTTTGCTGTATGTTATTGTACTCCAGGGAATTAAATTTCACTCAGTCATTTCTCAATAAGTCAAATAAATCCCATCACCCATTTACGGGTTCTCCTGTCAATCAAAAAGTCTGATATTAACATATTAAATTATGTGTGTGTATTTAGTCCTAACGAAATTGTTCTGCCCTCTGAAATTGCAGAGGAAAAAGAATCACAGAATTTTGATGCTTTTTTTTTTTAAAAAGAAGAGCTACTGAAATATAAACTGGAACTACATAAACACGGTTGGGGGGTCCGTACTCTGGTGACAATTACATAACAATCTTCAAAGCAGCTCCGCGCCCTTGACACAGGGACCCCCAGCAGCTCCACATCCTCCTAGTGGACTCTATGGGACAGTTTTCAAGGCAAGTCAAAAACCCTCTTTTTAGGGTGCCTGTGTGGCTCAGTGGGTTGAGTGACTGCCTTTGGCTCATGTCATGATCATGAAGTCCCGAGACAGAGTCCGGCATCGGGCTCCCTGCTCAGCGGGAAGTCTGCATCTCCCTCTGACCCTCCCCCCTCTCATGCTTTCTCTCTCTCTCTCAAATAAATAAATAAAATCTTTAAAAAAAAAAAAGACTTCCACCTTAAAAAAAGAAAACCCTCTTTCCACATGTTTATCTAGGTCTTCAACCGTTTAGTCAGTCATTCATTCATTCGACAAGCATTTACAGAGTGTCTATCAAGTGTCCATTGCGAGCTGAGGGTTAAGAATACAAAAGAATTTCTGTGTTTAAATTTAGGTACATTGCCAAGCAGAGGGGGCTGTGTCATTCATTCCCTCATTCATTCACAGGGCACTGGATAAAGCAGTAAGATTCAAGGAGCAAATGCCATCATCCAAGAATACAGTAGGAAATGCAATGCTCATGGTAAAAGCCTCCTCTTTATCCCTTTATTCCTTCCCCCTTCCTCCCCTCCCCCTTGCTTCCTTCCTTCCTTCCTTGGGGAGTAAACTGCCAGAGGGTCCAGGAGACTCGGGAGAAACAGGTAGGACCCCAGTCCATGTCCACCTTCTTGGGCCGGTTGGAATGGTTCCATCTGAGGTCCCCTGGGAACAACGTGACAAGGCCCCCAAGGACGCTAGCTCTCAGACCACCGTGGAGGGGTGCCGAGTCGAGCCCCCCTCGTGGCCTGCATTTTGAACTAAACCACTGGACTTGCCCGGCCGTTCCTGTCTCTGGCCCCAGGTCCTGAGGCTTCGTGCTCAGTGTGCTTTGGCTCAAGCCACCCATCTTCGTCTTCCATGAGGCTGAGAAGGCAGCCCCCCACGCGAGGGGGAGCCTGCAGTCCTGCCCATGGCCACCTTCCAGCTGGATGCTGCTCCAGCATTGGGGTTGCAGCCAGGAATGGGAACCAGACCAGGGAGCCCGACCCACGATGCTGTCCGCGGGGCGGCCCCCAGACTGTAGCAGTGGCATTGGGCGAGTCCTACCTTATTCCCCATCCTTGAAGTCATGCGGCTTGGTTTTGTTTTTTCACACTGTGCATGTATTATTATATAATCAGGAGGAAAAACAATGAGGCTGCCTCTATTGTGGGGTTTTTTAGTTTTTTTATTTTTTAAAGATTTATGTATTCACTTGAGAGAGAGAGCGAGAGAGAGCAGAGGAAGGAGTAGAGGGAGAGGGAGAAACAGAGGAGTGAGCCCGGTACAAGACTTAATCCCAAGACCCTGAGATCCTGACCCGAGCCGAAATCAAGAGCTCAGCCACCTCTGGTTCTCCCAGGCAAAGACCCTGCTTCATCTGCCCACCCAGCCTCCCCAAGCTGTCGCCTCTTTCTCCCTTCCTCAGGCAACAGCTCTCTCCTCTCCTCGTTAATAAACCAGGCAATGTCACATATGGGAAAGAGGATTTGGGAGTTAGGAGCAAACAGGGAAATAAAGCAAGACATGTTTGTGTCATTTTAAAAAAAGCTAAGAAGTGTAAACAACGTGGTCAATGTTTTTTAATGGTACTGTAGGAACTTCACAGGGGAAGAAATTGAGATAGCCAATGGAATATAAAAAGATATTCCATCTCATCAAAACCTATCCGTAAAAATAACGTTAGAAACGGACAATACTGGGGGCTCCTGGGTAGAGTGGTCAGTTAAGCGTCTGACTCAGGTCATGATCTCAGGGTCGTGATCTCAGGGTCATGATGCATCAGGCTCTGCGTTCACGCTCACGGAGGAGTCAGCTTGAGAGTCTCTCTCTCTCCCTCTCTCTCCGCCTCTCCTGCTCCTGCTGTCTCTCTTTAAAATAAATAAATCTTTAAAAATAAAATACAGGGGCTCTTGGGTGGCTCAGTGGGTTGAGCCTCTGCCTTTGGCTTAGGTCATGATCTCGGGGTCCTGGGATCGAGCCCTGCATTGGGCTCCCTGCTCAGCGGGAGTCTGCTTCTCCCTCTCCCTCTGCCCACGCCTCCTGCTTGTGTTCCCTCTCTCACTGTCTCTTGTCAAATAAATAAATAAAATACATTTTAAAAATTCTCCAGACATGGGCTGTGGAAAACAAAGCTGAAGATGAACAGATGCGATCTTAAACACACAAGTGAGCAGACAGCCTAAAACCACTAAAGGTTTGAAGACTGCCAACACCGCCAAAGCCGCATATGGTAAAGCCCGGTGACAGCTCACGGTCAATGTTAGGGGACTGGTGCCCTTTTTTACCTATAGAGGGGATGGAGAGCAGGGACACTTAGGAGGGGACTCAGAGGAGGGGACATTCAGGTAGGGAACTAGCAAGTGACCCTCTTTAGAAGTCCCTACGTCCCAGTATTCTCCAGATCCAGTTTCCTGCATCAGGCCAACGGAAGAGGAGACTCCTGGAAATGGTGTAGCTATCCAGAAGTCCCAGGCATCCCAGGACCCCAAAGGACCCCATCGATACATAAGCCAGGGTGGACAGTTTTCACCAGGTGGGATCAGACCACAGCCCTCACCAGGATGATCTCAGACCACGGCCACAGCCCTAGAACCACCAGGTAGTTACAGCTGGAAGGCTCCCAGTGGTCCTTGTATCAACCTCATGATTCTACAGTCCCACATTTCACCATTTGTGTTTTGGGGACCCTTACCAGACTATCCGATGGCCTTCCTATAACAGACGAGGCAGAAGAACTGAGACCTAAAGAAACAACGATAGGGGCGCCTGGGTGGCTCACTCACTCAGCGTCTGCCTTCGGCTCAGGTCATGATCCTAGGGTCCCGGGATTGAGCCCCATACTGGGCTCCCTGCTCCCTGGGAAGCCTGCTTCTCCTCTCCCATTCCCCCTTCTTATGTTCCCTCTCTCGCTGTGTCTCTATCAAATAAATAAATAAAAATAAAATCTTTAATAATAAAAAAAGAAACACCAATAAATACCAAGCATGTGCCTGTAAACACAGCAACTAGTGATCCTGGAAAGTAAAATGTGGAAGAGCTAAAATAAAAACTCTTTGAACAGTGGACCCCCGGAGCTCTAGTGAGTGAACTGGGATGCCCAGCTCGGACAGCTTCCCGCCAATGCACAAAAGGTTAAAGAAATAAATAAAAAGCTGCGAAATCGCGAGCTTCTTCCTTAGTTTTCTTCACACTGTAGTGTCCTCTGAAAAGCAAAAGTTTTTAATTTCAGTGAAGTATAATTTATCATTGTTTTCTCTTACAGAAGTTCTGATTTATATAGACTTACATTCACCTTTTTAAAATTATTTTTAAAGATTTCATCTATTTTTTTTAAGAGAGAAGGAGAGAGCAGAGGCAGAGGCCGAGGCCGACTAGCCGCTGAGCAGAGAGCTCAACGTGGGACTCCATCCCAGCACTCTGGGATCCAGACCTCAGCCAAAGCAGGCGCTTCACGGAGGAAACACCCAGGGACCCCTAGATTATGGTCAACTTTTTAAACATAACTCCCATTCTTTCTCATATGTCCTCCCAGTTTCATCTGGGTTCAAAGCCCCCAGGACCTCACCCTCAGACAGCATTCTGAATACTGTGTGCCTCCCTCAGACAGGGGCTTGCCTCATTAGCATATATGTGGTTTTCTAAGTATAACAGGATTGTCCAGGGAGGGGCTCCCCTGCCAGGCCAGTGGCCGCTGCGGTGTGTGTAGTTTCCATTGACACCTCAGCTCTGTCCTACCATGTTCTTGGCTCCTGTGTTTGGGGTCACTCATTTTGAAGCCTTGCGGGGTTTCTCCCTGTTTTCCTTCTTTCTCCCCATAAGGCCTGACCGCCCTCTACGGTTTCTCCTGAGCATGCTGATTTGTTCGGTCAGTAGTCTTGGGTCTTCTTCTTCCCCTACAGAAAAAAGGTCCATTTCCCTCTGAATTTCCTTTCTGATCAATACTACATGAGTCTACCGTTGGGAAAATCTGATGGCAAGTTGATTCAGGTTCCTTCCTCTGTGTGATCATCTCTCTCTATGCAGGTTTTTATGAACTGTCTGTGTGTGTGTGTGTGTGTGTGTGTGTGTGTGTGTGTGCGTGCGCGCGCACACACACACAGAGGCCCGCAGGACACAGCCCAAACAATATACCGGGACAAGTGATGGCCTCTAGGATGTGGGAATGGGAGGGATGGAGAGGAAGAAAAATTCTCACTCACCATTGTACTTCTGTGTGTGTCATTTTAATTGTTTTTGGTTTTGTCATTTACCTTCCTTCTTTTTTTCAAAGGAAAATCACACTACATTCCTTGAGCTCATCCAGAGACTCGGTCTCTCATACCCTGTCCCTCTACAAGACAGCAGGGTATGGGCTCAGGGGTCCCGTGGGCACCCCTTTGCAGTTGAGAAAAGTAGAGATGTGGCAGGTAGCAGAGTCACAGGGCTGGGGGCACAAGGGTAGCCAAACACCAAAAAGGAATGAAACCACTAGAACCAGAAGTCAGGATTTGGGGCTGGATTGGGTGTGGAACAGAAGAGTCCAGCTGACACCAAGGTGTTTGGCCTAAGCATTGGGAGAACCAGCGACCACACCTAAGTGGGCAGTACTAGGGGAAGTGTTGGATATTACTGGAGAAGCATTTAAGACACCCAAGCAAAAATACTGAGTGGGCAGTGGGATCTAGCTGGCTCTCCTTTGAGTTCTAGGGAAAGGAATTCCTAGCCTTTGTGTGCGCCCAGGACCCCTTTATGGGTCCAGTGACATCCATGGACCTCTACTATCATGGTAGCTCCCAGAGACACATCTGGAATACAATGTATTCCAGAAGTCACAAAAGAGAAGAAGCCTCACAGACCAAAGTAAGATGCTTGAACGACAGGGTTCATTGCATCAGTTTGAAACACCTGATTTAAACTTCCTGCAGAAAGAGATACAACATGGGATTGATGACACACAAAGGACGGGGTAGAAGCTAGGTAGAACATATCATCTAAATCTGGGGTTATGCAATGGTCGTTTGTTCCTATGTTCTCTCTACTGCACCAGCCAGTCAGACAATAGGGTTACTAATACCAGAGCTGAGGATGCTCAAGGTCACTCCAAGTACTTGGAGCCCATTCACAGAGACACGTGCAAGTGCACCCGGCCACAGTTATAACTTGTCAATTAGCCTGCAAATCAGACGAGGGTTTTGGGGGGGTTTTTTTGTTTGTTTGTTTTAGGATTATTTATTTGACAGAGAGAGAGAAATCACAAGTAGGCAGAGAGGCAGGCAGAGAGAGGGGTAGGCAGGCTCCCTGCTCAGCAGAGAGTCTGATGTGGGGCTTGATCCCAGGACCCTGAGATCATGACCAGAGCCAAAGGCAGAGGCTTAACCTACTGAGCCACCCAGGTGCCTCAGACGAGGGTTTTATCTGCAATTCTTGGGCAGGGTGTATAGGAGGTGTCGGAGGCAGGCCCCTGGCCAGGGCGGCCTCCGCCATTAAAAGATGGCGTCTGGCTAGTTGCCATGTTAGGATTGCCTCCTGAGACTAAGCGGAACGCCCAAAGAGGAAGTAAACAGCATTGGTTGCTAGCGAAGTTGTTCATTTAGGTGCATAGCCTGATTCGCTCCCTCCTGTACCCTGCTCGCTGATTGGTCATGTAAGCGTATATAAGTGTGTAGACTTGAGGAAATAAAGAGAGAGAAGATGCATCCGCACTTGGGCTTCTTGTCGTCCTTGCGGGGCGAGGGCGATAAATGGTGCCGAAACCCGGGAACTAAATAAAGGAATCTTGCAAGGTAATCCGCAGGAAAGCAGGGAGTAAAGGTCCGCAGGTAAGTGGGGACATTAGCCACATTCAAAAGTGGGAATTCTGCGCTAAAGCGGGGAGTAAAAATAGAAAAACCTTGCAAGGGAGAAGTCCGCAGGTAAGCGGGGTAAAACCACGACAAAGGTGGTGGGAAACTTGTACAAGACCGCAACAAGAAGTGGGGCGGCCATAGAGCCGGGATTTTCTTATCGAAACCACAGGTAAGCGGGGAAGGGACCACGATCAAATTGGTGGGAATCTTGTACAAGTCCGCAATAAGAAGCGGGGCGGCCTTAGAGCCGGGATTTAGCAAGTCCTCGATAAGAAGCCGGGCGGCCTCAGAGCCAGGATTAATTTGTACAAGTCCGCAATAAGAAGCGGGGCGGCCTTAGAGCCGGGATTTTACAAGTCCGCAATAAGAAGCGGGGCGGCCTTAAAGCCGGAATTTAGCGGCGAGTCTTTAACGTCCACGTCTGTTGTCTGTGTGTTCATAATGGGATCTGAAGTATCTAAAGTGCGGTTGGAAGGGTCTTTAGAAGACCTGCTGAAAGCCAATGGAACTCCACTAAAAGCAAAAACTGCTCGGGCCTTCTTGAATACAGTGGAAAAGGCAGCTCCATGGTTCCTAGATGAAGGCTTGCTAAACATACCTCAATGGGACCACTTAGGAGAGGATTTGAAGAAACAGGACAATAAAACTCCTTTGCCACCCGGGACCCTGGCAATATGGACCTTAGTCCAGGGATGCCTGGTGGGGCCTAAACCCAAATGTGAATCAGCTCTACAAGAGGGAGCAGAGGCATTGGAGGAAGTTAAAGAGGAGAATTTGTCTTTGCCATTGAGGACCTGGTGCAACAGGCGAGACATTATCATAAGCTGTTCCATGTGAATGCTTTAACTCTTCGCCTCAAATTTAACATAACAAAAGCATAGGCACTGGACATAGTAGTCTCCTGCAGAAATTGCGTGATCTTACTACCTGCACCGTCCTTGGGGGTTAATCCTAAGGGTTTGTTACCTAATCATATATGGCAAATGGATGTCACACATGTTTCAGAATTTGGAAAGTTAAGATATGTTCATGTCTGTAGATACCTGCTCTGGAATAATTTTCACCTCAGTGCATACGGGGGAAAAATCCAGAGATGTTATCGCCCATTGCCTACAGGCTTTTGCGGCATGGGGATTGCCCATTGCCTACAGGCTTTTGCAGCATGGGGAAAGCCACGCCAATTAAAGACAGATAATGGTCCAGCCTATAGCCCACAACCCTTTAAAGCCTTCCTACAACAACTTGACATTCACTTGATACATGGAATACCCTATAACCCACAAGGACAGGGTGTTGTGGAGCGTGCGCGTCTTACAATAAAAAATTCGCTTTATAAACAAAAAGGGGGAATAGGGGACACCTTCAGGTCCCCTAAAGATAAGCTCAACACCATTCTCTTTATTTTGAATTTTTTAACGTTGGACAAAACGGGTAAATCAGCTGCAGACAGACATGCAAGTGATGCTGCTGCTTCCCCTAAGCCTTTAGTACTTTGGAGGGACATCCTCACAGGAAAGTGGAATGGACCAGATCCAGTGTTAGTATGGAGTAGGGGGTCTGTATGTGTTTTTCCACAGGAAAAGGAGGCTCCAATTTGGATCCCAGAGCGGCTGGTGCGTGCAGCCTTGCCTCCGAACACCAGTCATGATACTGAAAATGCTGATGATAACTGGGGATGTTACACCTCCTGCGGCAGACTCAAGGCAGAGAGCTGTGAGCAGTGGTTAAAGCATGGCCATATCCTTTACCAGTGACTAACTCTTCTCTCATATTCCCTCCTCTCCCTTTGATGCATGGCAGGTCTGTAACTTGCTAGGAGCATGTACTGATATCTCAGCAGTGTCCATGTTAAATGGTGGCAAATTCCTCAACTGTTCTTATAAACAAAATGACTCTAGTATCTTTGAGACAACAGTTAATGTGTCTTGTCCCAATAATATTACTTATCAGCCCACTCCCATATGGGTCTCACCACCGTTCCTTTTCCTTGTAACAAATGCTAGCGAGCTGTATGATACGTTGAATTGCACTAAGAATTGCTATCTTTCCCAGTGCTGGAATGTCACGGCCTTCAAGCTGGCTGTGATTATGTGTATCCCTACCCATGTTCCTATCCCAGTTTCCATTCCAGAGGACAAGTTACCGGTGGTGCTATCCAGAAAGAAGAGAGATTTGGGTATCAGAGCCGCCGTTGTGACAGCATTGGCTATATCTACAGCAGCTGCCACAGCAGCAGCAGTCTCGCTTGCTGCAACTATACCCACTGCGGAAGCTGTGAACACCCTTGCAGAAGGAACGGTGGCTGCCCTTCAAACACAGACTCAGATCAATGCACATCTGCAAGCAGAAATCCTGATAGTCAACCAGAGAGTGGATTTGGTTCAAGAACAAGTGGACATATGGGGGGCCCTATTGGGACTGGGATGTATAGTACCCTTCCTGGCAATTTGTGTAACTCCCATAGCCTATACTAATATGAGTGACTTACAGAACGTCTCCCGACAGCTCTCCCAATACTTGCGGGGGAATTAGTCTGCAGAATTCCAAAACTATACTCAGCACCTGGTACTAGGAATAACAAGGATAAATAACACCAGAGTTGAGCTTGCAACCCTCCCAGAGATAATCAAAACATTGCAAGATGTGTTAACCTTTATGAAACAATGGGCTAGCGTAATTGGTCTGATGATAATCCTCGTAGTGGGCTTGATTCTGCTAGTAAGGAAACTGCAAATTTGGAGGCGACAGCAACATAGGCAACAGCAAGCCATGGTGCAGGCCTTGTTAGCCATTGAGGCTGGAACATCCCCCCAAGTGTGGCTAAGTATGCTGGATCGGTAGTCAACGATGGGTAAGATTGGTGGGGGAAATATACCAACCTAAGACAGGACGCAGATCATTGATATCTGCCATCTGATGACGGGTAAAGATATTCCCCACCACTGACAACCTAAGACAGGCACGATCCCTGCCATAAAAGAAAAAAGGGGGAGATGTCGGAGGCAGGCCCCTGGCCAGGGCGGCCTCCGCCATTAAAAGATGGCGCCTGGCTAGTTGCCATGTTAGGATTGCCTCGTGAGACTAAGCGGAACACCCAAAGAGGAAGTAAACAGCATTGGTTGCTAGCGAAGTTGTTCGTTTAGGTGCACAGCCTGATTCGCTCCCTCCTGTACCCTGCTCGCTGATTGGTCATGTAAGCGTATATAAGTGTGTAGACTTGCGGAAATAAAGAGAGAGAAGATGCATCCGAACTGGGGCTTCTTGTCGTCCTTGCGGGCGAGGGCGATAGGAGGTAGAATGGGACCATGATGTTAGCACCAATGAGTGAATCTGGAGGTCGAACGGTCTTGTCTTTTGATTTGGTTATTCCCGGAGTAAAATTATTTTATTCATTCCATCACATACTCCACTTTTTTAGAAAATAAATTTTATTTGACACAGAGATCACAAGTAGGCAGAGAGGCAGGCGGGGTGCAAGTTCCCTGCTGAGCAGAGAGTCTGATGCAGGGCTCTATCCCAGGACCCTGAGATCATGACCTGAGCCAAAGGCAAACTCTTAACCCACTGAGCCACCCAAGTGCCACCATCACATACTCCACTTCTTCTGTTCACCTTCAACATCGCTAACACACCTAACTTAAGATTCTTATCTGTGTCTCACAACCTATTTGCCTACTCAGGATCCCCTGTCTTGTTACTAGCTTTCTTCTTTCTGCTGAGTTTCATCAATCCTGTCAATTTTTTTTTTAAAGATTTTATTTATTTACTTGACAGAGACAAGTAGGCAGAGAGGCAGGCAGAGAGAGAGAGAGGAGGAAGCAGGTTCCCCGCAGAGCAGAGAGCCTGATGTGGGGCTCCATCCCAGGACCCCAGGATCATGACCCGAGCGGAAGGCAGAGGCTTAACCCATTGAGCCACCCAGGTGCCCCGATCCTGTTAATTTTTGCCTGCTCTAGCAGAACTCAATACTCAGATACAGCACACTCCACTGGACCGTTTTATTTTCGTATTTTTTTAAGTAGGCTGCCTGCCCAAGGTGGGGCTTGAACTCATGCGCCTGACATAAAGAGTCACACCGTCTACTGACTCAGCCAGCCGGGTGCCTCGCGCACTCTAAGATTTTATTTATTTATTTATTTATTTGAGAAAGAGAGAGAGAGAGAGCATGAGAGGGGAAAAGGTCAGAGGGAGCAGCAGACTCATCGCACAGCTCGGAGCCCGATGCGGTACTCAATCCCAGGACTCTGGGGATCATGACCTGAGCAGAAGGCAGTGGCTTAACCAACTGAGCCACCCACGCGCCCTCAATTTATTTTTTTTAACTGGTTTATTCATCTTAGAGAGCGAGCAAGGGAAGGGGCAAAGGGAGAGAGAATCTCAAGCCTACTGAACCCTGAGCACAGCCCTGGGGGGAAATACAGAGCCGAACACTGAACAGAGCTGGCAGGCGCCTCCTCCCCTGCCACGTTTTAAATGACTAAACTAAAACGCACAGGATTAACACAGAAACCAGTTCAATATCGACATAGGCGTTCAGCAGGTCTTCTAACCCCGCCATTTCAAGTGCTGAGGGGCCTAATCGTCAGGTGGAGCGCAAACACCTGCGACGACGCCTGCCAGCAGAGCCCCAGGTGCGGCGATGTCCCTAGACTGCGCGCGGGTCCGAGGTCTGCACCGGCCCCGGGGCACGGCGGGCGCAGAGCCTCAGACCCTGACTCCCGGGTCTGCACCGCGCGGCGATCAGGGAACCTCGAGCCCTGTCTCCCGACGGGGGCGGGGCGGAATTCTCCACGCGCAGGAGGTCAAGGCGCAGAGGAGGCGGAGCTCGCTCCACGCCCCGCCACGGCCCACCCGGCTAGCGCAGCCGCAGGCACCCAGGGAACACCGCCCCCGCAGCCGGCAGAGGGCGCGCGAGCGGCGGGCGTGCCCCGAGGACGCGTGCGCGGGGGGCGTGCCCCGAGGACGTGTGTGAGCGCGGCGGGCGTGCCCCGAGGACGCGAGCGCCGGGGGCGTGCCCCAGGACGCGTGCGCGGGGGGCGTGCCCGCGGCCCGGCGTCAGCAGTCGGTAGGGGAGCGGCGGGGTAGCGAGGCGTGTTCCGCGGCGGCGGCGGCGGAGGCAGCAGCAGCAGCAGCTTGGGGCCCTCGGGCGCCTGCGGGGAGCGAGGGGCGGGCGGCAGGCGGCGGCGCGTGTCCAGGGCGGGACGCCCGGAGCGGCGGCGGCGCGAGGGAACGATGGCGGAGTCCTCGGACAAGCTCTACCGGGTGGAATACGCCAAGAGCGGGCGCGCGTCCTGCAAGAAATGCAGCGAGAGCATCCCCAAGGACTCGCTGCGCATGGCCATCATGGTGCAGGTGCGCGCGGCCGCTTTGTGCGCGGCGGGAGGCGAGGGGGGAGGGGCGCCGGGGGAGGGGGAGGGGGAGGGAACGCCCCCGGGAGCCCGCGAAAGCCCGGGAAGTGCGGCTCGGGGCCCTGCTGCAGGGTGGGGGCTGCTTCCTTCCCCGCTGCCTCTTGGGGGTGGGGGCAGAGGCGCGCGTGGGCTTCCGAAGCCGGCCTGGTTCTGACCTCCCTCGTGCTGGGAGATTTTTGTCCTACATTGATGATGGCGACGGGCGCCTGCGGGTTTTGTTTTTTTTTTTTTTTAACTATTTTCGTCTATGGCTTCGACGTCCGCTTACTTTCAGTTTTTTCTTAATTATGCAGAACTGTACCAGCCGGTGTCATTTCTGTACAGTGCCTTCGCTTTTTGCCCGATTCGTGGTTTGAAATCCTATTTTCCCCAAACTTTCCCGACTCCCAGGCGCGTTCTTTTCGCGCGGCATTTACAGCTGTCGGGTCTGGGTAAGAGAGGCTGGAGGGGGCTGCTCAGTGGGGCTTCTGGACACACTGGGGACTTCCCGACGGGTGTCTGAAGCTTCCCAGATAGGGGTGCAGCCTGGGCGGTGTGTCTGAGGCCCTCCTGCCGCTGCCAGTTTGCTCCTGTCTGCTCGTTAAGTCTTGGTTCTCCCCTGCCCCGTCCTACTCTTCCCCAACATGAAGCTCGTGTTCACGGAGTTCAGTGCCCTCGCTCAAGGTAACTTGGTTTTCTCTGAGGCAGCAGTGAGTGTTAGGAAAGTCCAGACAGTCCTCTCTGGGTTTTCAGTACTTACCAAGTGGAGCAGAGTGGGTCCTAGATGTGCTTGGAGACTGGGGCTCTCTGGTCCTGGTATCCTGAGGGCCTAACTCAGTACCTGCCAAGCAGTACCACCCTTCAGGGAACACAGAGCATGTTAGGCACTGTTAGGTACTAGTGACACAAGGAGGGCCCCCTTCCGGACCCCGGAGCCTGCTGACCCTATATGTTTATCAGGCACTGAGTTCCGGGGTAGGATCCATTTCGGTTCTCCGATCTTCAGTCTGAACGAGTGGGCTGCCTGATCTGAAGCTCCCTCTTGTCACACTGTTAACTCTCCTGGAATTTACATTTTTTATTTTATTTCATTTTTTAGAGGCTTTTTTATTATTATTATTTATTTGACAGAGAGAGAGAGAGATCACAAGTAGGCAGAGGGAGAGGGGAAGCAAGCTCACCTCCAAGCAGAAAGCCCAATACCAGGGGCGAAGGCAGAGGGTTAACCCTCTGAGCCACCGGGGCGCCCCTCCTTGTTTTAAATAACAAAAAGGAGAACCTTTCTCAGTATAGGAGTGCTTGACCTAAAATCTGTGGGGTGGCATTCGGTGGGTTTAGAGGAGTTTACATTTCTGTAGTCATTAGTCTCTAAATAAAATACTTACTTCAATTAGGTGTGTAAGCAACAGAGTAAAAGCAGAAAAGTAAAAGAGGTACCTATGATTTTTGTAAGAAGTGGTAATTATAGGTATTTTCATGCTGCTTTGCACTTGGGGATTTCTTAAAGTCATCCATTATGCTCATCAGTATTTTAAGTTTACTGTAGTTGTTAGAATGGGTGCTAAGGTCTTACTTCGTGCTTTAAAGCTCACTGTATCCCACCGAATTTTTAAATAATTTGGTAATTACTTCAGTCTAATTAGTTTATTTTGTAGCTCGTGTATTCTACGATGTGTTTTTAAATTCGAGCAAGGCACATCTATGGGCTTCACTAGTCAGCCAGAGAGGACCGTGTCCTATCTGGAGGGACAGACAAAATCTTAGTGCAGCCTGTGTGCCAAATACAGAGGAGGGCTAGTCTGGTGCTTCTGATGGTGAAAGAAATTATTATTAAAAGTAAGTGGTTTTCTGTAACTGTATTTGGGGGTGGAGTCTTAACTCCTAATGTAAAGTCTGGAATTGTAGGCAGAGCCCGAGGCCAGAAAAGAGGCCAGAAAAGAACGGAATCATTATTCTACTTGGACTTAAATACGTTCTTTTACATTTGTATGGGAGGATTGTTCTGAGTGTTAGATACCTGATCTTTGGGTGGTGTGCCCTGAGGAAGTCTCCTGGGGCCGAAGGGGCCTTGCAGCCTTTGGATGGGTGGGCCCTACGTTCTTCTGTCTTGGGAGGGCTTGAGGCAGACAGCAGGCTCACAGTGGGGTCTCATGCTATTAACTAGCATTCCATGCTGTCTCTGAATAGGTGGGCAGTGGGCTGGCTTGTTTTACACAGAAGGAAACAGTTCGCTGAGTGAGGACCCAGTTCCCTGGTAGGTGCTGGGTCTTTGTTAGGAGTACACAGAGATTCTGCTGTCTAAGTTGCCAAGTAGAAGCATAGTCTTGTGATGATGTTCCAGTTCCTTTCCTGCTACATGGTGTCACTCCCAAGTTCTGGGGTAAAGCCTGGGTTTGTTCAGGGGTCCTTCCTCTCAAGCGTGACCAGGAGCCCTTACAGCCCCCAAGCTGGTATTATGAGTAGGCCTTTGGGCTGCACCTCTCTGTCACCCCACACTGCATTAATGGTTGGGACACAGCAACCAGACCAGGGTTCCCACCAGAGCCACAAGGTCCAGTGTGAGGCAGAGGCATTTGGGTTCCGTGCCTTCCTGTGCTTGTGTGTGACCCGACTGCTACAGAGGTGGCGGGGGGGCACCAAGGCAGGAGGAGTCCAGGTGCAAGGCGCTGCAAATGTACAGCAAGATGGCGGACGCTTCTGCAGGTGTCGCCTGCCTCGTTGGAAGTTTGACACAAGTCCATTTGGAAATGCCGTTTATTGGGAGTGAGCAGTCTTTTCCCCAGCAGGAATTCCCCCATCCTTCCCTTGTCTTTTCTTATCTCCGGACTTGGGGTGTCCATAGTCCAGCTACCTTCTGTGAGCAGGTGTTGCCCAAAGCTAGCAAGACGGAGGCAGCTTCCAGCCCAGTGCAGGGCACAGGCATTGACGGAATCAGTGCCCAGAGGGATTGTTCTCACCTGGGAGGGGCTTGGGAGGATCCTTCTGGGAAGCTGACTAGGGCTGTGGAGCTTTCTGGGCCGAGGGGACCGCTGACGTGTGGGAAACCAGGCTGCTTGATGCTGGGGAGTCCTCGTAGTGCCCTGGGGTGAACCTTCCTTCTGCATATATTACACTGAGAAAGAGGAGACTCACAGCCCGGGAAGAGGCTAGGTGGAAGAAGTCACTGTTTTTCCAGAATATTTCTTCTGTCCGACAGTTCCCATCCGAATATTCCTACGTGGTGGTTCATGTTTGATGCTGTTTTAATACTTTTCATTCCATCTGTGTGGCATTTAGCTTTATTTCCTGTAAAAGCAGATTGTTGGAGCCGCCTCTGCTTTGGTCAGAACCATGTGTGTGTTTTTAAGGAGCTCATTCTGCCAAGCAGCACAGAGAACGGACAGAACCTTGCTGTCGGATGCGAGTCGGACGGAGTCACTTGCTGCAGACACCTGTGAAATGGGGGTGCCTTACCTGGAGGCAGTTGAGGGTTCCCATGATGGCTTGCAAAGGATGCCGGGGACTGAGTAAATGTGGTGCTTGTCCCACTCTGCCCTGTCACCATCACCATCTGCTCTTGAGGCCAGAGGGTGCTCGGGCCCCAGGAGCCCAGAGCTGGCAGTGTCCCCAGGAGAAGAGCCTGCAGCTGTCGCGTCAGGAACAACCTGAGTGGAATGCATCATAGGAGAAAGGAAGCATGCCGTGATGGGCAGCACCTTCCCCTGTGATAGGGCTTCCTGGGATGCCCACTGACCCTCCAGCTCCAGACCATGGAGGCTGCTGTCCACAGATCCCCAGGTCGTTTGCCCTCAGAGAAGTTTCTTCCACTCATGTTGGCACGGCTGCGCCATCCTGACACGGTTTCCTGACATGGTTTCTCTGCTTTGCTCGTTATCTGGGACTTGTTCCTCGTTATTCTGACGCCAGAGGCACTCAGCCCTTTCTGGGCCACCTAGGCCCAATGGGGGCAGTCATTGGCCTCCCACGCAGGTGCAGCAGGATGGGGTCACGGAATGGAGATCTTGTGTGCGTTCCATGGTCCTGGGAGGGAAGTCGTGTCACTGAGGCATGTGGCCCGTGGGGCAGAGCTCCTTTGAAGAGCAACACTTTTCCCCAGCCGCGTCTGAAGAGCAGCTGTCGGGGCAAAGCTTAAGAAATCTGGGTGGCGATGCCATTTCTTGTTGGCTCACGGCTTTTCTCAAGTGACATGAGGCACATGGGCACTGCTGTCCTGGGTTTTCAGCGAAGAAGAAGGGCCTCACAATCACAGTGGCTGAGAGCTGGGCTTGAGGCTGCTCGCTCACCTCCCTCTCTTCTCTTCCAGTCGCCTATGTTTGATGGAAAAGTCCCACACTGGTACCACTTCTCCTGCTTCTGGAAGGTCGGGCACTCCATCCGACACCCCGACGTAGAGGTGGACGGCTTCTCTGAGCTCAGGTGGGACGACCAGCAGAAAGTCAAGAAGACCGCAGAGGCTGGAGGTGTGACAGGTGTGTAGAGATGAGGGAGGTGGCTGTTGTCACCCCCCAACCCCCCCACTGGGCAGCTTCTGCAGGGGGCCTTTTCTGGGAGAGCATTCAGCTGCCCCCCCCTCATGTTTTCCAGCTGCGCATGTGGATAACCGAGCTGCCTCATTGACTTGCCTGTGGCATGGTATTTTGTTAAGATGCTGCTGATGGAGCCTTTGTTTTTTTATTGTTCTTTTATTTTTAAGTAACCTCTGCACCCAACGTGGGGCTGAACCCACAAACCCAAGATTGCTGCTCCTCCCACTGAGCCAGCCAGGCACCCCAGTGGTGAAGCTTTTGAATCTTTTGCACTTTTGTTTTTAATTGACTTTCTTTTAGAGCTTTTGTAGGTTCACAGCAGAATGAAGCAGAAAGTGCAGAGTGTTCCCATCTGCATCGTGCTCATGCAGGCAGGGCCTCTCCCTGTCTCACTCTAGAGTGATCCGGGGGTTACATGGAGCCCTCATCGTTGCCCCAAATGCGCAGCTGCAGGGTTCCCTCACAGCAGGGTACGTGTTACAGGTTCGGGTGGTGTGCAGTTTGGACAGAGCGGGTTTCAACTGTTCAAGCTCCTTCTTTGTGTGTCTTCCTCAGTAAGTCCCATAGGGGGCCGTGAACGTTTCTGTTCCCATAATGGTTTGCTCTCTGTCGTCTGCTTATCGGGGGAACGATACTACATGGAACACATGTGACAGAGGGTATGTTAGTTGTGGGTTGTCAGTGGGGCTTGCGGGGCCGGCTGTTACTGATAAGTTTCAAGGGAATCAGAAGTTACGCACGGGACGCCTGGGTGGCTCAGTGGGTTAAGCTGCTGCCTTCGGCTCAGGTCATGATCTCAGGGTCCTGGGATCGAGTCCCGCATCGGGTTCTCTGCTCCACGGGGAGCCTGCTTCCTCCTCTCTCTCTCTCTGCCTGCCTCTCTGCCTACTTGTGATCTCTCTGTGTCAAATGAATAAATAAAATCTTTAAAAAAAAAAAAAAAAAAGAAGTTACGCACGGATTCTCAGTGCACAAGGGGATCCGCACCCCAGCTCCCGCCTTGTTTGAGTTTCACCTGTGCTCGGGGTCAGTCATATGCAGCCTCTTCCCTTAGAAACCAACGGGCGTTGCAGGTTCCTCCGTGTCTCTTCATGGCTCGATGGCTCAGTTCTCTGTGGTACCGAATGATACTCCATTGTCTGGATGGACCGTGGTCTCTCGCGCACCTGTGGAAGGACATCTAGGTTGCTTCCCAGTTTGGGAAATTATAAATAAACCTGCCTTAAACATTCACATGTAGGGTTTTTTTGTTTTAAAGATTTTATTTATTTAATTGCCAGAAGTAGAGAGCATTTAAGCAGGGGGAATGACTGAGGGAGAGAGAAGCCGGCTCCCCGCCCAGCAGGGAGCCCGATGCAGGTCTTGATCGAAAGACCCTGGGATCATGATCTGAGCCGAAGGCAGATGCGTAATTGACTGAGCCACCTAAGTGCCCTACGTGTAGGTTTTTGTGTGGACCTAGGTTTTCAGCTCATTTGGGTAGATGTTTCATTTTCTGAAGACCAGCAAACTGCCTCCCTAAGTTGCTGCCCCAGTTTGCATTCCTCACCGCCCCCCATGCCCTCACCAGCGTTTGGTGGTGTCCGTGATCGTCGGGGTTTTGGCCGTTCTGATAGGTGCAGGAGGTGTCTTGGTTTGATTTGCAATCCCCTGATGTCGTATGATGTGGAGCATCTTTTCATGTGCTTCTTGGCGTCTGCATCTCTCCTTTGGGGAGGAATCTGGATGTTTTGCCGTTTGTCATTCATATTCTTAGTGCTGAGTTTCAGAGTTGCTCATCTATTTTGGATAGCAGTCCTTTATCAACTCTGTCTTTTGCAAGTGTCTTCTCCGTGTCTGTGGCACATCTCTTCTCTCTCATTCTCTTGACAGTGTCTGGCACAGAGCAGGAAAGTCCAGCTGACCAGTTCGTTCTTTCCTGGACTGTCTTCAGTGTTGCATCTAAAAGTCATCACCATACCTAAGTCAGCTGTTTTTCTCCTGCGTCACATTCTGGGAGCTTTACAGTGTGGCATTTTTCTTTTAAGTTACATTTTGTAAAGGAGATAAAGTCTTGGTCTGGATTCATTTTGTGTGCAGATGTCCACTTCACCACTGGTTGGAAATTCTGTGTTTCCTCCGCTGTATTGTGTTTGCTCATTGGTCAGGCATCAGTGACCTTGGGGGGGGGGGTGTGTCGCCGCAGTGTCTGTTCTGGTCTGTTTATCAGTTTGTCTTTCCTGGTACCTGTCTTGATGGTAAGTAAGTCTTGAAGTCGGATGGTGTTGGTCCTCTGACTTATCAGTTTGTTGATACCCACAAACCTAACTTGCTTGAGATGCCTGTACATTTTAAATAGTTTTTCATCATTTGTTGAAAATGAGAACCCTGAGGCTGGGTTCTCGTTGGTCTACCTTAGAAGCGGACCCCGCTGAACCTGTTCTCGTGCCTCTGGGCTGCCGCGGGAACGGCCGCAGTCCTTTTCCGCAGAGCTCTTGGTCCCTGGGCAGCACCATTCTTTGTGTCCTCCACCCCGCAGGTTTGTGTCCCGCTACTGCTGGTCTGTGGGAACTGAGAGGTCAGTGACACTGCTCACACTCATGAATAAAAACAGTAAGTTTGCTGAGAAACGGTTCAGAGAGCCAGCGGGTCTGTTTTCACTGAGGGCAGCGGGGACACGGTTTTGTTCTGTGGTAGTTTTCCCCTTTTGTGTTCTGGTTAGTGGTTAGTCCGTTTAGGAATGTGTCCCATCTACTTACAATTGATGTGTATTAAAGTAGATAATTTTATAATATGGAACATGGTAAGTTTGCTGTAACTGTTTCTCTTGCAAAACATCTTAAGTCCTAAAGTTAACATAATGATACCTTGTAGTTGTCTAAGGATTTTTATATCCAAAGAGACTGATTTAATGGACAAAGACACCCAGAGTTTACGTCTTACCAGATCCTGTAATTCCAAGATGATGATCATCGGCCTTGTGGGATGTCTCCCTAGGAATTTTTTTAAAATAGTTGATTCATGTGTGTGTGCTGTGTTTATTCTTTCCTGCAGAAATGGGGTTCTAAGTGTCACTTTGTTAAATGCTCTGTCACTGTGTGTGTGGAAAAACACACGTAACGGGAACGCCCCCTCGGTGCCGTGTTCCCGCATGCGCTCTGTCAGCCTGAGCCTCTCTAGAATGTTCTCACCTTCCCCCCGAAACTCGTTGCCTAGTTCACAGTGGCTCCTCCCCTACGCTGATTTCTGTCTGGATGGGGCTCCTGGCTGCCTCCTGTGCCAGGAGTTGTGCTGGGTTTGTCTTCCTGGGCCTGGCTTGTCTCGCTCAGGGTTGTCTGTGCCATGGACTACAGTTTGGGTAGGCCACAGTTTATCGGTCCCCACCTTGGGGTACCTGTGGGTCATTTCTGCCCCGGGGCAGTTCCAGACTGTGCTGCCGTGGACGATGGTGTGCGGGGACCTGGTCCAGACCCCTCTCCCTGCCCTCCCAGGGAGCCGCCGGGGCTCCTAGTCCACCTGTGATGCACAGTGTTCTGCAGGGGCTGCGCCACTGTGCACCCCGCCAGCAACATTCAGGTTTCAGGGTCCTTCCAGATCCCCCGTGTCCTCACTGGCGCTCTTTTATCTGAGGATGTGTGTGTGTTTTCTCTTTTTTATAATACCCATCCTGAGGTGTTCTTTCATGTGATTTTGATTCGCATTTTCCTAGTGATGTTGACCTCTGTGTTAGATTTTACAGTAGAATATTTACTATTTTGTAAGATCTGTTGATTTTAGAGAGAGTATGTAAGTGGGGGAGGGGCAGAAGGAGAGGAGAGAGACTCTCAAGCAGGCTTCCCCCCACCCTGGGCTCGAAGCCCAGCCTGGAGCTCAGTCTCAAGACCCTGAGATAGTGACCTGAGCTGAAACCAAGAGTTGGTCACTGAGCCACCCAGGTGTCCCTAACACTTACTCTTTTCATGTTAAGTCTTGTGAGTTTTTTAAAAATATGTAGTATTGGTGGGGCACTTGAGTGGCTCAGTGGGTTAAGCCTCTGCCTTTGGCTCAGGTCATAATCAAATCTTTTTTTTTTAATGTAGTATTTATTGTTTTTTGAAGTTTGCTCTATTTTGTGCTTCATTCACGACCCTTGACATGACTGTCCTCTCACCCTTGTGCAATAGCCCATGTCCCCTGGAGATGCACTGATGGGCCCCAAGGCCAATGAGCCAGGCTTCAGCTCCAGACAGCCGGTCTTTTGAGGCCGCACCGTCATCCGTTTTTGCTACATTGCAGATAGAGGTGCTTCAAACTTCTGTCCAGACTGGGTAGCTGTCCAGCTATTTCTTTAATTCTGAGAGATAGCTGCTAGAAGACATGAACCATCCTGAGGCCTTCTGTGTTTTTGTCTGATTGCCCTCCAGAAAGCTTGGGGCCCTTAGATGGGCACCCCCCCCCAGGGACAGGTCCCCACATCAGGTATTTCCATTCCTCTTCACCGGGCTCCTGGTGGGGTGGAATGCTTTGTCACGCTCGGTAGTCAGTTTTACTAATTTGGTATTTGGAGGTGTCCTTTCCTCATCCTTTAGAGTATTTTGTGGTTTTTTGTAATGAAACAAAATATGAATTGTCTTCTGTTTTACAAATATATTTGCCAGTTTTGACTTTTTAAAATACATAGTTTTGTGGGGGGTTTTGTTTTTTTAAGTAAACTCTACTCCTATCATGGGGCTCGAACTCAACGACCCTTAGATCAAGAGTTGTGTGTGCCCACCAACCAGCCAGCCTGCCCTTTGATGTGTTTGTTTGAAGCACGTTTGTGTGTTTTGCTGTACTGAAGCTTCATCCTGAACTGAATGTTCTGTGATCAACGTCTGTCTGCTCATTTGCAGCTTCTGGTTCTGCTCTTACTTCTCAGTTCTTCATCTGGGATTTTTAAATGATTTACATGCACTTCTGTGAGTTTGACAGATGTGGGCAGTCGTGTAACCTGTATCCCGTCAAGTTAGGGAACATTCCCGCCCGCCCCCCCCCCCCGGAAGTTCCTTGCGCCCTCTCTTCAGTTACCCTCCCCACCTGGGTGACCATGGCTCTGGATTAACTTTGCGTGACTTGGGATTTCTGAAGCAAAGGAACTTTGCTTCTCCCATAACTTCTTTCCACTCAGCACAAGGCCTGTGAGGCACAGGCTGCCTGGCTTTGGCTTGTCACCATGTGGGATTGCTGAGGGATGATTGTTGCAGTAGATCACCGTTAAGCCAACCTTCTGTTCCCAGCCTCGCGCTGGTGCAAATACAGCGACTGTTCACGTCTGTGTACGCATCTCTGCATGACACGCAGTCATGTTTCTCCAGGACAGTCACCTAAGAATGGAGCGGTAGAGTGTCCGTGGATGTCCGTTCATCTGTTTCAGGAAACTGTCAAACTGTCAGACTGTCCTTGGGTTGTACCAGTTCCCATCCTCGTCAGCACCTGGCACAGGCACGCTTCCGTATTTGCTCCTGATAGGAGGGTAGTGAGAGCTCAGCGTGATTTTGGTTGGTATTGGTCTTTTTCTTGAGTTGTAGGAGTTCTTGGAATATTCTAGGTGCGAGGGCTCCTGGGTGGCTCAGTGGGTTAATCCTCTGCCTTCTGCTCAGGTCATGATCTCAGGGTCCTGGGATGAGTCCCACATCAGGCTCTCTGCTCAGCAGGGAGCCTGCTTCCCCCCCCCCCACCCACCCACCTGCCTCTCTGCCTGTTTATGATCTCTCTCTGTCAAATAAACAAAGTCTTCAAAAAAAAAAAAAAAAGAATATTCTAGGTGCGAGTCCCTTATTAGAGATAGGTAACATGAATACCTTTTATCATTCTGGGTATTGTCATTGTTTAATTACTGACATTCTATGAAGAGTAGTGGTTGATTTTTTTTTTTTTTTCTCCTTTTTTAATAAGGGCTGTCCACCTTCTGAGAAATCTTCCCTGTTTACTGTGACATACCCTCCTTTGTTTTCTTCTGGAAGTTTGGTGGTCCTGGCGTTCATATTTGGTTTCCAGTTGAACGTTTTTGTTAAGTGGGAGAAGGGGGTGGTTTTTTATTTCTTCCAGGTGGGTACCATGTTGTTTCCGTTATCATTTTTGCGAAGACTTTAAGACATGTGACTGCATAGCTGGGTGTGTCTCGGACTCTGATCTCCCTTGGCTGCTGTGTCTGCCAGCATCTCACTGTCCCTAATTCCTACAACTTTGTGGGACATCATGAAATCACATAGTGTGGAGGGAGTAAGTAAGTGGTTACCTCCCCATCAGAGTTCCAAAGTAAACAGATGGTGCCATCACTTACTCAGCTTTGTTCTCTTTCAATATTGTGTTGACCTTTCTAGGTCTTATGTTATTCCCTACAAATTTTGTGGTAAACTTGCGGATTTCTTGCCCAAACCGGCTCCCTAGGATTTTGATTAGCATCACCTGGAATCGGGGGGGTGGGGTGTCAAATGGGATTGGCTTATTGATATGCTACCTGGTTGGGTCAGTCAGTCCATAGACCTGAAGTATCTCTCCACTTAACTTGGGCCTTTGTTAACCTCACACCGGCCTGAAGCTTTCCTGGGAGGATTTGTGTGTCTTGGTAAATCTGTTTCTAAGTGTTCTATGTGTTTAAAACGCTACTTAAATAGGAGTATGGTTTAATTTCCTTTTATAATGTCTATTGTTCATATATAGGAACATTTTCTATGTTGACCTTGCCTCATCCAGATTTGCTCAATTCACTTACTGATAGAAGTAGTTTTTTTTTTTTTTTTAATATTCCTGCTGGTGCAGTCCTGTCCCTACAGGTAGAGGTGCTTTACCTGTTCTTTTCCAAACTTACACCTTCTGTCTCCTTTTCTTGCCCTAGTGGCACTTGCTAGAGCCTTCAAGACAGCGTTGAGTAGATGTGGTGGGGGAAGAAGGCCTTGTATTGTTCCTGATCTTAAGACAGAAACTTTCAGTCTAGGACTCACTTCTCTGTAAGAAAAGACTCCTTTGTTCCGGGTGCTTAGCTGTTGGTCCCCAAGGTTCTCTGCCGAATGACCCCAGCTTTCCCCCCACAGCTTTCCCATTGAGAAATGCCACCTCCCTGCGTGATTGCTATTTGCACTCCTGTTTCTGTGTGAAGATACCCCTTAAAAAAAAAAAACCTTTAATTTCGGCATGTGATTTTGATGCCTAGAAGGATCTTGGAAATCAGAAGGTGGAGTTCAAATGTTGTGGAGGACGCAGCTTTCATGATTAGCGGGAAGCAAGCACTTTGTCCAAAGTGGGGCGGGGGGCAGTAATGGAAGGAGCCAGAAGGTGAGACTGGCACCCTCGGGCGCCATGCTGTTCAAGAGCCTGTCCAAGGAAGGGTCGTCTTTTCTTGCCAGAAGAGCAGCTGTATTAGCCACAGTTGTTAGAAACAGACGCCAGAGAGCTGGGCCAGTCGCAATTGCCCAAGCACGAGGTGTCCCAGGGCTTGGGGGGTTCGGGCTCTCTGTGGCCACTCTGAAGCTGAGCGCGCGCCGCTATGCTCCATCCTTCAGGCAAGGGCCAGGATGGAGGTGGAGGCAAGATGGACAAGACGCTGGCTGACTTTGCAGCCGAGTACGCCAAGTCCAACAGAAGCACGTGCAAGGGCTGCATGGAGAAGATTGAGAAGGTGAGCCCAGGGGAGGGGTTTGACTACTGGAGCCACCTGGCTGTCTGGCAGCCGCCTTGTCGAGTGTCCAGAGAGAAGATGCAGGGCTGTGGAGGTTAGCCCAGCGCTGGCGGTTCAGCTTCAGTGAATGTTTCCCAGGCTCGGAGCTCCTGAGAATGTCAGGCCTGGGGTCCCCAACCTGGTCCCCAAGGCTGCACAGAATTGTAGTGTGGGGGAACAAGCCCACTGGGGTGGGGGCTTGCAGGATGGCATCCTAGCTAGTGGTCGAGGCCAGCTCTGCTTGCATCAGCTCCGGCCTGGCAAGATGTTCTCAGGGAAGAGGTTGCGCGTCCTCACGTGCCTGGGTGGGTGGGTGGAGTTGACCTCATTTAAAATGGGGGCACTGAGGCTTTAGCTGGCACACAGTCCTTGGCAGCAGAAAGCAGTCCGAGGCTGCCAGCAGCCCTTCTAGTGCCCTTGGTGTGGACCTGAGGCCCCTTGGCTGGTACCAGCTAACCTTTGTTTCCCCAAGTCCCTGATGTTGCCGTCACTCTTCTTTTCTTGGTACCACATGTGGTTCTTCCTGCAGGGCCAGATCCGCCTATCTAAGAAGATGCTGGACCCAGAGAAGCCCCAGCTGGGCATGATCGACCGCTGGTACCACCCAGACTGCTTTGTGAGAAATAGGGAGGAGCTGGGCTTCCGGGCTGAGTACAGCGCTAGCCAGCTCAAGGGCTTCAGCCTCCTGGCAGCAGAGGATAAGGAAACCCTGAAGAAGCAGCTCCCAGGAGTCAAGAGTGAAGGGTAGTTGAGGGGGGGTCATGGGGGTAGGGCCCCGGGTAGACCCTGCAGATTCCAGGCTATTCCGGCATCTCTCTTTGCTGACCTGCAGCGAGTTAGGGGTGCACAGTGAAGGATGGTTATGGCTGCGCTCTGCCCCTCCTGGGTGCATGGTCCTGTAACTCCCATAGCTCCTGCCCATCTGTTCCCTCTTCCCCTTCTGATCCACAGACAGGCGGGACCAGCTAGCTGCCACTGCCAGCACCCCCGGCCCTGAGTATTCCCCGTGCCCGGGCCAAGCACTACATTTCCTGGGACCTTTGCATGACTTGCTTTCCCGTCCCTGCGGCATCTTGCATTTCTGGGTCTCTGCTGTTGCTAGGAGGATCGTGGCGGGAGGAGGGGAGCTGTGGATGAGGACCCCCCTGGTATAGTGTCAGAATGGTATGGGGTTTCTGTGGCGCCAACATTGAGGACGGGAAGTCCAGTTGGAGCCAATCTGGAGTCGGCGGGCGCTTCTTTCCTGTCCCTTCTGCTGGTCTCTGGGCCCCGGTCTGGAGTCAGTTGGGGTCATGGGCACAGCAGGGGAAGGGTGGCAGGGCCATGCCCAGCTGTGGACAGTGTTGGGATTGGGGTGATTCTCACCTTCCCATCATCAAGCCGCTGTCAGGTGCTACCTGGCTTCATCACACACAAGCTCGTGCACAGCGTATGCAGCTCTGGAGGAGACAGGAAAACTGGAAAATCGGGCATGGATTAAGGTGTGCAGGGAGGCCTAAGCTCCCCTGTGTGCCATGGCAATAGCCAGCATCAGTGGGGCAGTAACAGAGCGACAAGCATCGTGCTGGGTGCTAAATGGGGTCAAGTCACTCTCTGGAAGGCACGTGGGTTCTCCAAAGTGCAGGGGTTTGAAGCCGGGACTGACAGCTGCAGCAGACCCTTAACCACCATGACTTCTGAGGATCCTTCCTACTGCCCTGTGCATCCCACACCCCGGTCAGGTGAGGGCTGAGCCAGGTGTGCAGGGACCTGTTCCCGTGGCTGGGGCGGATGACAGTGTAGTCCAGCCTTGGATAACCGCACCAGGAGCAGCCCTGTGGTTTAGCTTGAAAGGCTCAACCCTGGCACGAGTGGTTCATCCTTCTACAATCCCTGCCCCTTGGCTATGGGCTTAACCTGTCACGGTCCCTGCCAGAACCTTCTAGCTGCTTCATTTGTGTCAAGAGATAGATGGGGAGATTTGATGTCAGGTGTAGGCTTTTTCCAAGGCCCTGGGGCCACCCCTCGGAAGCAAAGTAACCTGTGCTGTACGTGGGGCCTGTCACCAATACTGCCCGGGCAGACCCTGAGCTCCGGGGAGTAGAGCAAGATGTGCATGTGGGGCCTGGCAGGCAGGAGTTACAGGGACAGGAAGTTCCTGTGTCCCCTGAGTCGCTGGTTCCAGGGTTCTGATGGTTCTTTTTCTCCCGTGTCTCTTGCAGAAAGAGGAAAGGCGACGAGGTAGACGGGATGGATGAAGTGGCCAAGAAGAAATCTAAAAAAGAAAAGGACAGGGATAGTAGGCTTGAGAAGGCCCTCAAGGTGAGCTCTGAGCTGTGTGTCTGCTCAATAGTTGCCTCAATTCTCTGTCGGCCTCCTGGGAGGAAAGTTCCAGGATGCATGTGCATCCCACTCAATGAGACCTCCAAGAATTCCGAAATTGGGAGCAGTGGTGAGATAGCACAGCTTTCCCTCTACCCCCAGAGGAGGCCTTGGTGCTTCAAGGAGAGCGCTTTTGGGCTCCAGGGGATGGACCAGCTGGTCCCCAGCCTCTTGGCAGCATGCCATCCTAGACCTGGAGGGCCTCTAGCACGCACCGCACACAGTGTTAAGTTCAGGCATGCATAGGGGACTGAAAGAGTCAGGGATGTTCCCTAGTTGTGCTCTTTTTTTTTTTCCTCATTTTCTTTTAAGATTAATTATTTATTTATTTATTTATTTGCGAGACCGTGAGAGAACATGAGAGGGGAGATCAGAGGGAGAAGCAGACTCCTGGTAGAGCCGGGATCCAGATGCGGGACTCGATCCTGGGACTCCAGGATCATGACCTGGGCCGAAGGCAGTTGCTTAACCAACTGAGCCACCCAGGCACCCCCATTCCGTAGTTCTTTAGTGGAGTGCCAGACTTGCTGGGGACACACAGGGGCCTGGAAGAGACGGGGCTATTCCCTAGTTCTTTAGTGGAGAGCTCTTGACTGCAGAAGCAATGGAAGGCATGTGGTAAAACCGGACAGAACCGTTGACCAAGTCAGTAGTCACAGATACTCAGCACCGTGTTGATGATGTGGGCATGGAATCAGTAAAGTTGATGAGTCAGAAAATGCTGGATGTTTGGTGCTGACACACACATTATGTGCAGCATCTGCGGCTGTGGAGTCTGTAAGGGCATTGGGAAGCTGCGGAGAACTGGCATCAGTCTTGTCATGGGAACTTGCTCTCTGCCTGCGTGGTGCTTCCACGAGAGGATCCAGGTTTTGCCATGGCACAAAAATCAGAATCAGTTTCTGACCTGGTTGGAGCTGCTTGGTGAGAACCCTGAGTTTGGTGTGATTGTCCCTCAGCAGATCTGTTTGCAAATCTGGCTGTAGTAAGGCTGTGGCTGGTGTTACTTTGCACTTCCTCACCGGTGTGGTGTTCTGTCAAGCATCATCCAGGATGAAAGGAACATAAAAAATGCAGATGTTCCCCACCCCACCCCTACCCCTAGCACCGCCTGGGCCTCACCAGCCTGGCCTTAGCTGAGCAGGTGGTGGGATTCCACTGCTCCCATTGAAACTTGTACCACGGGACTCGGCCCATACTCCCCCACCCTGTGACTGGCAGCACAACTCAGGTGGGTGCGGGGCAGGTACGCAAAGATAGGAACAAGTGCGCTGTGCTGTCGCTTCACTAGTTGCATTAAAATCTTCCTCGCTCCAGGGTCCCGGCTAGCCCGTTGGGAGAGCACGCAGCTCTTGATCTCAGGTTCCTGAGTTTCAGCCCCATTTGGGGGGCAGAGATGACTGAAAAAGTATTTTTAAAAGGCCCCATTAGGGGGAGCCTGGGTGGCTCAGTGGGTTAAAGCCTCTGCCTTCAGCTGAGGCCATGATCTCAGGGTCCTGGGATCGAGTACCACATCGGGCTTTCTGCTCAGCAGGAAGCCTGCTTCTCCCTCTCTCTCTGCCTACCTGTGATCTCTCTCTCTTTGTCAAATAAATAAAAAAAATTTTTAAATCTTTAAAAAGGACCCCATTAAAATCCACTCTTCGTGTGGAGAGCGACTCCGCAGGGTCAGTGGGGCTGGCATTTTTACATCTGGTTTGCAGGGGTGTAGTCTGCAGTGGGGGGTACCCTAGCAGGGAGGAGGCTGCTGCCGGCCTGGGCACGGTGTTGGCGAGGTGGGGATGCTCAGAGCTTCCAGGGGGAGGCACCGTGTGTATGGCTCCCGAGATGGAGAACTCCGTGTCCTGAGAAGCGCAGATGTGCTCCCATGCGGTGCTGAGTGGGATACGCAGTTGAGGCGGGGGGGGGGGGTGCTTGGATATTGTCCCCACCCGTGTTTGGGTTGGAGAATGGCCATGCCTGGTGTCCTTGGGTACAGGTGTTGGGGCCAATGGGCCCATGCGCCGGGGGGCCTGTCTGTGAGGGGTGGTCCCAGGGACTGCATGCTCCGGGTGGAACTGGGATGCCCCAGAGCATGGCTGAGCCACGTACCTGTGGTGGAGACCAGCTTGGAGGTGCAGCCCAGCTGACGCACAAGGACCCCCGTGGAGACTGAGCGAGACGGGGGAGCCCCTTCTGGTGGGGTCTCTGGACAGAGCTGGTCTGTCAGCCACCTGGCTCTGTCTGCAGGCCCAGAACGAGCTGATCTGGAGCATCAAGGATGAGCTAAAGAAAGTGTGTTCGACAAACGACCTGAAGGAGCTGCTTATCTTCAACAAGCAGCAAGTGCCCTCTGGGGAGTCAGCGGTGAGCTGCCTTCGCATTACGGGACATGTGGGAGACGCGGGAGGTGGCTGGGTCCCTGAGTGCTAGTGCTGTGCCTCCGGGCCATGGGAAGCCCTCCAGTGGGATGCCCACTAGTGATTGGGAAGAGTGGAAAGGCCGCAGTTCTGTGGCATGGTGGCCACGTCCAGGACAGGAAAACCTCCCCATACATCAGCCCCGGGGTTAGGATTTGGGGGAGATTAGGGTGGGTTGTGTATTTGCCTGGTGTGTTCATGCCACACATGTTAAGGCTCAGACACTCAGGAACTGCCAGGTCTGGAGGGCGTGGAGCCACCCTCATGAGAGGAGGACTGCTAGCACCCCACCGGTTTCCCCAGCTGGCGTGGCTCCTCACACAGGAGCGGGGGTGCTCTGGATCCTCCTTCCTTCTACATCACTGAGGGACGGGGGCTGTGGTACTTCGTTTGGACAGGAGGTCTCTTGAGGTACAGCAGCCCGAGCTCTGTGGGTAGACCAGCAGCCCCAGAGAGTCCATATCAGGATGAGCCCTCTCCTCTCTCCTCGAGTGCTTGTCTTCCCATGCTAGGGAGTGGCCTTCCTGTAGCTTCTCCTCTCTGGGCTTCAGATCTTGGACCGCGTGGCAGATGGCATGGTGTTCGGTGCCCTCCTTCCCTGCGAGGAGTGCTCCGGCCAGCTGGTCTTCAAGAGCGATGCCTACTACTGTACAGGCGACGTCACCGCCTGGACCAAGTGCATGGTCAAGACCCAGACCCCCAGCCGGAAGGACTGGGTGACCCCTAAGGTAAGCAGGAGCAGGGTGGGTTCTGGGGTCTGAGCAGATAAGCACTGCAGATAAGCACTGGGCTTGTCCATGCTCCGAGTCCCCACAACTGCAGTGGCATGTAGGCGTGCACAACCCGGGAGGGACCCTGGCCATACTGTCCGCTGAGTCTGAGTGTCGTTGGTTTGTCTTCAGGGAAAACCTTGTTCACGGCCCATGCATGCCAGTGTTGTTACATACTTGGAACCGCTGCAAACACAGTTTGCAGTGCCATGTACTTGAATACTGATGCCTCACATCGGTTTAAGATGTATTTATTTTAGAGAGCAGGGGGAGGGGCAGAGGGAAAGGGAGATACCCAAGCAGACTCCCTGCTGAGTGTGGAGCCCCAGGCCGTGCTTGTCCCACGACCCCAAGATTGTGACCTGAGCTCAGACCAAAAGCTGGACGCTTGACTGACTAAGCCCCCTTGACACGCCAGCCGTGCATGTCTCCCCTGATCGTGAGAAGTAGATGATCCAGATCCTCTTTGCTCTGGGAGGGGTGTTATTTCTAGGGAGAAGTGGTTTCTTTTTGTTTTGTTTTGTTTTTAAGATTTTATTTATTTATTTGACAGAGACAGCGATCACAAGTAGGGAGAGAAGCAAGCAGAGAGAGAGAGAGGGAAGCAGTCTCCCCGCTGAGCAGAGAGCCCGATGTGGGGCTCGATCAGAGAAGCAGGCAGAGAAGGGGTGGGTGGAGCAGGCTCCCCACTGAGCAGAGAGCCTGATGGGGGGCTCGATCCAGGATCCTGGGATCATAACCTTAGCCAAAGGCAGAGGCTTAACCCACTGAGCCACCCAGGCACCCCAAGAAGTGGTTTCTTAACTGAAAGTTCAATTTCTTCAGGAATTCCGAGAAATTTCTTACCTCAAAAAATTGAAGATCAAAAAGCAGGACCGAATATTTCCCCCTGAGACCAGTGCCCCAGTGGTGGCGGCCCCGCCCTCCACAGCCTCGGCGCCTGCTGGTGTGAACAGCTCCACTCCGCCAGGTACAGCTTGGGGCTGGCTGTGGGCAGGGGGACCCTGACCAGAGTGGGGGAGGGTCTCCCTCTGTGTCAGTCCTGCTCCCCTTGGCAGGTGGAAGGCGCTTGAGAGGTGGCCTCTTAAGGGCCAGTGGGCCTGATCCGAAACGACATTTTGAGTATCCTCCTGCCTGCACGATAGACCTTGCTTCCCTGCCTCCTGGCACCCCGACCCCATGTCTGTCATCCTGAGACTAATGTGAGGCTCAGGGCTCTGGCGCACATAGTCCTGCCATGTGCCAGGCCCACAGAGCAGGGCTGATTGGTGTGAGTGCGAACACACCAGCACACAGAGTGAGACCAGTTTGGGGTTTTCCGTCTGCTGGAGAGACTTGTTGCCTTTGTTCACTCCAAGACGTGGCGGAGTCTGAGGATGGCCACAGTTTGGTGGGTGGAGGACAAGAGTCAGCCTAAACATGGTGACCCGCCTCTTCCTGGGGAAGACTGTGTGTGTGTGTGTGTGTGTACACATGCACAAGCGTTTGGTCATTCTGAGTTGACTGTGTGTATGTGTGTGTGTACACATGCTCATGTTTACGTGTGGTCTTCTGAATCCAGCTGCTGCTGGTTTGGGGTCAGCGCTGACTTGGCCTCACAGGGAGGGCTTGAGGGACGTTCCCCCTCCAGGTTCTGGTCTAGGAGTGCGTGTAGGACTCTCGTTTAGGACTGCAGATAGACACAGCTCTGTCGTGGGCCTTCCTGGTCTAGGGGCCGTGTTGGCCTCAAGTGCCAGGTCCTGCCTTGTGCCTGGAATCTGTCATCTGCTCAGTGTCATACCTACTGAAGCTTTGTCCTTGAGGAGATGGATTTGTTGGATGGGGTTAATTAATAAATACCATATAAGAAATTGTAGCTTATTTTTAGATTGGAGTTGGGAAAAGAGTAAAAGTAATTGGGAGCTCATGTGATTCCCTCTCCTGTTCCCATCCCACTGGCAGCCCCGTGGTCCCCACAGTGGCTTTCCTGCTCTACCTGTGGGGCAGTGCCAGGAACCCCACTCACCAGGCTGGCCCATTTGTGGGGCAGCATCATCGTGGGGCTTCTCCCCTGGCCTGGTCCTCTGTATGCCAAGGGATGGGACAGGCTCTCCGCCTGCTGTGCTGTCCTGTCCTCTGCTTTCCCACTAGACCTGGGTCTCTATCTTCATAGACTTTTCCCTCAGGGATGCTGGTCAGAGGGGAGCTGAGGTGTCCCTGAGACCTTATGGCCTAATGACTGTTCTCTCGTCCCAGATAAGCCATTGTCCAACATGAAGATCCTGACTCTCGGGAAACTCTCACGGAACAAGGATGAGGTGAAGGCCATGATCGAGAAACTCGGCGGGAAATTGACGGGCACGGCCAACAAGGCCTCCTTGTGCATCAGTACCAAAAGTGAGTTGAATCTGTTGTGTAAAGCAGGGCCGCATCGTGCCTCCTGGGATGGCAGTGAGGTTGGCGGGGAGAGGGGACGCGCTGAGTGTGGTGTGACACCGGCAGGGCACTCCCAGATGGGTGTCTTTGGTCACAGCATTGTTTGGTCTTTTATGGGGGAAAGCCAGCACCTATATTTGCAAAGCTGCCATGTCTTGTGTGTGTGTCTTCTGTCCCCAGTGGAAGGCTGCTGACTGATGTTCTCAGCCAGTCTGAACTCCTGCCCTCAGAGACACTGATGGTCTTGGCCCCTCCACAGCCCTGGGGTGGGGTGTGACAAGCTAAGGGGTTGCAGAGCCCAGACTCCTTCGTACATGAGGGTTGGTCCTTCGGGACCCAGAGAGGAACTTGCTTTGTCAAGGGATAGAAACCCATAGAGTGAGGCAGAGCAAAGAAACTGGAATATATGCCAAATGACTGCACAAGATAAAGTGTCCAGGGAAGAATCTTGCAGAATCGGAGGTAAGTAATTTACCAAGTCAAGAGCCAGAAGTCAGGGTCATGAGGTGTGCTCTGCATAGACTCAAGCCATCCCCGTGAAAGCCCGGCGCTGCTGTCAGATCTGGAGCAGACAGCAGCTCCTGCGGATAGCCAGAGCCTTTCTGAGGACAGGACAAGAGGCCTCACGCTCCCTGACGGCACACTGTGTCACAACCTCTAGTGACCAGAACAAGACAGGCTGACATCAGAACACAGACCAGCGGAACAGCTTGGAGAGCCGGGAAGCAAGCCTCCATGTACGTGGTTAGTTCATCTGTTGCAGAGGAGCCAAGGTTCATGATGGGGAGAGCCAGGGGTCTGCCTGGCCCCACCGACAGATCCACACAGGTTGGATCGAACACTTGGATGGGAGACCTGGAGCCAAAGAACTCAGAGGAGGAAACAGCGAGCCCCTAGACTTGGTTTTGGTGATTTCTGATGCTGGCAGTAAGAGCAGAGCCAGACCAACAGGACCCCGTCAAACTGGAAAGCTTCTGCACACCAGCATCAGCAGCACGGAGAGGCCTCCTGCCAAGTGGGGGGAAGCCACCTGCCAGTCATGCGCACGGGACGCAGCAGGGTCTGGCTGAGGGACACGGGCTCCCTTCCTGCTCCCGCTGTCGGACCGTCTATCTTGGGGCGCTTCTGCCCGTATCATGTGGCCCCCCCGGCACTGGGTGACAAGGAGGGGGCTCGGTCAGTGGGGCTGTGATTACGCTTCGCACTGACGCTCCGGCTGTTCTTCCCTGGTCTGAGCAGAGGAGGTGGACAAGATGAGCAGGAAGATGGAGGAGGTGCGCGAGGCCGGCATCCGCGTGGTGTCTGAGGACTTCCTCCACGACGTGTCCAGTTCCGCCAAGAGCCTTCCAGACTTGCTCTCGGCCCACCTCCTGGCACCCTGGGGCGCTGAGGTGAAGGCTGAGCCAGAAGAGCCTGCAGCCCCAAGAGCAAAGTCAGGGTCTGCGCTCTCTAAGAAGAGCAAGGGCCCCGTCAAGGAGGAAGGTGAGGCCCCAGGCTGCCCGGGATCCCGGGCCCGTGTGCTCCCAGGACACTCTGGCCGAGACTGCCTAGACCCGTTGGCATACCACCCCCTCACCCTGCCTCCCCACCCCGACTTTCTGGGTTTTTTTTACTCGTTTTCCTTTCTTGTTCTTTTCCAAGGCATCAACAAATCTGAGAAGAGAATGAAATTAACTCTTAAAGGTGGAGCCGCTGTGGATCCGGACTCTGGTGAGCACACAGGAGTGCGAGCGGGCAGGTGGTCCAGAGACGGGGGGCTTCCGGACCACACCTGCGCACACCTGCGCACCCCTGCCTCCTTGGGCTCCCCTGGGCCTTGTGGGGAGCCTCCCACAAGGAGTGTCCAGGCAGGTGTGAGTCCCCCACCTGCAGACCCCCTTCTCCCCGAGCTTATCGGCCGCCCTTTTAGAGAGAAAACCAGGCGCCATGCCTCTGCAACAGGTCTGGAACATTCCGCGCACGTCCTGGAGAAAGGAGGGAAGGTGTTCAGTGCCACCCTTGGCCTGGTGGACATCGTGAAGGGGACCAACTCTTACTACAAGCTGCAGCTCCTGGAGGATGACAGAGAAAGCCGGTGTGTCTGGGGATGGGGGAAGAGTCCCTCGTGGTGGCCCTGTGAGGGAGTGGGCCTCTGAGGGGTGTGGGGAGGTCTTTGGCCAGAGGGAAGATACAGGCACGCCACACAGCCTGGCTCCCTGCCATCCAGCGCCCCAACTTCCCAGGACACGCTGTCCTACCATCTCTCGAGACACTCTGTCTGCAGCCCCTTGAGGAATCCAGGGTCCCTGAGCCTCATGGGCTAACCTGGACTTGGTCTTCTTGGCAAGTGGAAACCGCTTCCCTGCTGGAACTCCAGTTGGTGGTTGAAAACCAGATGCTGTGTAGCTGTGGCCTCGGCGGAGGGGGCATTATGTTGGTGCCTACGAAGCCTTGACTGGTGGCCGTTTGTCGGCGCCGAGCAGCTGGGTGCCTCCCATTGCCTCAGCTTCTCACCAGGGCTTTTGTCTAAAAGTGAATATCAGATGGAACCCCAAAAGTCCTATGTATCTAGTAGGCTACTTGGGTTTTCTGAAGACGTAAGCCCAGTGTCCTGTGTCTTATCACCTGCTCTGATGGCCTATTTTTAACTGGTTTTCACAGTGAAGGGACAGCGTGGGCTGTCAGGTCTGGACACTTCTCTAGGACAGCTCAGTAGAGCACTTCCCAGACGTTTCCAGGAGGAACCTGAGCAGAGAATATTTAAGATTTTATTTATTCAATAGAGCACAAGCACAGGGTAGGGGCAGAGGCTAAGGGAGAGGCCTGACATGGGGCTCAATCCCATGACCCTGAGTTCATGACCTGAGCTGACACCAGTTGCTTAACCAACTGAGCCACCCAGGGGGCATCTCTGTCGTGATGTAAAAATTATGTGATGCGTTCTTTCCACCAAGAAAAATGAATCCATCAAAGCCAAGTGGTGTGGCACCTAGGGTGCCAGTGGTGTGGGCCCCCAGTTGCCATGGGAACCAAGAGCAGTGGCCTCAGCCTGTGTGCCTCTGACACGCACACACACCCAGCCCAAGCCCGTTGCATCTGAGCCCAGAGGCTCCAGTATCTAGGTTTTGTCGCTCATGGTTGTGTATCTTGAGTACAAAACTTCCAAGCGATGCTTACTTTTCCTCTGTGAGGAGTGAGATGGGTGTTTATCTTACAATCAGAATTTATACGCTTGTTCTGTGAGCTTGGCTGGCAGAGCGAGTGTAACCTGTGCTTTGGCATTTTCTGGGTCCATTCACCAGTATGATTCGAAAGGCAGTTCTTGAAAGTTCCAACTCTCCATTTCCTCACAAGTGAAGGTCTTTGTGTTTCCTTTGTTCCTCTGTGTCCGTGGCATCATCTTGGGGGCCGCAGCTCTGTGTCCCCAGGCAGAACGCAGGGAGGGAACCTGCTCCCAGCACAGGAGCGGCCGGCCCTCGGGTCTGTGTGTGATCCTCCTCTCCCCACTCCCCGCCCACCCCGTGCCCTCACAGCTACTGGATCTTCAGGTCATGGGGCCGCGTGGGCACCGTCATCGGCAGCAATAAACTAGAACAGGTGCCGTCCAAAGAGGATGCCATCGAGCACTTCATGAAGCTGTATGAAGAGAAAACTGGGAATGCCTGGCACTCCAAGAACTTCACAAAGTATCCCAAAAAGTTCTACCCTCTGGAGATCGACTACGGCCAGGTAATCCCTACTCTTATGCTGTCTGCTTCCAGCAGAAGGAAGAAGGAAGAATCATCATAGTAGCCAGACCTCGCCCCAGGCCTGATGGCCTTGCGAGTCAGTGCTCCCCAGTGTTCAAAGGAGGAAACACTTCTTGACTCTTGACAGTGCTCAGTGTTAGGCCGACACCAAAACCAGACAGACCTCGCAGGAGCGCTCCCATATCCCTAGGAACATATATGCGGAGGCGTAACCGTGGAGTAATAACCCAAGTGCAGGATTTCTGTACCGCGACTGGGGGCAGGGAGGGGGTTGAGCCTGAGAATGCGAGGTCAGTTCAACACACAGAGATCAGTGCCCTGCAGTATGACCGTGATTGTAACAGTCACGGTCGTGGACGGAGAAACTTGGAAGGAGATCCAGCACCCTTAACACGAGTCACACCCAGACAGCAACGTAGGAACTCAGCTGACCGTGGTAGCGTCTTTGAGAACATGAGGGGGATTGGTCTTTGAAGTTGCTCCCTCTGCTCATTGATTGGGAAGTGGTTCTTACATTCCAGGTGTGGCTTCTAGGCTGACCCCGTGTTTTCCTCACAGGTCGTAGGACCTGGATTGCCATCAGGTTATTACAGTTCAGAGGGTGGCTTAGTCGGTTGAGCTTCTGCCTTTGGCTCAGGTCATGATCCCAGAGTCCCAGGGTTGAGTCCCGGGTCAGGCCCCCTGCTTAGCAGGAAGTCTGCTTCTTCCTCTGTCCTTGAGCCCACTTGTGCATGCATAATAACGTAATTACATTGCCCTGGCCTCTGTTGGATTGTGGTTTTGGGTCCCATATGCTCTTCTGATAATTTCTATTACTTTTTTAAAAAGATTTTATTTGTTAGAGAAAATAGCACAAGCAGGCAGTGGCAGAGAGAGGCAGACGGAAAAGCAGGACACGATACCAGGACCCTGGGATCACAACCTGAGCTGAAGGCAGACGCTTGACCCCCTGCACCCCCCAGGTGCCCCTCTGTTACACGTTTGTGGCAGGGTCATTTTCCTATATATATCACCAAATAGCCTTCTGTTATCCCTTGGCTGATAACCTTTGTGGACATTTGTTCTAACAAGATGCTTATTCTGGCTTTTATAGAAAAATCTATTGCAGTTGTCCCCTGAACAGTGTAGAGGGTCAAGGGCACTGACCCCTCCCCATGGTGCAGTCAAAAATCCATGTTTAACTTGACTCCCCAAAACTTAATCTGTTGTTGACGTGAAGCCTGACCAATAGCCTAAGTTGATTTGATCTCATCTTGTGATATGTGTATTGTATACTGTCGTTTTATTACAAGCTAAGCTGGAGGGGAGAAAACATTATGAAGAAAATCATAGGAGAAGAAAAGTACACTTTTTTTCACGGCTTTTTGCTTACGTAGTTTACTTAAGTAAACTACACCCCATGTGGGGCTTGAACTCAACGACCCTGAGATCAAGTCATGCTCCAACTGAGCCCCTAGGGGCTCATGTATTTCTTTTTAAAAACAAAACAAACAAACAAAAAAACCCGGGGCATCTGGGTGGCTCAGTCAGTAACAACTCTTGATCTTGGGATTTTGAGTCTAAATCCCACTTTGGGTGTGGAAATTACTTTAAAATATCTTTTTTAAAAAATAGAATTTACTTTGTAATGCTGAAGTGGCTTGTCTGACTCAGCAATGCCCCCTACTGGTCAGTTTTTCTAATTTCAAAAATAACATTTAAAATTTTTTGAGAAACAAACTCACTCCTAATCACCCAGAGTTGAGCACAAAGTCACGGTGTGGGTCTTTGGTGCTCCTGTCCCTTCACGGGTACTTTCCTCACCAGAGAACTGGAGTTTTGCCCTGCACGCTATGTCAAGAACCGCCTCCCTCCAACGCCTGCACAGCTTTTGGAAGATGCTGTCCAATAGTGATAGACAACCACCTTTGTAACCTTGATATTTCAATAGCTGCATTTTAAAAATCTGAAAGAAACCGTGAAACTAACATTAGTTATTTATTTTTCCTCCCCTTCCAACCTTCTCTGAAACCAGATCTTTGAAATCTGGTGTGTTTTCAGCCCTTGCAATGTGTCTCTCTGTTCAGCCTGGTCACCTTTCAAAATCAGGGCCACTGAATTCAGGTGCACTGTCCTAGAGCAGCATCTGCCAGGGCTGCCCAGATGGCCCGGGGTGGTGGTTTATGGTCTGTGGCTCCCCTGTGACGGTGCTCCTGAATATGTAAACATCTCCGCTTATCACCCCCAGAGAGGGAGGCCCCAGAGTAGATCAGTTCAGATAAGGTGTTTCACTGTGAACATTGGCCTCCTCAGAGAGCCAGAAGCCGTGACCCTGAGAGCCTTGGAGACTTGGTGTTGTGACAGAAAGCGTAGTTGACAGCCGCATCCAGAGTGAACGGGGCCCACGGCCCGCCACACCGCTTGGGTGAACACAACAGATGCCAGGATTAGTGTCCACTCAGAGCAGATACCCAGCACTTCTCATTGCTGGGGACACTGTCAGGGACAGGGCATAGTTCCTATCCTCTGGCCGTTCGTAAGTGACAAGGGTTCAGCAGTCTACAGTGCCGTGTGGTCCTGACTTAGCCTGGGTTCCCCAGAGAGTGGGCACACACAGTCCAGTGTTGAAAGTGTGATCCCAGGGGCACCTGGTGGCTCAGTAAGTTAAGGCCTCTGCCTTCGGCTCAGGTCACAATCCCAGAGTCCTGGGATTGAGCCCCACGTCGGGCTCTCTGCTCAGCGGGGAGCCTGCTACCTCCTCTTTGCCTGCCTCTCTGCCTACTTGTGATCTTTGTCTTGTCAAATAAATAAATAAAATCTTAAAAAAAAAAAAAAGTGTGATCACGGAGCAGAAGGAGGCCACAGAGAGTGGAGAGTTCCTCCTGTCAGTCTGTGTGGCAGGAAATGGGTGTCTGAACCTTTAGGACTGTGGTGAAGACTGCATGGACATCTTCTGGTTGGCCCTGGGGTGCAGTAGTACAAGACCGGAGAAGTAACCCGGTGTCCCCTTGGTCCATGGTTTGGCCTGGTGGCTTCCCAGCTCTTCCAGAGTGGGGCCGTGGGCCAGTTCCCAGGGTGGGGAGATGAGGGCATGAGGGGGTGGGAGTGCAGGCCAGCAGGCATGGAGCTGGGCACCTGCAGTGGCCGTTGGAGGAAGGGTCTGGAGCCCCCACGGGGATGGTGGGGAAGCCTCTGGTCCAGGTGCAGATACTACCTCAGCCTTCTGTGCTGGGGGTACCTGTGGCTCCTTTGTGGCCCAGATGGTATCGCCACTTGGCTTGGGTTGTTGAACGGGGCCTTTGATCAGTTCACTTTTCTCTAAAGGATGAAGATGCGGTCAAGAAGCTGACAGTGAACCCCGGCACCAAGTCCAAGCTTCCCAAGCCGGTGCAGGAGCTCATTAAGATGATCTTCGACGTGGAGAGCATGAAGAAAGCCATGGTGGAATACGAGGTGACCGCGTGCACGGGGGTGGCCAGGTCTTCTGCTTGTCCTTTTTTTTTTTTAAAGATTTTATTTGACAGACACAAATCACAAGTAGGCAGACAGGGGGGTCAGGGAAGCAGGCTCCTGTGTGGGGCTCGATCCTGGGACTCCAGGATCATGACCTGAGCTGAAGGCATAGGCTTTAACCCACTGAGCCACCCAGGCGCTCCTCTGCCTGTCCTTCTGCCAGACACCGAGCCAGGCTTCTGGGTCCTGGGGACTGCAGACTTCCCAGGAGGTGGATTAGTGTGCCTGAGTGAGCTGCCCCTGGGTCCCCGTTCCCCTGCACGTGTCCCCTTGCTGACGTGGCAATGTGTGCGGGCATGGCAAGTGTAGGCAAGTGTAGCCCGTGTACCGTGGAAGAAGTAGGCGGTACTGACGAAGTGTAGAGAAAAGCAACGTTGAGGCATCAGACAAAATTAAGAAAAGGTTGAGGTTGGGGGTGGGTTTGTCCTGTTCCTCCTGCTTAGGCAGGACGAGGGGGCCGTGGTTGAGGCCAGTTGTCCCTGTGTTCTCCAGCCCAGCTTGGCTTTCCCAGAAGGTGAGCTTGGAACCGGTGGCAGGACGGTTCCCCTCCCCGGCTGCTGTTAACGAATGCCGTGGAATCTGCAGGTCCCCTTATGGGCCTGCAAACGCCCAGCGCTTGTGCGCTCCCATTGAAAGTGACCCCTGCACTGACCTCCATCAGGAGGACTGGTGATAGCTTGCGGATAGTCTCACCAGGGACATGGGCAAGGGAGCGGGTCTTCATTTCTCTTAACGTTTAAGAAGAAATGTCCCACGTGTCCTTTCCAGCTTCCTGTGTTCTAGTTCGTAGGGTCTCTTAACTCCTAACAGACCAGGTCTCCCCTGGGACATACCATTTCTGGGCTGGCTCTTGCTCAGGTGACTGTCTCGCAGGAGGAGACAGGCCAGAGCTGTTGCAGAGCTCACTGGAAGGCAGCCCATGGTCTGTTGCACGCTCCTTACCTGACAGGCGGCCTCCCTCCACTTCTGCAGGGCTGGACCTGAGAATACCCCGGTCTCTCTTTAGTGGGGTATCTGGCTTGTGTTGAGTGAGCCCCATTCTTATCCTCGAGGCCTGTGAGGAGGGGCTGAGGGGCACTGGCACCGACACCCCGCAGTTGGAGGGTGCTGTTTCTTCAGAGCACTGCCTGCCCCCAGCCACCGTTGCAACACCTTCCTCATTGGCTCCCGGAGCTGTTTTCCAGTCTGCACCAGCGATGCTGGGCTCCTTTATGTGCCCTGCTCTCTTCCTGAAACAGTATCCCCGCCTTCTTCCTCAGACCAGGCAGCGGCTACTCCACTTCCCAGGGACCAGACCACCCCTCAGGATAGAGACTCTGGCTTTGAGGGGAGGGAAGTGCCATTGGTTTGTGATGCCACGTCCACCACGCCCGGCAGGGACTGCTCCCCGTCCATTTCCCTGCAGCTTGTGGCTCCGTCATGTGCTGCAGGTGTTGGGGTGCCCCAGGGAGGTCAGGACACCAACCACAAGGGGCGCGGGGGCCTCCGGAGCAAGCCAGCCCCATTTTCTGGGTGGGAGACAGAGGGTGAGCATAGACTCCTCCCAAGCTCGCAGCAGGCCATATGCATTCCCCACTACGCTTGCCACTTGTCCTGACAGTAATCCCCAAGGCATACTGCTAGAATCAGCGTGTGACCTTTCAGGGTACCTGATTTGAAAAAAACAGCGTTTTTTGGGGTACAGATCTGTATGTTCAGGAGCATGTACTTAGGAGAACCTTTCTCCCCACTTTTTTTTTTTTTTTTTTTTAAAGATTTTATTTATTTATTGGACAGAGAGAGAGATCACAAGTAGGCAGAGAGAGAGGAGGAAGCAGGCTCCCTGCTGAGCAGAGAGCCCGATGCGGGGCTCGATCCCAGGACCCTGAGATCATGACCCGAGCCGAAGGCAGCGGCTTAACCCACTGAGCCACCCAGGCGCCCCTCTCCCCACTTTCTGGTCCTTATTTGGCTGGGAACGGTTTGGGCTCTGAGGCTCCGGGGTGGCTATGCTGCCTGGCCCTCATCCTCCCTAGGAGGCGAGTTGTGCTGGGCCAGGGTGGACTGAGTGTGGGGCTGCAGGCGTCCTTGTTTCTCATCACTGCCATAAACGAAGCGAGCAAGACCCGCTCCCCTACCAGAGCCCGTGGTGTGGGCCCTGGACAAGCCACAGACAAGGTTGGGTGTCTGCTGCTGCCAGGGCCCATGAGCCCCGGGGGGCACTCGCCAGCTTGCCCGTGGTCCACTGAATGGAGCGGCTTTGCCAGGGAGCATTCCCCTGTCTCCTCAGATTGACCTTCAGAAGATGCCCTTGGGGAAGCTGAGCAAGAGGCAGATCCAGGCGGCCTACACCATTCTTAGCGAGGTGCAGCAGGTAGGCGGGGGGCCGCTCGGCTGGCTTGTCTTGGGGGAGCGGTGCAGGGTCGCAAGCTGCCACGTCCCAGGGCCTGAGGACCTGGAGTCTCTGTTCAATGCCGCAGGTGTGGTAAGTGCCTGTTCCCTCGCCAAAGTGGTCCCGGAACCAGTGAAGTAGCCATGTTTTTAGTGATCAGTTATGTAATAAACTCCCTATGAACTGGATAAGGTATTTGGTTCTCCTACCTCATAAAAACGTCCTGATTTGGGGTGTTCTTAGGCTGAGATTGAGGCTCCCAGTTGGCTTGGTTGGTGGAGCACTTGGTTCTTGAGTTCAAGCCCCATGTTGGGTGTAGATCAAGTCTTTTAAAAAGAAACTGGCATTATTTTGCAGTTACTTGGAAATCTCACAGAGAGTGAAGTATTTCCTTACTTTGGTTCATGCTCATTGATCACCTCACTGGGCACCCAACAAGGTCCCCCAGTTTGCAGGACCTTCCCCCTGCGCTGTGGGGTGGGTGCAGGCCTGGCCTGTGAAGGAGGGGCACAGGGAAGCAGACTTCTGGCTGGTGCTGGAGAAGGGGCCCCAGGCAGCAGCTTCTGAGCCCTGGCCCCTTCCCTGTCCAGAACCCCCAGTGGAGAGGCTGGGAGAGTGTCCTTCCCCACAACATAGAGCCAACTGCTGCAACAGAAAGAAATTGAGGGCGTGGGGCTCGGCCGGGTGGGGGAGCTGGGGGGGCGGGTGCTGGGGCCTGCAGGGGGCCAAATTATGGCCCTTTCACTGCCCCGTGGCCATTCAGGTGCCTGCCCAGCATCACAGCAGTCTGGCTCCTCCATCTCTGCATTTATTGAGCACCTTTTGCATATGGAGCACGAATGGGCACTGTGGCAGGAGGGGGAGCTTATTAGCCTTTCTGTGTGTGGCCACCTGGATCTTCAGGTGCGAGAAAAGCCAATTCTTTCCCTTAAGCTGAAGATCTGTGGATGCGGGGGGGGGGTGCTGCCCAAATTCATCGCATTGGGGTTTTACCCCCATTTTGTTGTGAGAAGTTCCCAAACATTGATGTAGTTGAGTTTTAGGAGCGTGCATGAGCTTTCCACCTAGATGTTACACTTGATACCTTGCACGGCATTGGGGGTCGTATGGGTCCCTAATTGTCGAGGTCTTCTAGAAATGGAAGTGGACAGGGGTGGGGCATTCCTGCCCTTGGGCTGGTATGACACCAGCATGAGATGGTCTTGAACGCTTTCACCGCGTTTCCTGGCTGTTGCTCATGCCGAGCCAGGTCAGACTCGATGTCTCGGTCTCTGCTCTCTCTCTTCCCCCGAAGGCGGTGTCCCAGGGCAGCAGTGACTCTCAGATCCTGGATCTCTCAAATCGCTTCTACACCCTAATTCCCCATGACTTTGGGATGAAGAAGCCCCCGCTGCTGAACAACGCGGACTGTGTGCAGGTAGCCGGGGCTGCCTGAGAGAGGAGCAGCCTGGATGTTACTCCTTCTGGCAGGGCCTGGTGCTAGGAGGATCACCTCTGGGACCTCTCTTCTTCTTCTTCTTTTTTTTTTTTTTTAAAGATTAGATTTTATTTATTTGACAGAGATCACAAGTAGGCAGAGAGGCAGACAGAGAGAGAGGAGGAAGCAGGCTCCCTGTTGAGCAGAGAGCCTGATGCGGGGCTCGATCCCAGGACTCTGGGATCATGATCCAAGCCGAAGGCAGAGGCTTTAACCTACTGAGCCACCCAGGCACCCCTGGGCCCTCATTTTGAATAGGATTTCTTCCCATGGTGGTGGCCGACCACAGGCGAAACAGATAGGTTTTCCCGCCCCACTGCCTCGGAGCCAGCGATAGTCACTGCCCCCACTTCTCATAGTACCCTTGTAGCTTCGGGCTCTCCCTCCCCCAAGTAGTACCCCCCTCATTCACTAGGAGCCACGGGTTGATGACAAGCTATTCCTAACCAGCTGGGAGGCCTTCCCATCACTATCCCATCACTCCGTGAGGGTTTTCTCTGCTGAACCTAGGTTTGTCTCCCCTCACCCTGGTCCCAAGCCCAGGGTTTTCCATCTGTTCCTCCAGGCCAAGGTGGAAATGCTAGACAACTTGCTGGACATTGAGGTGGCCTACAGTCTGCTCAGGGGAGGCTCTGATGACAGCAGCAAGGACCCTATCGATGTCAACTATGAGAAGCTCAAGACTGACATTAAGGTAACAGGCCCCCGTCTCTGGTGCATCTGTCCGCTCGTCCTGAGAGCAGCGATCCCCAGACTGGAGTGGGTTTCTCCTGGAGACCTCCTCAGAACAGATTGTTGGGCAGGCTTCCAAGCCAGGGTCTTTGGCACAAGAGACTCATTTTTGAGCGGCCTTCCAGAAAGTTCATTTTTCCTTAATCTAGAGAAGATCTGTCTTTGGAGGCTTGTATGGCATGAGCTTTAGAAGGTTTGTCATGCCTGGGTTCCTGCTTAGGTGGAGGTGCCTTTGCTGGGGCAGAAGTCCCCTTGCCACAGTCCCTGGCTTGCCTTGACCTTGAGCCTGGGATGGGGTGTTCAGATCCCAGGAAGAGCCTCTGCTTCTTGCCTAGAACAGAGCCTAGATCTGGGGGTCCGGGTAGAATAAGCCACCAGATGTCACCTGTTTGGTCCCTGGAGCACCTTTTCATGGGAATGCTGCAGGCAGGGTTCTCTGGTGAAGGGTTTATTCGGTTTACAATCCTGAAGCCTTTTACTTAAGAAGCTGTGAGGAAAACCAGAATTCCTGGGTTTTTTGCATTTTGGCTGAGAGGACAAAAATCGAGAACACAGCCTTCTCCGTGGCTCACTTGTGTTTGTGCGGGGGCGATTACATCGGTGAAGTGACTGACGGTTATTTGGCAGGCAGAAGCTCTGGCCACTGCACAGCCTTGAGCATTCAAAGACCTGGAGCGCTAGTCGTCCTCCTCAAAACCCAGCCTTGGGGGTGGGTCGTTGCAGGTTCTGACTGCAGTCTTGGCTGTGGGACGTCTCTTGGCCCCTGTGCTGGGTGGCTGTGCTTGGGGTCTCCCTTGCGCAGACTCCCCAATGACGTTCTAGGTGGTGGACAGAGACTCAGAAGAAGCAGAGACCATCAGGAAATATGTTAAGAACACTCACGCGACCACGCACAACGCGTATGACTTGGAAGTTGTTGATGTAAGAATCTTCGTCCTTTCCTCTTCTCCAGCCTGGCCTGGGTAAAGAACCCTTTGCTTTGCTTTAAATTACTAGAGGAGCAACTTACTGTCGGTGGAGGAGAAAGGTTAGTCTTGGGGTTTGGGGGTGCTTAGTGTTCTTTCTCTAATCCTTTTTATTTCTGATCTCAAAGCCTTGTTTGAGGACCTGAAAGCACAATCAGACATGGCAAAGCATCTTGGGCTCACCTCTGTCAGACGGGGTCCTGCCCGGGCAACTGCTCCCCACCCAACCCCGCCTCCTCGCAGGCCGCCACAGCCACATCCTCTGGCTCTGGGGCAGCTGGCCCATTCTCCTGCATCTGGTGGATCTTGTGTGAGAGTAACGTGGCATCCTCTGTCTCTGGCCCTTCACCCCCGAGCAGATCTTCCGGATCGAGCGCGAAGGCGAGAGCCAGCGTTACAAGCCATTCCGGCAGCTGCATAACCGCAGGCTCCTATGGCACGGCTCCCGGGCCACCAACTTCGCCGGCATCCTGTCCCAGGGCCTCCGGATAGCCCCGCCTGAGGCGCCCGTGGTAGGTGGCTGGCGCAGGGTGGGTAGCGGGCAGCACCCAGAGATGATCTGCACCTTGTCCTCGCGGCCCTCGCTCTGTGGCCAGCGCATCTACATGGCTATCAGCCGTGGCTTCTCGAACAAAAGTGAGGTGTCTGGGCCTCGCCCTGAGAGCTGATGGGTGTGTTGACATGCAAAGAACAGGCCTTGGCCACAGGCCAAGTTGAGTCCAGACTGCCTCTGCCCCCCTCTGCCAGGTGACTTCTGGGAGTCCTGGTGTGCTCCTCAGGAGACTGTGGGAGGGCTGGAGGGAGGCCCTGCTGAGTCGCTGCCTGGGTCATAGAGGTGACCTGCAGGACAGGTGCTCGGAGGCAGTCTTGCAGGCCTCTTGCTGTCCAGGTGTAACAGGTCGGGAGCAGCAAATGGCTGGCTGGTGCCATGTGGTAGCACATGACCTGGGCAGATGCCCTGACCTCCTACACCTCACCTTTGACTGACAGAAGGAAGTAAACACAAGAGCCTCCACTTATGGGCTGTTGCCACATGCCGGGCACCGATCTAAACGCTTATTAACTTGGTGAATTTTCACAACGGTTCTGTGAGGTTCCCTCCCCCGTTGAGAGGAAGACAGCGAGGGGTAGAGAGATTGAGCTTTCTGTGGCCCTGAGTGCCTCCCCGGGACCAGGGTCCAAACAGCCCGGCATGTGAGCTTGGCCTGTGGGCGTAGTCCATACTCGGTAGCTCAGGGGTGCTGCAAACAGCCCCCAGAATGTCTTCTGTGGCCCTTTTCCCACCCTGCAGACAGGTTACATGTTCGGTAAAGGGATCTATTTCGCCGACATGGTCTCCAAGAGCGCCAACTACTGCCACGCGTCCCAGGCGGACCCTGTGGGCCTGATCCTACTGGGAGAGGTCGCCCTCGGAAACATGTGAGTCAGCCTGGCCTTGGCCTGGGGCCACTGCTGGGGACGGACGGGGGTGGTCAAGACAGGAGAGCTCCCCTTGGCCAGGAGGGGACCGTAGAAATTCCCCACCACGATGGTAGAAACCAGTTCTAGTTAAGTGTATGTGGGAGCACCAGGGATGAGGAGTCTAGCCGGGACTCCGGAACTGGCAGCATCCACCTTCTGTGGGCTGAATTGCACGGAGGATGGTTGGTGGGCCGCGCCCCCCCGCCCCGCCACCGGAACACGTGCATGCACAGAGATGTTAGATTTTGTGTTTGAGATCAACTCAGATGAACCTGGAGATGAACTTCAGATTCCTGGCAGAAAAAAAAATCTGGTTTGTCCTGCTTGCCTCAGGCCTGTCACAGTGACACTGAGAGCAGGGTCGTGTAATCGGGCAAGGGGGTGAGGCTCATGGTCTGAGAAGCCTCTGGAGCTGCGGCCACAGCCATGTGACCCTGCAGTGGTGGGGGCACAGAGCGCTGACTGGGAACTGTGCCTTCGCCTCTGGAAGCCAGGGGTCTGGGGAGGACTAGGTTTTTCTCTGGTGGGCTCCTGCTCACCAGACTGGTGGTTTGAGAGCCCAGGGTCGTTGGAGGCCCTTCTGAGACCTTCCTCTCTTACACAGGTACGAACTCAAGCACGCTTCACACATCAGCAAGCTGCCCAAGGGCAAGCACAGTGTCAAAGGTACCATGTTCCAGAGAGTGCTGCTCCCGCCTGGGTGCTCTGGACAGCCCGGGGAGGGCACTCTCTCTCCCCAGTGGGCTGTGGCTCACTGGAAGACAGCTAGAGGGTCATTAGATAATTGGGTCATACCCCCTGTCCACAGTTCGAGCCTCAGGAACTGGGTGCGTCAGCTCTGCATTTTAACGGAGCTGTTAGCTGCAAATGCTGCCCAGGGTGTCCAGGCACGTGGGAGCTCCAGCCACCTGATGGTTTAGGGCCTCTGCCTGCCGGGCTGAAGTGCAGGCTTTGGACTTGGGCTCGGTGGAAATATGATCCGGGCTGGGGGCTGAGGCACTGCTCTTACTGAAATCAGGGAGGCATGCACCTCGGGAGCTTGATTTATAGCCCGGGGTTGTATCCGGAAGGAGGACAGAGTGTGCAGTGTGCATGTCTTTAAAGTGAACACGTAGACGCGACAGAAGTCTGATCTTGAACGTTCTCGAGCTAATGTCCTCACGGTTCCTCCTACCACTTATGCCTTCTGTCGTGCAGGTTTGGGCAAGACAACCCCTGACCCTTCTGCCAGCATCACAATGGACGGTGTGGAGGTGCCCCTGGGGACGGGGGTTTCCTCTGGCGTGAACGACACCTGCCTGCTGTATAACGAGTATCCTTTGGCTAGCGAGTGGGGTTACGGGGCTCGGGGCTGCCGTGAGAGTGTGCTCCTTGACCCGCATCCCCTCCAGGTATATCGTCTATGACATTGCTCAGGTGAACCTGAAATACCTGCTGAAGCTCAGGTTCAACTTCAAGACGTCCCTGTGGTGAGCTCGGGCGCATGGCTGACCTTGCGCCCGGGGACAGGGATGGAGGTGCCAGCGCTCACGCCCCTAGACCCGGCAGAGGCTGCCACCGCGTCTCAGGAAAGCTCCTCTGCGAATGTTTGCTCACGTGTTAGATGATTTTTCCCCAGCTTTCCGGGGGGTGGGGGAGGGGGTCCTCCAGCGGCCAGCACCCTGATGGGGAAGACTGACAATAGAGGAGATGTGGGGGGTGTCTAGACTAGTCCTGCGGGAGGAGCGCCTGCCTTACTCACCGGCTCCCCCAGTGAAGGGAGAAATCACTCCCCCCCTCTTTCTAAGTGTTCACCTGTAGTTTGGGTTTGGGAAAAATGTTAAGCATTTATTTTGAGGTAAAAATAAAAACTAATTTCATACTACTTAGATTTTCTTTTTTTATTTTGCATTTATTGTCCCCCCCCCCTTTTTTTCTTTTCTTTCTTTTTTTTTTTTTTTTTTTGCTTCTTTTATCTGAGTTCTATGGGAAGACCAGAAGGAGGAATATTAACAGTTTCTCACCCTTAGAAACAAAAACGTGCTTTCCTTTTGGACGTGCTGGGATGTGGAAGCTCTTCAGAATAGGTAGTGCACTGAGTTAAAAGTTGCATTTGAGGTTCCCGAATCTCCCTCCGGCAGGCAGTTCTGTCTTCCAGATGAAAACGGTGTTACTGACACACCCCAGGGGCTGATAGTCCTTCTCGATTAAATGGAAATGGTTTCCTCGTCTGTGTCGTGTGTTCGGTGTCATTCTGACTGTGGATCCGGTTTGTCCTCCCGGCATGAGGTTCACAGAGACTACAGGGGGTTGATGGCACTTGAATTTGTGGGGACCCAGAATGTCCAGCAGGAAATGGCCTTGCGGCGGGGGTGAGGGGTGCCCGTCCACACAGCAGGAAACCAGAGGCCGGGAGGCATGCGGACTTCGGTCTCTGCGAGCGCTGTGCAGGTGGACATCCTGTTGGCTGACTGTCCACGGAGCACAGCCCCCCACCACTCCTCTCTGCAGGGGAAGGAGCCTGCGGCAAACAGCAGGGTGACCGCTGGGACACGGGGGCCAATGGCTGAAACCTGAAAGTTACGTGGGAGTTTGGTGAGGGAAGCTGAGCCCAGGGCATTCCTGGCCAGGGAGAGGTGGGGGGGGCAGGCTGGCGTTCTTGGAGAGTAGCTGCCTTGAGGGACGGCAGCAGCCGGGGCCCACGGGCAGGTGTCCAATTTCATCCTGCTGGCAGCAGAGTCCTTGCCCTTCTCCAGTATCCTGGACTCGTCCTGGTGCCTTTGACCTGAGATGCGTCCCAGATCAGCTGGTCAGCAAGGCTCCGGCTTCCTGGATCAGGATTTTCTGTGTTCTTCCCCATCCCTGTAGGAGCAAGGAGAGGCTGTCGCCCTCATGGTCCTTGATTAAACGAAGTATTCTTAGGTTGGAGTGATTGCTCAACGGGTTCCCTCGCATCACAACTGATTTTTTTTTTTTTTTTTTTAAGATTTTACTTATTTATCAGAGAGAGAGGGAGAGAGCGACCACAGGCAGACAGAATGGCAGGCAGAGGCAGAGGGAGAAGCAGGCTCCCCGCCGAGCAAGGAGCCCGATGCGGGACTCGATGCCGGGATGCCGGGATCATGACCTGAGCTGAAGGCAGCTGCTTAACCAACTGAGCCACCCAGGCGTCCCTCACAACTGATTTTTAAAGGAGATTCACGTTTCTGAATTCATGTCTTCTCCAAAGGAAACTACGATGCTTCTTGAGTTTCTTTCCTCACCTGAAGTCCTGTCCTATCCCAGGGTGTAGCTGAACTGCACCCTGGTGATTGTAATTTTTTTCTGAGCCTTTCAAAGTATTTATTTATTTGATAGAGATCACAAGTAGGCAAAGAAGCACGCAGAGAGAGAGAGGAAGGTTAGCAGGCTCCTTGCCGAGCACGGTGCGGGGCTTGATCCCAGGACCCTGGGATGATGACCTGAGCCGAAGGCAGAGGCTTTAACCAACTGAGCCACCCAGGCGCCCCTTTCTGAGCCTTTCAAAGAAACCCCAGCGGAGAGTGTAGCCAGGGCCTCCGCTGCCCGTTCCGGTCCCCTCAAAGGCCCACATGCACTGTCTCAGGCACTTGAGGTAGACGCTGCACACGTGCTTGTCCCTCTGTCCTCCAGGGTGGCAGCGACAGACTTGGATTGGTGGCTCTGTCCCTGCCCCTTCCCTGCTTGGGATGTCCCCCTCTGGAGGCTCTCGGAGAGCGCTTTAGAAGGTCCCAGCGCTGTGCCTGCAGGCTGTCCCCTGAGCAAGAGGACACCCTCCCACCCCTGGTGGTTAGCGGCCCTGCTGGAGGCCTGCCCTACTTAGGGTCCATCCGCTTTCTCCCAACACCGTGATCTGGGTCTCAGGACTGGTCAGCTCCTGTGATACTCCAGTGTTACCAAGGTGGTGTCTCTTAAGTTGTGTTTGAAAGCCAGCAGGTTGGGGCTCGGATTTTTAAAGGAATGTTACTAGGCCTTCAAGTTGCAGTTTGTTTGGGGCTAATCGTTCAGAGGTTTAGTGTGGTCTTGTGACAGAGTGCGCCCCGTGTCTTGCCAGCCTCTCCTCCGGTGTGGGAGGGGGAGCAGCGCAGGTCTGTCGACCTGTCTGAAGTAGGCTATGAGAAGACGTGTTTGGAGCCTCACTCTGAAAGGTAAAAAGGAACCGGGGCTGTAAAGGCTCCTGGGTGAGCCAAGGGTCATTTGGACCCTTGTCCAAAGGAGGTTGCCCACCACCGGGCTGGGGGCAGTGCCAGCAGCGAGGACAGCCGCATCCCAGGTACTCCTGGAGGGAGCGGGCGCATGGAGGGAGTGGGTTTTGCCACAAGGGACTCCTTGTGGTGTGCGCGGTGAGCACCCTGGGTAGACACAGCTCCCATCTTGTAGGATCCAGTCTACTCCGTAAGCCCAAGACTGCTGGATGTCACGGTCTCCCGTAGCCACAGTACCTGGGGATGGGGAGTAATCCTCACTGTGACCACATCTGATACCCACCTGCTGTGTACTTCCCACCCCAGAGCTCTGTTGGTGTGGAGGTCTGAGGCCCTGAGCGAGCAATGGCTCCCCTTGGACACAACAGTAGTTCTACTGAAGGGAAGACGAGGCTGCTGCCTGGCTGTTTGAGGCTCCCGAGAGCAAGTTTCCCCCACAGCAGGGAAAGGAGTACCCTACTGACTACCATGGGGGAGGCTGTGCCACGGAGGTGAGGACCTCCTAACACTCAGGACCTCATCCTAGCACTCAGGAGCATCTCCTAGACTCAGGAGCACCTCCTAGCACTCAGGAGAACCTCCTAACACTCTGGAGCACCTCCTAGACTCAGGAGAACCTCCTAGCACCAAGTCCAACAGGAACCAGCCACCCCCAGCAGTGACACACAGGACTGTTGAGGACTTGGCCCCTCCACCAGGTGAAGGGCTGATCGGCTGAATTCCTGACCGAGGGCTGGGAGACGGGTCATGGATCATGAGAGGAGTTGAGGCGAGCAGGTTCTCTGACCAGCTGTAGGAATGAGGACTGAAGCAGCACATTGGGACCTGCGTCTGGCGTGTATGGTGATGGGTTGCAGTGGCTGTGAATATAGACTGGACTCCTGTCCATCGAGTATCTAGAAAAGTCTAGGTCGGGATGCCTGGGGGGTTCCGTCAGTGAAGCGTCTGTTTTGGCTCAGATCATGATCCCATGGTCCTGGACCGAGTCCCATGTCGGGCTTCTGCTCCTCAGGGAGCCTGCTTCTCCCTCTGCCTCTGCCCCTCTCTCACTCTCTCTCCCTCAAATAAATAAAATCTTAAAAACAATGCTGTGTAGATCTGTCCCCCCAGCTCGCTCCACTCCCATCCAGCTCAGCGCACTTTGAACACGGAGGGCTGCCCTTACAGAACAAGTGGTGGGCTCGGGGCGGGGGGGCGGGAGTGGAGGTGGGGCCCCAAGCATGAACCCTGTAGGTCCAGGGTCGCCTGAGCCGTGGCCCCTTTTGGCCCTTTCAACCAGGCTTCTTCCTCATTGACCAAAAAGATGAACCGAGCCATTCATAATCCCTGAAATCTTTTGGTACCTACCTCTTTGAGCTGTCTGTCTGAAGGGTTTTTTTTGAATCATTTCTACACCCAATGTGGGGCTCGCACTCTCAACCCCAAGATCAAGAGCCACACGCTCTACCGTCTGGGCTGGCTGGGGGGGTCCCCTTTGAGTTGTTAACGAGAATGTGCGTGCTGATCCGGCAAAATGCTTCGGGCGACCTCCTGACCTCGACGTGCCCTCAATAAATCTCAGCCATCACCCCTGAAGTCCCAGAAAATGTTTAGCCTGTATGAGTCCAAACAGGAAGACCCAGATGAGAAGGGGGAGACGAGGTACAGGGACAAAGACACCAACCTTGCGCTTGGGCCGTGTGCCCTCCTGCGATCCCTCATGAGACCTCGCCAGGACTCTGGCCTTCCTGCTCAGTGTGGCCTCCCATGCCTTCCTGCCCTCCCTTCAGCCAAAGGGACCAGACTCCAACACCGCCCCCACCCAGGCCCGGCCCCACTTGCGGCAGGCCTGCCGGGGCTCAGAATAGCCCAGCTGCTGTCTAAGCAGATGGCCTGGGCTAATTTTAGCCGGGCGGTGCTCCCCCAGGGGCCAGGCTGGGCCTTTTGGATTTGAATAAGCTCATGTGTGCGTCTTTGGTTTAGAGCGAATAACAAAGCTTTGAGCGATTGTGACCTGTGTGTCTGCCTAGCACCTTAGAGGCATTCCAGAAATACACGGTTTTAGACAATTTTGTTTCTCTGACCCGGCAAGAGCCCAAACCACACAGCGAGCAGGTGGTGAAGCCCGTGGGGCTGCCGGGGATGAATCGGGAGACTGAGCACTGACAGGGGTGGGGGAAAGCAGACGTGGTAACCCGCAGGTAGCAGGGCCTCGGTGTCCCCCGGCACCAGGGCTCTCTTCCTCTCTTCGTCGGCCCTGGAAGAGTGAACCCCGGAAGGCATTCACACATGATGTTTCTGACCTGTCGGCCCCCGTCTTTGAAGACTGCCCTTCATACAAATCTCTCCAGAGCCAGCCCAGTTAGAGACCTATGTGCCAGCTGTCCTTGGCCTCTCTCTCTCTCTGCTGATGACCAGTCAATGAAGAAAGGTGAGGACCAGAGTGGACATCAGTACGATGGGGAGGACCCTCTAGTTCATGGCTTCCTAAGCTGGGTCTGGGGACTGAGCAGATGCTCCCTGGTTTTGGGGAATCCTCCAGAACATGGCTGCTTTCGGCTTCGAACAAGGACAGCCCCCACTGGACATCAGCTCTTGTCTCTCAAGAAGTGGGCGGTGCCAAGGTTGATGAACTCCGCTCTGCCTTTCTCTTGGTTTCCCCTTCACTGTTGAAAGACCGCAGCTAGACACCTAACAGCAACATCCATGAGCAGGATAGGAGAGACTTGGCCCTCATCCATCTCTTTTTAACAGAAAAAACAAAACACGAAATAGAACCAAAGAAGCAATGACTTTTCTCCATTGCTCCCAGGAGACTAATCTCGTTGGCCCAGGTTGGGACCCAGGTGGAGACCTCAGCTTCGAGGGAGGTTGGACAGGGAACACCCAGGCTGTGCGGTCCCATCTTAGGGCTAGGTGGGCTCTCCCAGCAAGGAACATGGGGTGCGGACTCCCCGGGAGCACGCCCAGGAAGGCAGGACCCTCCAGACCATGGCTCCAGAGAATCACTGAGTCTCCCTTGGCTGCTCTCGCCTTCTGAGACTGGTGAAGTTGTAAACCACAGGAACAGAGATAGTGCTCAGAACAGTCCAAGTGGCAGTCTTCAGTGCTGACCCTGCAGACCCGCTGCACTTCCAGGACATTGCCAAGGTCATTGCCAGACACCCCCAGACACTAGTGTATGGTGGGGATTCCGGGCCCCTGTGGCGCCCAGCCATGGGCATGGCTACCACGACCTCTAGGTGGGGCTCGGGACTCTCTCTGGGGGCAGGACGGGTGAGCCCCAAGGGAGCCATCGCTGGCTCTCCTAGGCATCCCCCACCCCAGCCCCGCGTAGGGACCAGGGACACAGCGAGAACCGAGGGGATGCATTGGATGCCTCATGCAGTTAACAGACACTTGACACAACACATCCTATAAGCGTCAGGTCGAGCAGGCACAACAGGTGATCACAACCATTCACTTGCCTCCTGCTGCCCTTTCAGAAGTGCCCGGTGGGGGGCGCCTGGGTGGCTCAGTGGGTTAAGCCTCTGCCTTTGGCTTAGGTCATGATCTCAAGGTACTTGGATCGAGCCCCACATCGGGCTCTCCGCTCAGTGGGGAACCTGCTTCCCACTCTCTCTCTGTCTGCCTCTCTGCCTACTTGTGATCTCTGTCTGTCAAATAAATAAATAAATTCTTAAAAAAAAAAAAAAAAAAAAAAGACGTGTTCGGTGGGCAGGGGTGCCTAGTGTGTGACCCTGGATCTCAAAATTGTCTCAGCGCCCGTTCCCGTGTGGGGCATGGAGCCTACTTAAAAATAAATAAAATAAATATAAAATAAAATAAAAACATAAAATAGTTCAGCGAGGGGCTCCTGGGGGGCCCAGTCGTTAAGCGTCTGCCTTCGGCTCAGGTCATGATCTCAGGGTCCCAGGATCGAGCCTTACATTGGGCTCCCTGCTCAGCAGGGAGTCTGTATCTCCCTCTGCCCCTGCCCTTTCTCATGCTCTCTCTGTCACTCACAAATAAAATCTTAAAATAAAATCAAAATTTAAAAATTAAAAAAATAGTTCAGCAAGGGCATTTTTCTCCAGCTCCTGGAAGAACATCCTGTAGGTAGGCCCTGTGACTCTTCCCTAAAGACACATGGCCTTTCACGGCCCACGATGACTCTGAGATTCCAGCAGTTTCTATGCCTCTCCACCTACTGAACTCCGACCTGGCTGGACGTTCTCAGAGTCACAGAACTATTCTCAGACCATTTCCTCTGCAAGCCTATCGTGTTGTGAAGTCTCCTTCATAGCTTCAATCCGACTGCACACCATTTAATTTTCCTCTTGCACCAAACCTGGGAAACTGAGGCATCGTGTGGCTGAGTGACTTGCCCAAGGCCGAATGGCTAAGTACACGGCAGGGCTAAGTTCTAAACATTCCTCTCATTGCCTGACCCTACACAGATCCTGCTGGATGGATGGACTGAGTGGCACTCCTTGTCAACCACCCCAAGGCCAGTGACCGATGAGCAGAGCTCAGTCATTTGTACAAAGAATCTTGCACCTGCAAGGAAGCTTCTGGGGGGTGATGAAGACACTGCATGTCCTGGTTGTGGCATCCTAGTCACTGAGTTGCACACTTTAAAAAGAGACAGTTTATTGTAATTAAGTAACCCCTCAGATTCAGTAGATTTTTTAATCTTTTTTTTTTTTTTTTAAAGTACGTTCCATACCAGGCTTGGAACCCAAAGTGGGACTTGAACTCATGATCCTAAGCTCAAGATCTGAGTTCAGATCAAGAGTCAGACACTAACATGCTGAGCCTCCCTGGTGCCCCTAGAGTTGATTTTTCAATACCACTGGATTAAGTAGTCCTAGTGGCCTCTGTCCCCAGTGGAGAAGAACAGATTGGGGGTGCCATTACACACACCTTGGCGGCCAGATTGGACTCTGCATCATGAGCTCATGGGAGTCACCAAAGCTCATGCCCCAAAGAGGGCAGAGGTGTCTGGAAGATTTCCAGAGAAGCCACGTGAGCCTACCTCAAGGAGGAGAGAAGACCAGCTCTGGACCCTGCCTCCTGTCTTCCATCAAACCCAAGCCCCTGTTTCTTGCCCGTAGGCTCCCTAGCACGGGCTTTGAGCAAACGCAAGAGTTACCAGGACCCCATGCTGACCCCCTTGTAGCTTGAAGTGGGGGGTCCTGACCTGGTGAGCCCCCAAGCCGGTGTCTGAGGGTGAGCGCGGTCTCTGCCGAATGCCTGAGCTTGGACCCCCACTCAACTGTCCGTGAGCCCTGGGGTGGCTCACTGACCTCTGTGTACCCCTTTCCTCATCTGGAAAGTAGAGCCCGCAGCACCTGCTCACGGAGCTGTTCCAGGGACAGACGGATCTCTTTTATCTCATTGTCATGAATTAATAGGCGTGAAGCTCTTAGATCAGTGCCTGGTACACAGCTGCTGGCGTGCGGCCACGGCAACGAGGACCATGTTCCCTCCACACTCAAGGGCCACTGAGCGGTTCTGCCCCACCCCTCAGGGGGTTCAAACTATTCAACCATTGCACTTGCTTATCACCCCCATGACATGATTAGTTTTATTAAAATTGAAATTCATTTTAAAATTTCTTCGAGGGGCGCCTGGGTGGCACAGTGGGTTAAGCCTCTGCCTTCGGCTCTGGCCATGATCTCTGGGTCCTGGGATCGATCCCCCGCATTGGGCTCTCTGCAGCTCCCCCTCCCCCACCCGCCCCCTGCTGCCTGCCTCTCTGCCTACTTGTGCTCTCTGCCAAATAAATGGATGGAATCTTTAAAAATAAATAAATAAATAAAATTAAAAAGATAAAATAAAATTTCTTTGATACTATGTCTTACATTTTTAAAATCTGCAGCATAGTGCGATTCTGTGAGGGAAAAAAAATTAAAAGCTCTGTGCCTAGAAAAAATGCTTAAGAAGAAAACCTCAAAAATGCAAAAGTAGCAGTGTGTCTAAGTGGTTGACTCATGAGGGATTATTTCTCTTTGGGGTTTTTCACACCTTTTTTTTCACAAGAAGGCTTTACAATGAGGTCACAGGAATAAAGAATGTTTTTAATATGGTTGGAGGTGGGTATTTCTGCTTTCCAGCCACACTGTCCTCATCCCTGGTGCGGGCCACAGAGGAGCCTTGGTCCCAGGTGCCCCCCACCCCTCATCTTTCCCGAGGATTCCCCGGGGCCGGCCCAAGACATGTCGCTGTGTCTCTGCCGGGGTTCCCCGGGGCCTGACCTCCATGAGCTGGCCCCCAGCATCTCTGCACCGGCTAGGGCTGCCTTCCAAGAAGCTCCTGACCTTCACTCCCCAGAGCACATGACTGAAGGATGGCTGGCTGCCAGCCTGGTGCCCCCAGAACACCTCCTCCAGGCCTCACGCCTGGGCAGGGGAGCCTCATTGCCCACGGGACAGATTTTTCTGCACTTCCACGGGACCGGTTGGTTTTTCTGCCTGGGAAGCTGGGCGAACCCCAAAAGGAGGGAATCGGTGAGCTCTCTGTCTGATTTAGGGTTAGGGACAGCTGAGCAAGGACGGGTTCCCCACTGTAAGCCCTGGCAAGCTTCTGGGGTGGTCGAAGGAATGTCCCTATCTAGGCCCTGACTGTCAGCAGTTCCTGCACCATCGTGATGAGCCGGACACTCCTGCGGTAAAGAAGGGTGGATTTGTTTGCCCTTAAGAGGAGCAAGAAAGGGGCACCTGGGTGGCTCAGTGGGTTAAAGCCTCTGCCTTCAGCTCAGATCATGATCCCAGGGTCCTGGGATCAAGCCCCACATCGGGCTCCCTGTTCAGCAGGGAGCCTGCTTCCTCCTCTCTCTCTGCCTGCCTCTCTGCCTACTTGTGATCTCTGTCTGTCAGATAAATAAATAAAATCTTTAAAAAAAAAAAAAAAGAGGAGCAAGAAAGAGGGAAGCAGGGGCGTATGGGCCAGTCCTCAGTCCCCCAGGGGTCATAGAGGGGAGGAGGCAGCTGGAGGGCCCCGCACTGGAAAGGAGCCTGCGGCCTGGCCTGGACAAGGGTGTGCTGAGCAGCAGGAAGTCCAGGATGGGGGTTCCCAGCAGAGCCCTCCTCCCCTTACAAGTCCCTAGTCTCAGTGTCCCCAAGAAGGTGGCTGAAAACCTGGGCCGTCTCCCTTTAGGAGTGCTGTGTGTCCAGTGAGCCCACTGGGCTCTGGGTGTGCCCGGGGAGCAAGGCTGAGCCCTGCAGCAAGGACAGGGGGCTTTGACTCCTGGGGTGAGAGACTGGTGGCACCTGTGTCCCAGCAGTGGACTCCTCGTTTGTTTCCAGTTGTGGAGGGAGGCCTGTCCAGGGACATGCTGCTTTGCCAGCCCCTCACATGGACGTTGGTGCCTGAGCCCATCTCTTGTCTCCACTGCCCCTGCTGTGGCCAGTGGTGACCCAGAGGTTGGGGAACATCAGCCCGGTGCCACCTCAGGGCCAGGGAAGAAAGACACGGGACCCAGTGCATTACCACTGCTCCTTTGGTATTTTGCCCCAGGTGCTCAAGCACAGGTGACCAAGTCTCTTCCAGAGCTTTCCCCTTTGATCTCTCAAACCACCAGACTGAGGAAGCCTTGTCACCCCCCGAAGCCTGGAAGCACCTCCCTCTCTGGTCTGAGGAGAAAATTGTTAGCAAGAGATGATTCGGGGGATGTCTGGGTGGCTCAGTCCATTAAGCGGCTGCCTTGGGCTCAGGTCATCATCCCAGCATCCTGGGATCAAGGCTCACATCGAGCTCCTTGCCTGGCAGGGAGCCTGCTTCTCCCTCTGCCTCTGCCTCTGCCTGCCACTCTGCCTGCCTGTGCTCTCTCTCTCTCTCTGACAGATAAATAAATAAATAAATAAATAAGAGACGACTTCGGGTGTGCCTGGCTGGCTGTCAGGGGAGCGTGCAACTTGATCTCAGGGTTATGAGTTCAAGGCCTCTGTTGGGTGTGGAGATAACTTTAAAATCTTTGAAAGAAAGAAATGATTTTATAGAAAATCTTGAGGGACACCTGAGTGGCTCAGCTGGTTTAGTGTCTGCCTTTGGCTCGGATCATGATCCCATGATCCTGGGATCGAGCCCCATGTAGGGCTCCTTGCTCAACAAAGAGTCTGCTTCGCCCTCTCCCTCTGCTCCTCCCCCCACTAGTGCTTTCTCTCTCAAATAAATAAATAAAATCCTTTTTAAAAAAAAATCTTGAAAAGCACCTAAGTCAGATATTTAAATATATTCTGTTCTTCGTTAGTCCAAGAAACCCTCTTGGAACTACCAATTTGGAAACAGTTCGAACTTAATGGAAAGCAAAGAAGTTACCAGGTTGAAATGAAATAAAGCATCAGAGGATGGGTGAGTGGCTGTGGGCCCAGACCCTTAGAACCACCTCTTAGCCACAAGGGCAGGCCTGCTGACCCCGTGTCAGCCAGGGGGCCGTCTGGAAGCCTCAAGCCATCGATCAGCAAAGGTCAGGCGCTCAGCGCCTCTGCTCCGCTGTAGAAGGAAACCGAGCCTGGCAGTGAATGGCAAGAACCTCGGACGGGGCACACAGACAGCGGGGAGGCGCGGGGAGAGCAGGGGCAAGGAGGCCAGGCCAAGCCACGGCTGGAGGAATGCCCTCAGGGCTTGGATCTGGCGGTGTTACCTGTCCTTGTGGATTTTCTGATCACAGGTTGTGAGAGCACATCTGTTGTTGGAGCTGGACGGGACCTCAGGGTATTTAACGCACGGATTCCTCCGCGGACAGCCCGCGGGATCTGGGCCATCTCAACTTCGACATGGAAACTTCTGTTGTGAGTGTGTTGATTTTAAATGTGCCCACAAATTCGTTGGTGATTTTCCCCTCGAACAGTAAGAGCTGATTTGTGTTCCCTTCAATGCAGATGGTATTCCGTGAATGGGTTCTAGAAAAATCGGGCCTAAAAGGCAGTGTGGCTGCCTCCCCGGCCTCTGTCTTAGTTCACTCTGCGGAAGCCAGCTGCCAGGTTGTGAAGACACCGGCAGCCTCAGCAGCGCAAGAGCAAACCTCCCAGAAGGAGATCTGCCTGACTCAGTCGGGCCTGTGGGTCGGGGTTCTCAACCTCGGCACTACAAACATTTGGGGCTGGATAATTTTTCTAAGGGACAGAGGGTGGCTCTCCTGGGCACTGCAGCGGGTATTATGGGGCTCCTGGCCTCCACTCACTGATGCCAAGAGTACACACACCCACTCCTTGGTGAAAATCCCAAATGTCCCCCCCACCCCCCGCCACCCCCATTGAAAGCCTCTGCATCCCCTGTCAGGTTCATGACTTCCTTTTCCTTGAATCACCCAGAATCATGGGCCAGCAGCACCCAGCTAAGTGGCTTCCGAATCCCTGACCCACAGAAACAGTGAGATAAACTACAGTGTGTATAATTCATAAAATATATCTTACAGAAAATTAATACAACATGTAGCACCTATAGAATATACAAGTTCTTGGGGGTGATTTATTGTGCTGCCATAAATAACCCACGGACATGTGTTTTTCAGAGCAAAAGAAGGGTCTTTACCTTTCTTTGGGTTCGCCGGGGGCACCTGACCCCAAAGGTTGAAGGACCCCGATCTAGCCCCGCCTCCCAGCCTGTATAAACACCCCTTTCACAGCGTGCCTTGAGCGCTGGTCAAACTAGGACTGCTTGAATGGTCCCGGTTTTCCTACCTCCTAAGGTCACTCAGCTGGTTGGTAACAAATTTGGCTGTAATGTCCTGAGCCAAAATCTGCTGCCCGAGCTCCAGCCTGGGAGGCTGACCTGCTTTTTCAGATTTCCTCACCAGCTCTCAAACCCTGTCAAAACTTAGCTTCTCTGCCCTTCTTTTACTCCTCCTCCTTCTCCACCTTGCCCTCCTCCTCCTCCTCTTTCTTCAGACTCTTGTTAACTAGCATACTTATTCTTGCTAAGTCTGAGAAGATCAGCTAGCAAAAGATCATGCATATCCTGTTTAGCACTCCTAGAAAGAAGAGTGTCGGGCAACTCATTTCCGGGAGTGCTCCTTCTTAGTGGAGGTCCCCACTTGTGCTCCCAGCGTCAGCAACCTGTGATTGCCGGGCCTTTCTCTCCACATCCCCTGTGGCCACGGGTGTGCTGTAAACAACTCCTTCCTGACAGCTCCTTGGACTGCGGCAACATTTCTGATCTCCTTCACCGAGTCCGAAGCAGTCCTTATGCCCCTATCTTCCCTTCCCAGAGGGCTACCTCAAGGGCCCCTTCAGTCTCTGTTGCAATCCAACAGGATACTTCCACTTTGACCCAGGGCCAGCCCCTCTCCTTCCAACGCCGGCCATTGTGGGTCAGAACCACTTGCCAGAAACAAAACAGATGCAGAAAGAGAAAGCACAGAGCGGTGAACCTCTTTCCAGAACCCATCCAACCAAGGAGAAGGCAGGACTTTCATTGGCGGAGAGCTCACGCAATAGGAGGCCCATGCCCGGGCTCATTGGCTCGGGGTGCACAGCACAGCCGGTTCTCCTTGGCTAAAAATGCACACGCGAAGGGGACTCTCCTGCAGAGGAAAGAAAGTAACACAATGTTGTGAAAATGTGTGTGTGTCTAAAAGAAAAAAGGTCTGAAGTAACTTTATCATGAGTTAGTGCTAGCCGGATGGCATTCTGTGAGAATATGCACATACATTTGCTCTGCTACTTAGACTAGCCAAATAAAAAGCATTTGTCTCCTGTAAAGCTGTGAACAATTTATTCTAATGGTACAACTTTTAGATGTCCTCTGCTGACTTTGGCCACCTCAGATCAACTTGACAGACTCTCCAAAGCTTTCCTGTGTGTTTCTTTTAGACGAAGATCCTAGCAGGCAGGGACCATGTTCTGTTTGTCTTTGTATTCTTTAGTCCGCCGTGTACAGTTAATGAGTCTGTACACTCCACAAGGATGCCCAGTCAGGGCTGAAATCCAGCCTGCTCTTCCCTAATCAAGCACCACAACTTGAGATTGGGTCTGCCCAGAGGAGTGTACTGCTTCTATTTTATGTGACCTATAGGTTTTCCGCATTCCCTGATAGTGCCCTTTAATTCTCATCTCCTGAACATTGTGAGAACGCAATAAATGCTCGCTGAACGAGGAATGAATCAATGAAAGAATGAATGGACAGACTTTGCTTTCAGGGAGGTGATTTATTTATTTATTTATTTATTTGCCAGTCCAACAGTCATTCCCCACCTCCCTGGCCCCAGTTTTCCCCCCTGCTATTCACCCCTTGTCCACCCCTCTACACATTAGGAATTCTTGAAATCCCTATGGCCGGGGTACATCCCCACCCAACTGAAGCAGACCATGAGGAGGTGGGCATCAGGCATCAGGGTTTTTAAAGCTCCCCAGGCCACTCCACACCCACGAGGTAGGTGGTCAGTACCTGGTACCACTGACTGCCACAGTCGTGGTGATCCCATTCCTCTGCTGGCACACAGGTTAGGACTCAGCATGTGACCCAGTCCTGGCCCATGAGGCTTAAGGGGAAGTATGCCATGGTCCTTCAGAAAGAGGTCCTCACCGAGGTGAGGTGGAAGAGGGTGGCTCCCTCCCCGGACGTTCTGATGTCTGGATGTGTAGACGAGGTCACCATCAGTCACTGTGAGAAGAGCTTGCTCCTTCTCCAGGATAAGCTGCCACGCTGAGGAAGGCAGGCTGAGGAGAGGGGAGGGACCCAGGTCCCTGGTAACTTGCCCAAAATGCACGACCCCCAGCCTGAAGACACGCTATTTCTTTATTGTTCAAAGTCATTTGAGTGAGGTTATTCTGTTACTTAGGAAGGTGTAGCAGAGCCAGTTAAGAGCTCTCAATATATAAAGGACTTTAGGGAAAAATTTACTTTGTTGGAAGAAAAGTTTTGTGAGAGTGTGTGTGTTTGTGTGAGAGAGAGGGGTGAGGAGAAAGAGACAGAGAGACAGAGTTTGTGTATGTTCCCCCAGAGAAAAGCAGCAGGTGAGGAGCAAGAGGAAAACAGATGGGGAGAGGGGAATAGAAAGCCAAGAGCTTTCTAAGGGCCCTACCCGGCTCAGTCAGTAGAGCACAGGACTCTCGATCTCAGGGTTGAGTTCAAGCCCCACGTTGGGTGTAGAGATTACTTAAAAATAAAATCTTTAGAGGTGCCCCAATGGGTCTGCCTTTGGCTCAGGTCATGATCCCAGGGTCCCAGGATCAAGGCCTGAGTCGGGCTCCCTGCTCGGCGGGAAGTCAGCTTCTCCCTCTCCCCCTGCTTGTGCCCACTCTCTCAAATAAATAAATAAAATCCTAAAAAAATAAAATCTTTAAAAAAAAAAAGCCAAAAGCTAAATATAGACAAAAATCCATAAACACAGTTTGGGAGGAAATTATGCTTTAGAAGAGGAACTAGAATCCTACACAAGAAGCTGGAGGAGGCAGTAAATAACCTTGAGGACATAAAAGCGCTGGTGATTGATGGAGTCGCAGCACGGCTTCTGGACACAGACCCAGGGGGAGGTTTAGAACCCAAGAGCTGAGGTCGTAGGAGAAAGAACAAGTTCCAGGACCGGTGGGGGGAGGGGCAGGGAACACACCAAGAGTTGCTTATTAATACTTGCTGTGTTTGCTCATGCTGGGGACACCATGAATTCAAGAACACCTGCAACCAATGGGCAGACTCTCCTCTCAAGAAGCCCCTGGAGAGCACTCCATCCTGCACTTAAGATGCACATAGTAAATATTAGTTGAGGCTCTTGGGGCACCCAGAGGGTTTGGGCACCCAGCACTTGGGTTTGGGCTCAGGTCAGGGTCTCGGGGTCGTGAGATTGAGCCCATCTGGCTCCCAGCTGGTGGGGAGTCTGCGTGGGATTCTCACTCTCCCCTTGCTCTCTCTCTTCCCTGCTCTCTCGCCCTCTAAAATAAATGTCTTAGATAAATAAATATGGGTGGACTCAACCAGGGACAATATATGATCGACAGCAAATTGTTGGATCGAGGCTAGTGTGTTTTGGGGATGCAGAGGAAGGGACATTGGCAGACTCGCTGGAGTGATTCTGGAAAGGACCATGGACCGGAGGAGCCTGGTGTTGACAGGTACAGAGGATTCACAAGAGCACAGAACACGCACAGATGCTCGATGACATGAGTTCTCAGTCATGGATCCCTGGCAGTTGTTACAGTCCAAGTAATTCCTATCACGATCTGGAGACAAGTGCACTATCAAAGCAGTCAAATTTGATGTGTGATTATTTTTAATTTGAAAAAGGCAACATATTTCATCCAAACAGAGAACTGTATGAAGAAGGTGGGAGTAACTAACAATATCCTTGTGCCACTCTTTTCAATGTTAGCAGTTTCTATATTTTTAAGCAAATGAATGGGCACCATGTAGAAGCTTTGTTGAGAGACCTTTGTGAAGCTTAGTGCTCCTCCTGTGGACGACTAGGCCTGCCCCTGTCATTTTGGAGCAGGGACACCAGCTTATTGGCTGTGTGATCCTGGAAAGTTCCCTAAACACCTGCAATGTTAGTAACATGAGGGATAATCACAGTGCTTCTCTCAGCAGCTTGTGAGAATAAGGGAGAAAAGTGCAGGTAGTATTAACTGGAGACTAGTAGGTAATGATCATTCTGTAAATGGTAACTACTCATCATTACACACGTGCAAAATAACCACTACCACAGGCATACAGGCCCTCTAAGGCTTAAAAGTGAATGGGCCAGAAAAAAGGAAAAAAGAAATAACCAATAATTACGAAATAATGACCAAATAACCAAAGGAAGCTGCTATTAACATTTTGGTACATTTCTTTCTGGTCTGTTTTCTATATAACATGTTTTGGGTGTAACCCTACTATAAGTATAAATTCTGCATCCTGCTCTTTTGGAAGACATTTTTTAAAAATTCACCACCTTCGGGGCACCTGGGTAGCTCAGTTGACTGAGTGTCTGACCCTTGATTTCAGCTCCAGTCATGATCTCAGGTACCTGAAATCAAGCCCCACACTGGGCTCCACACTCAGTGTGGAGTCTCCTTCAGATTCTCTCCCCCTCTGTCCATCCCTTGTGTGTGCTAATACATAAATAAATCTTTATTATTTATTTTTTAAAAAAGAGATGTTATTTATTTGAGAGACAGAGAGATCCAGAGGAGCAGCAGACAGAGGGAGAGGGAGAAGCTGACTCCCTGCTGAGCAGGGAGCCCGATACGGGGCTCGATCCCAGGATTCCGGGAACATCTGAGCTGAAGGCAGATGCTTAACCAGCTGAGCCCCCCAGGCCGCCCAATAAATAAATCTTTAAAAAAATTGAAACAAACTGGGGCACCTGGGTGGCGCAGTCATTAAGTGTCTGCCTTCGGCTCAGGTCATGATCGCAGGGTCCTGGGATCAAGCCCCACGTTGGGCTCCCTGCTCGGCGGGGAGGCCTGCTTCTCCCTCTTCCATTTCCCCTGCTTGTGTTCCCTCTCTCGCTGTGTCTCTCTCTGTCAAATAAATAAAAAATCTTTAAAAAAAAATTAAAACAAACTAACAAAAAGACTAAGGAGATCATTTTAAGACCATTCGGCCAGCTTTGTGCTGGACTGGCTATTTCTCTCCACATGCGTTACAATCTGATCAAGTAGGTTATGATGTAACTATCATTTAACACAAGGGAATGAGGCCTGGAGAGGTAAAGTCACTTACTTGTCCAAGGCACTGTGGTAGTCACCGATGGCCTCCAGGGAACCAGGCCCTCCAGCGTGCCCTCCCCTCATCGGGCACCTGAACTGACCCGTGGCTCCCTTTAACCAAGAGAATGGCCATTCCAGCTTCCTGCTTGTGGTCAGGAATCCGGCTGTTCTGCTGGAGAGGCCGGTTGGGCAGATTGGCTGGAGAAGCCCTGGCCCTGAGCCTGCACAGAGAGAAAGAGGTTCTCATAAGAGGGTAATCAAATATATTACAACATGGTTTTACTTAATTCCACTAGAAATACCTACCAAAAGCCCTCAGCTCTGAATTGCCAAAAACCCAGGCAGAAATCCTCATTTTACTGTAACAATAAACCGAGGACTGTCTGACTCACCTGCTAACTGGAGAGCAAGGCTCTACTTGGGGGTACAGTGACTAACGGACACAGTCCTTATTCACTCAGGAGTGAACAGGGGTATGCATGAGCGAAGCAGAGTCCTGATGCATTCTGGAAAAGGTAAGCTCACCAGAAACCAAGTATCTACTCGAGTTGTCTTGTTTGGTTTCTTCACTGATCAAGTGTTTCCTTACATCCTGTGGATGCATACGGGTCCCGAAGGGGCAGTTTTTCTGGGTGAGAATCTCAAAGTCACTCTATGGAGCCGTCCACTCCTTCCATCTGGAAGGCTCTGCTGACAGAGGAGCTCCTCCTTGGGTAGACTCGTCTCCTGGGCTCCCCTCATCGGTGTTCAGGTGGGAAATTCTGAACTGTGACTGTTCATGTGTGTGGGGGGGGTGGGGATAGGTCTTTCTACTTTCCCTCTCATAGGATAACCTATCATAACTTTTTCACAGTTCATTACACAAGGTATCTGGTGAAAGAGGTTGCTACTATTCTTCAAGGAAGTGTTGTTCTTCCTCAGTTCTGGCTCCATTCGTTCCACAGACCGAAGAACAGAGGCCTCCCTAAGTCAACTGCAGGACACCAGTGAATTCTGCGGAGCGTAGTCTTTAGAACTCGTGCCTCAGTTGTATCAGAAATACAACAGGCAATGTTTAGTTCCTTCCGGGTACAACCCAGGGAAAGGGGAAGACAGGAAGGGGGCAGGGAGCTGATTTCACGTGCTGGGATGTGAGCCCAGGGTTTATGTCTCACTGGAGCCCCCTGAAATTGGTTTAATGATGCCTTCTGCTTTGTTTCATTTTGTTTGAACCAAAGGATACCTGACCTCGGTCTCAGGAGAAACAGGTATTTGATGACGACCCTCCAAGGGGTCATTCTAAAGAAACAGGACCTGCCAAGAATTCAATTTGCGTCTTCCTGTAGTCACTTGGTTTCAGCGGGAGAGGTGGCTTCTCTTTCCAGTATAGTTTGCAAAATAGTAAATAGTAGCATGCTTGGCGAAAAGACAGAGTGGGAAGGAAAACATTTGGATGTTGTTTTGTCTTTTCTTTGGTCTTTGGTTTGCTGTTATCATTAAAAATTGCCCAGCAGAGGTCTTTGGCTTTGCATTTTCATTAAGTGGCTTAGAAAAGCATTCTGTAAAAAGTGACTCCCAAAGGTTTTCAATGGGAGCACCTAGGTGTCTGCCTTCGGCTCAGGTCATAATCCCAGGGTCCTGGGATCAAGTTCTGCCTTGGGCTCCCTGCTCGGCAGCAGGGAGCCGGCTTCTCCCTCTCCCTCTGCCTGCCATCCCCATTTGTGCTTTCTATCAAATAAATAAATCAAATCTCAAAAGACAACAGCAAAGTTTTCCAATTGAGACAAAACCCCAAAAGTCTGAAAATACAGTCTTCTAACAGCTTTACTGAGATATAATTCATATACCACACGTGTCACCTATTTGAAATTTTCTATTCAATGGTTTTTAGTAGAGCTGTGCAAACATCACTACAGTCAGTCAATTTTAGAACATTTTCATCACTCCCAAAAGAAACCTTATACCCCTTAGCAATCCCACACACCCGCCCCAGCCCCCAGCCAATCCATGATCTACTTTCTGTCTCTACTTGCTTATTCTGGACATTTCCTATAAAAGGAATTATATAATATGTGGTCTCTTGTGACTGGCTTCTTTCACTCAGCATGATTTTAAGGTTCATCTATGTTGTAATAAGTATTAGTACTTCCTTTCTGAAGAATATTGTTATATGGACACAGTTTTTTAAAAAATAGCTGCTTTTATTATAAAATAAAAATTTTAGCGGTGCCTGGGTGGTGCAGTGGGTTGGGCATCCGACTCTTGGTTTCGGCTCAGGTTGTGATCTCAGGCGTGTGGAATCGAGCCCTGCTTTGGGCTCCACGCTCAGTGGGGAGTCTGCTCAAGATCCTCTCTCCCTCATTCCCCATCCACCCCTCTCTTCTGTGCTCTCTAAAATAAATAAATCTTGGGGAGTCTGGTGGGTTAAGCCTCTGCCTTTGGCTCAAGTCATGATCTCAGGGTCCTGGGATGGAGCCCTGCATCGGGCTCTCTGCTCTGAGGGGAGCCTGCTTTCCCGCTCTCTCTGCCTGCCTCTCTGCCTACTTGTGATTTCTCTCTCTGTGTGTCAAATAAATAAATAAAATCTTTTAAAAAATAAATAAATCTTTAAAATATATAAAAATTTTACTGTAGAGAAGTGATAAATGCAGATATAAAGAAACTAAAACTGACACTACCCAGGGATAGCTACTGTTGGGTAGTGTCAACTGTGGTGTGACAGTAACACATCCATCACCAGGCCCTTAAATTGTGTATTCCAAATTCTAGTTTACACATATATATGTGTAAATGGAATCATACTGTGTGTACTGTTGGTGCAACATGGCATTTTTTTTTTTTACTGTGGTAAAATATATATAATATATGATTTACCATTTTAGCCATTTAAAAAAAATTTTAGTCATCTCAACACTGAACATAGGGCTTGAACTTACAACTCCCGAGACGACGAGTTGCACATTCCACTGACTGAGCCAGCAGGTGTCCCTGTTTTAGCCAGTTTTAAGAGTGGGGTTTGGTGGCATTATGTACGTTCACATTGCCCTGCAGCCACGACTGCCATCCATCTCCAGAACCCTTTCATCGTTCCAAACAGAAACTCAGCACCCACCACACACTAACGACCCCTGGGAACCTGTTCTATTTTCTCTCCCTATCAATGTGACTACTCTATGTACCTCATGTAAGTGAAATCTGTACAGCATTTGTCTGTTTGTGACTGGATTATTTATTCAGCAGAATGTCTTCAAAGTTCATCCACGTTGCAGCATATTTGAGGATTTCCCTCTCCCCTCCCCCCCCCTTTTTTTTTTGAAAGAAAGGGAATAGGAGAGTGGGAGGGAGGCATGGAGGAAGAGAGAGAGCACATCTCAAGCAGGCTCCATGCTTGAGCCCTCCCAACCCAGGGCTCGCTCTCACAACCCAGATTATGACCTGAGTGGAAACAAGAGTCAGATGCTTAATCAACTGAGTCATCCAGGTGCCCTCTTATATATTATTTTAAATTGGAATACACAATTTAAGGGCCTGGTGATGGATGTGTTACTGTCACACCACAGAGGGAGAAATGAGGCAGGGAGAGGGGCTCAGGTTCCTGATTCCCTCACCTGGTCGATGTTGTCCTTGAACAAGTTTTCAGGTTGTTGGGAGAATCGAGTAACCAATGACTTAAACTCTCTCTCATAAATATCCAATAAAGAACTCAATGAAGATAGTTTCGTGGCTTGCTTGCAGTCTCACAGTTAATACATGGTAGCTATGGGGCTGGGAAACAGCTTCAGGCTTCAGACCACATGTGAGTAGACTCATTTAGGGTTTTAGTTTAAAATGCAGATTATCAGGGCACCTGGGTGGTGCTGTGGGTTAAGCCTCTGCCTTTGGCCCAGGTCATGATCTTAGGGTCCTGGGACCGAGCACCCGCATCAGGCTCTCTGCTCAGCAGGAGCCTGTTTTCCCCTCTTTGCCTACTCGTGATCTCTCTCTCTGTCAAATAAATAAAACCTTTAAAAATTAAAAAAAAAAAATAAAATGCAGATTATCAACAATCTATTAGAAAACTTGAAAGACTCTACCCCAAAACTGCTTCAGTTGATAAATTCAGTAAAGTCACAGGATATAAAATCAATATGCAAAAATCTGTTGCATTTCTGGACACTAATAAAAAAGCAGCAGAAAGAGAAAGGAAGAAAACAATCCCATTTACAACTGCAGCAAAAATAATAAGGTACCTAGGAGTAAACCTAACCAAAGAGGTGAAAGCCCTGTACTCTGAAAACTATAGAACACTGATGAAAGACACTGAAGAGGACACAAAAAAAGATACTCCATGCTCATGGACTAAAAGAACAAATACTGTGGAAAATGTCTCTACTACCCAAAGCAATCTACACATTTACTGCAATCCTTATCAAAATACCAACAGCATTTTTCACAGAACTAGGACAAACAATCCCAAAATTTGTGTGGAACCACAAAAGACCCCACAGAGTGAAGCAATCTTGGAAAAGCAAAGCTGGAGGCATCACAATTCTGGACTTCATGTTTTATCACAGAGCTGTAGTGATCTAGACAGTATGGTATTGGCACAAAAACAGATACAGAGATCAGTGCAACAGAACAGAAAATCCAGGGATGGACCCACAACTCTATGGTCAACTAATCTTCGACAAAGCAGGAAAGAATATCCGATGGGGAAAAGACAATCTCTTCAGTAAATGGTGCTGGGAAAACTGGGCAGCTACATGTGGAAGAATGAGTCTAGACCACTTTCCTACACCATACACAAAAAAAGACTCAAAATGGATTCAAGACCTAATTGTGAGACCTGAAACCATAAAACTGCTAGAAGAGAACACAGGGAGTAATGTCTCTGACATCAGCCATAGCAATGTTCTTCTAGATAGGTCTCCAAAGGCAAGGAAAATAAAAGCAAAATAAACTACTGGGGCTTCATCAAAATAAAAAGCTTCTGCAGAGAAAGGAAATGATCAACAAAACTAAAAGACAAGCTACTGAATGGGAGAAGATATTTGCAAATAAGAGAATAAAGGGTTAGTATCCAAAATATATAAAGAACTCACAGAACGCGACACCCCAAAGTAATCCTATTAAAATGGGCAGAAGACACGAACAGACATTTCTCCAAAGAAGACATCCAGATGGCTAACAGACACATGAAAAGATGCTCAGCATTACTCATCATCAGGGAAACACAAATCAAAACCACAATGAGCGATCGATCACCTCATGCCTGTCAGAATGGCTAAAATCAACAAGACAAGAAACAACAGGTGTTGGCCAGGATGTGGAGAAAGGGGAACTGCTGTGCGTGGCTGGTGGGAATGCAAGCTGGTGCAGCCACTGTGGAAGAGAGTACGGAGGTTCCTCAAAAAGTTAAAATAGAAAAAAAAAAAATTTTAAATAGAACTAGCCTACCACTCACGAATCACACTCCTGGGTATTTACCCAAAGAATACAAGAGCACTAATTCAAAGGGACACATACACCCCCAAGGTTTACAGCAGCATCTACAATAGCCAAAGTATGGAAGCAGCCCATACAATATATCCATTCCCATGTGTGATACACACACACATACACACACACACACATATATATATATATATATATATATATGGCGTATTATTATTCAGCCATAAAAAAGAATGAAATCTTGCCATTTGCAACAACAAAGATGGACCTAGGGCATATTATGCTAAGTGAAATAGGTCGGTCAGAGAAAGACAAATACTATATGCTTTCACTCCTATGTGGACTTTAAGAAACAAACAAGAGGCGCCTGGGTGGTTTAGTCGGTTAAGTGTCTGCCTTCAACTCAGGTCATGATCCCAGGGTCCTGGGATCGAGCCCCCCCCATCCGGTTCCTGCTCGGTGGGAAGCTTGCTTCTCCCTCTCCGACTTCCCCTGCTTGTGTTTCCTCTCTTGCTGTGTCTGTCAAATAAATAAATAAAATCTTAAAAAAGAAAGATAGAAAAAGAAACAAAACAAACAAAGGAGAAAAAAAGACAAATCAAGAAACAGATGCTGAGGGGTGCCTGGGTGGCTCAGTGAGTTAAGCCTCTGCCTTCAGCTCAGGTCATGATCTCAGGGTCTCGGGATTGAGCCCTGAATCGGGCTCTCTACTCAACAGGGAGCCTGCTTCCCCCTCTCTCTGCCTACTTGTGATCTCTCTCTCTGTCAAATAAATAAATAAAATCTTAAAAAAAAAAAAGAAAAGAAAAAGAAACATTCTGAACTCCAGAGAACACACTGACAGTCACCACAGAGGAGGTGGGTGGGGGATGGGGGAAACAGATGATGGGCATTAAAGAGTGCACCTGTCTGTGATGAGTACCAGGTGATGGACGGAAGTGTTGAATCACTCAGTTGTACGCCTAATATTACACTGTGCTAACTATACTGAAATTTTTTTTAAAATTAAGTTTAAAAAGCAACAAAAAATAAAATACAGATTATCAGAAAAAAAGCCTAAAATTACTTAAACAGCTGTTCTGTGTGAAATCTGCATTAGGACACAAGCTGGTTTGCTTTGGTCTAATGATACTTTGACCATGGGCTACTTTGCCACACTTGACTTACCTCAGCCCTCTATTCTTCCATTCTGAGTGGACCTTTTCTGGAACTTCTCTCAAAATTGGTAAGACTTACTCTCACCTGCTGACAACAGGGAATGAATTGTTTTTGGCCTCTTGGAAGGTAGATCAGAATGTGTCTAGACGGCACGGGAGGGGTTAAATTAGTGAAGTAGGGGTTACTTTGTAAAATTGAACTTTTCACCACACTGCTCCCCTTTCTACCTCAGAAGTGGCCTCAGTTTTCCAGGCAGAAGCCTGCAGCTGTCGGCAACAGTGAGACCTCACCCCCCACCCCATTGCAAAGTGGTGGAAGCAAACAGCGGACGTTTGAGCCAAATCGTGTGCGCAAAACTAGTATGAGGCCTGTCCATTTACCAATTTATAGAATCCTCAAAATCCGCTGTGATTCTTCGTACTTTGTATGTGAGAATGTGAAGCGCTGAGATTTAAGAAACAACCCTGCGAGGTGCCTTGGGCGGCCCAGTAAGTTAAGCGAAACCCGACTCTCTCCTGTGTGGGGCTCAGGTGGTGATCTCCCGAGATCGAGCCCCGCAACCAGCTCTACATCGGCCTTTTCACTCCGTGCAGAGTCGGCTTGAGATTCTCTCCCTCTGCCCCTCCCGCTGGTGCGCGCTCTCTAAAATGGATTCTTTTTTTTTTTTTTTTTTTAAAGGAGGAGAAACAAACCTGCATTCAACCAGGCCTGGGCAGGTGCAGACGTGTCTCCCCTCTTTCGCCTGCCCACCCCAAGGAACTTCTCCGCCAGCAACCATACGTGTCTCCAGGACCGTCCTCTCGGGGCACCGCAATCCACGGCCCACATTTTCGTTAGGGCACAGATGCAAGCTGGCTGCCCTCTTACTCAGAACCCGGTTCTGAGTAACAGTACAAAACAGAACCCGGTTGCTCCATGGCTCCAGTGGGCTGGGCAAGCCCCAGCGGTGAGCCTGGCCGCAACCGCGCTTCTAGTCCCCGGAATTCACCTGTGTTGCCTTGTCCTGGCCTCACTCTCCCCGCGACCCCCTGAATTCCCGGCGGGGAAGGCGCAGGGCTCACTAGCAACTGTTACACAAACTGTTGACAAGCTACGGTGGCTTCATCACGGACGGTGCCATCTCTCCCGCAGCGGGACGAGCTGGCATCGGTGCTCCCGGGCTGACTGGGGCAGGGGACCCGCCGCCCCGCCGCTGACTCCGGGCCGGCAGTGCCCTCCCCGCCCGCCGCGAGGTCCTGCAGCAAGCACAGCGGCTGCCCGGCGGCCGGCCGACTGGCCCAAGGCGGTGACCCAGCCGGGGCCCTCCCGCAGGCTCCCCGCGGCGGGGAGGGCCGGGCGCGCCGGAAAAGCGCCGGCCGGCCCACAGGTGCCGCCCGCCCGCCGCGCCTCCGCCCGCCGCGCCCCCGCGTCCTCTCCACCCACTCATCCCCTCCCCGCCGCAGCCGCAGCGCGGCGGCGAGCCCCGGACTGCCGGGCGGGCCTCGGGCTCTCCCCGCGCGCTCCGGCGCGGGGCCTGGCAGCGCGGCCTCCTCCGCCTCCCTCCGGCCCGCGGCCGGCCCGGGAGCGTGGGGGAGGGCGGGGGCCAGGGCGGGGGGCGCGGCTCCAGACCCTCCCGGCTGCACCCCCTCCCCGGCGGCCGCGGGCGGAGCCCAGCCACCTCAGCCAGCCGCGGCGGCAGCGGCGCGGCGCCGCGGGCAGCGAGCTCCGCATTCGAACCTCCCTCGCAAAGACAGTCTCCGCCCCACAATGCACCGCGGCGGGCAGCCTTTGAAAAAGCGGCGCGGCTCGTTCAAGATGGCGGAGCTCGACCAGTTGCCTGACGAGAGTGAGTAGCACCTCAAAGCGCCCCCCGCCTCCTGCCGACCGCCCGCCCCCGGGCTGCGCCGGCCGGGACGGGCGGCTGTGCCCTCCGCTGGGCGAGCGGGCCGGCTGCCAGCCCCGCCGCGCTCCCCCGGTGCTCCCACCCCGGGGTTGCCGCCGCGTCGCCGCCTTTGTTATGGTGTCTGTGTGCTGGTTTCTGGGGTGGTGTGAGCGCCGGGGCCGGAAACCGAAAGCCTGGGGGCCCGGCGCGCGCCCGGCGGACGCGGGGGCCGCTGTCCCGGCCCGACTCGGGCCCCCGGCCGGGTGGGGGAGGAGCGGCCCCGGGACCGCGGGGGCCGTCCGCGCCGCCTGCCCCGCTCGCCCGGCGCGGAGGGACGCCCGGCAGGGTTATGTAACCCGCCCGGCCGGGGCCGCGCGGGGCGGGGGCTAGGGTGGGGCTGCCGGGGCCCGGGGTCGCGTCCTGTCGTGGCTCCTGTCTTTGCAGGCACTCGGGATCCCCGCTGTTCTCCCCCCACCCCCTCCGGTGTGTCCACCCCTGGAAGTGTTTCCGTGTCAAAGGGCCGGCCCCTTCCCCTGGGACCACAGGTGGCTGTGGACCTTTCCAGGGAGATCCAGGCTGGGCGCCCCAGTGTGCAGGTAGCCCCCAGCCCGTAGACTTCCTGGTGTGTGTTGGTGCCTTCAGAATCACGGGGGTACCTTTCTGCATGGCTGAGAGCATCTCAGCATGGTCACACGGTGCCCTTCCTGACACCCACCCCTGCGATAGCCTGCCTTGACGGTGTTTACTCATCCCGCCGCCTCTGACCTGCACATTCACCCGTGTTTAGTAAGTGCAAGCACCAATTCCGTAGTTTACGCACGGCAGGGCGGAATTCTGTAATTTGCAGTGTTGTATGAGGTATGGAAGAAGGCAGGTATTTGAGTTAGTTACAGAAGGGTCCTGATCCACACTCACTATTAGATTTATGGGTGCCTATCGTCTAGGACAGTCTTAGTGTAACAGAACAGAAATCTCAATCATGGCTAAATCCCAACTGTGGAAGCTGGAGGCAGATAGACACCCTTAAAATGAGAGATACATACAGCCAACTCTGTTTTTTCTGTGGGGTCATGTATCCTTAATGTGTTACAAAGTGAAAAGTTCAAGTTACCAAACTGGTGAAAAGAGTTTTCGTTTTAAATTTGTTCTAGACCAGGGGCGCCTGGGTGGCTCAGTGGGTTAAAAAGTCTCTGCTTTCGGCTCAGATCTTGATTCCAGGGTCCTGGGGTGGAGCCTGGCATCAGGCTCTCTGCTCTGCAGGGAGCCTGCTTCCTCCTCTCTGTGCCTGCCTCTCTGCCTACTTGTAAACTCTGTCAAATAAAATACATAAAATCTTTAAAAAATAAACAAATTTGTTCTAGACCAGAATGAAGTTGCAGTAGGATTTTCTGTTCGAGGGACATACTCAATTGTGTAATGTCCAGGAGGGTAGCCTCGAAGCACCTGGGGCTGCGGAACTCTTCCAGATGTGGCTAGAGTGACGGAGGAACAGAATTTTAAATTTTATTTATTTCCATTAGTTGAAATTTACGAGGTTATATGTGGCTAGTACTGCATTGGACAGGGCACCTCCATAGGCCATCCATGAGTTTTGTTTTTTCTGGTTTGGAGAACACAATTTTGATTTCAGATGCCCCCAAATAAGGGTGGGCCTACTAAACAACGTGCTTGTCATCTAAAATCTGTGTTCTCTTTAGAATAGATATTTACTCACGGCTTAGAAGTCACACCCACTAAACCTGTTATTGTGATTACTGTGGTCATTCTGTTGAGATGACAGGTGTTTTAAGTGGTGTTCTTTTAACTGTCATTTGGAATATTCTCTTGTCATTGTTAAACGTTATTGAGGACTTACTGTGGTTCTTTGTAGAGACTTGGGACTCACAGTAGGGTTCAAATTCCAGCTGTACTCTCAAACTGTATAACTGACATTTATATTACTTTGTGACATCTCTGGTCCGTTGGGATGTATATGGGCGTATACCTGTGTTTTTGTGGTGTAGGTCTTGTGCAGTTGGCCATAACATGTTGAAAGCAGGAATTACCTTGCTTCATTGGTCACACGGACCTACATACATATTGGGTATGTTTAGATACTTGATTTATACTGAATCAAAAGTAGGATAAGAGGCATTTCTAATGAACCTGGAGCAGAGTCTTGGAAAAGGAAAGTGATTTCAGTTTGATACTGGAAATAGCTGTGTTCCTCTGCCAGTTTTAGTCAAAGGGGCTAGCTCATAAATTAGCCAATAGCCAGTATAACATTATCAATAATAAAAGCTACCATCTGAGTACTTGCTGAGAACCAGATGCTGTGCATAGCTTGTGATACACATTTGCACACTGAGTGCTCATATCAGTTGACTAAGTACTCTTACCAGGGGGATTGTGTGTGTGAGGTATCGGAGGCTCTCTTCTGCCCAGGCCTTTCCTTTGAGCTCCCGGACTCAGTATCCCTTGCCTGTTTCACCTCTCAGATGCCTTAGCAGCCTTTCACACTTCACGGGTTCAAGACCTATGTCATAATCCAGGGGTTCCTGTCTTAATGAACAGCTCCACTGTGCGTTCACTGAAACCTAAATAGCTTGGGTCCTCCTCTCTCTTCTAGGTCCCATACTGAAGCCATTACTTTGTCTTGTAACTTTTACCTTCTCCATGTCAGAATCTGCGTACTTCTCAGCATCTCCTGCCCCAGCTCAGGTGACACTCCTGTGCACCAGTCACCATTCACCCACGGCCTGCCCCCACCCCGCAACCTACACATGGCCGGAGCCATCCTTCCAGAATGTGTACATGTCATCCTGCTGCTTGGAACACTTTCGTAGCCACAAGAGCCTTTGGACTCTGGCCACACTCCACCTCTCCAGCTTCAGTTTGTAGCACTCTTCCTCTCATCCTGTCCCTTTGGGCTAAATTTGGCCTTTTTCTTTCCCTGTACTCCCCAGGCTGGCTTCTTTTTTTTTTTGCAAGGTCTTTGCACATGCTGCTCTCATTATCTGGAATCCTCTTCCTTCCCCTCGCTTGCTGTTGACAGCTACTTATCCTTCCGATCCCATTTTAAGCTTCTTTAGAAAGTTATTTTCTGTCCGTGACAAAGATTACATCTTCTTATTAAATCTTTTCCTACTACCGTGGAACTCCTTGGAGGCACCTGTCACAGTTGCAGCTTTACATTTGTTCACGTGATTGGCTAGAAGCCTCCTGAAAAAGGTACCTTTCTGTTTTGCTTCATGCTTGCATTTCCGGTTCCATGCATAACACCTGGCTCACTTTGACCTTTTTTCATGGCCCTCTTCATTTGCTAGCTACTCCCTAAACACAGTACCCTTTCCCCCTGTTCCTTGAATGTTCTAACCATTCTGTTTCAGGGCTTTTTTTTTTTTTTTTTTTTTTAACTTGTTATTTCTTCTGCCCAGATTTGTTGCTTGGACCTCCTGCTCCCTTAACACTAGTCCTTTTTATTCATTTATTTATTTTATTTATTTTTAAAAGATTTTATTTATTTATTTGACAGAGAGAGAGAGGCAGCAAGAGAGGGAACACAAGCAGGGGGAGTGGTGGAGGGAGAAGTAGGTTTCCTGTTGCACAGGGAGCCTGATATGGGACTTGATCCCAGGACCCGGGATCATGACCCAAGCCGAAGGCAGATGCTTAACGACTGAACCACCCGGGTGCCTCAAAACTAGTCCTATCTATCTATCTATCTATCTATCTATTTATTTATTTATTTTTAAGGTTTTATTTACTTACTCGACAGACAGAAATCATTAGTAGACAGAGAGGCAGGCAGAGAGAGAGGAGGAAGCGGGCTCCCCACTGAGCAGAGAGCCCGATGCGGGGCTCGATCCCAGGACCCTGAGATCATGACCCAAGCTGAATGCAGAGGCTCAACCCACCGAGCCACGCAGGTGCCCCAAAACTAGTCCTTTTTATTTTTTTATTTTTATTTTTATTTTTTTTAAAGATTTTATTTATTTATTTGACAGAGAGAGAGATCACAAGTAGGCAGAGAGGCAGGCAGAGAGATAGAGAGAGGAGGAAGCAGGCTCCCTGCCGAGCAGAGAGCCCGATACGGGACTCGATCCCAGGACCCTGAGATCATGACCTGAGCCGAAGGCAGCGGCTTAACCCACTGAGCCACCCAGGCGCTCAAAACTAGTCCTTTTTAAATGTGACTTCCTCAGAGAACCCTTCCCTCACTCCCCTGTGTAAAGTAATCCACCCCCACTCAGAGATCCCCTCATTTGTTTCCTTTATGACAGTGGCCACGCATCATTATCTTTTCATGTACTCATTTATTGTGTGTCTCTTCCCACTGGAGTATAAACTATCAGAGAGCAGAGACTTTGTCTCTCAACCTTCAGGTAATCCCAGCCCCTAGAATAGTGTGGTAGCAGGCATTCAGTGGGGACTTCATTGTTGTTGTTGAGTGATCAAAGTAATGGTAGCAATAAGCATGATCTAAAAATTAGCCATGTGCTATGCTCATTGTTATCCAAGCACTTTTACATATGGTAACTTGCATAATCCCCATTTTACAAACGAAGAATCAGCAGCACAGGGACGTGAAGTAAATTGCTTAAGTAACCCAGCAAAAAGTGGCTGAACCCAGATTGAAACACAGCTAGCCTCCATGTGTGCTCTTGACTGCTATGCTATACCACCTCTCGGAAAAACGGTTAAAAGTGGTAGGTCAGAAGCCCCAGGACAGAGTCTTGCCTTCACGGAGAAGGAATGGATATCCTTGAGGTTCATACCCCTTCCTTCAGATCTTTGCTCAAACATCACCTTTCAGAGAACCTACTCATGAGCACCTCTTAGCAAAATTGTCTTCCCTCTCCCAGCCCACCTTCCTGTTATCCTGCTTTACTCCCCACTCTCCGCAGCACTCACCATCACTCGATGTGTGTGTTTGTCTACCTTCCCTAGAATTTAATTCTATGGGCATGGGACTTTGGCTCTTTTTCATGCTGTTGTATCTCCCGTGCCTATAGCAGGGACTGGGAGCGGGGGTGTGGTTGGCACTCCCCATATTGACTGGATGCTACCACTCTTTCTAAGATGAATGATATTTCGGGGCACCTGGGTGGCTCAGTGGGTTAAGCCTGTGCCTTTGGCTCAGGTCATGGTCTCAGGGTCCTGGGTTCGAGCCCCACACTGGGCTCTGCTCATCGGGGGGCCTGCTTCCCCCACTCTCTCTGCCTGCTTGTGATTTCTCTCTCTGTCAAATAAATCTTTTTGTTGTTGTTGTTTAAAATGAATGATATTTCTCTTGGTAGCTACATGGATATGTGCCCTGTCCACTAGCTGCTTCCCAGGTGTGTTGTTCTATGTGAAGCTTTTTAGCTAGACTTTATGGCCTCTCTCCACCATGTCGTCCCACAGTTCTACTTCCTCTGGTCATTAAACCAGCATGCTGTTTGGAGGCTGGTCAGGTGTCTTGTTACCTGGTCTCCACATCTGTGCAAGAGACTAGAGTGAGAGCAAGGTGACTTTGGTGTTATGGCATGTCTGTTCCAGAAGCCTCTCATCCTGCCCTGCAGAGGAGAAGTCAACTGAAGTTCCGGGATTGGAGTGGCATAATAATATTTCATAGCCAGCACCGCAGTACATTCTCGTTGCTTCTTCTAAGCCTGTTGTCTGCTTATAAGAGTTGTAAATTGTGGCTGCTTCTGTTAAACACCAAGGAGAATTAATCTGTCTTCTTTGATGTTTTACCTAGTTCATATTCTTCTTTCTTACTTTATTCCTTGGAATCATCCTTTATTTATTTATTTTTGTGTTTTTATGAAGTGCCATAATGGATTGGCTCCTTAGAGTTATTTTACACATTGTGAACTTGCCATTTAAAAATTTGTCTTTTCTCAGTGCAGGTAAATGACCAACCTTTCAAATAACATTAACCACTGCCTGATCTTAGATTATATTCTGGCAAAATTTAATGGATATCATAGTAATGAGATGAGAACTAGGTGGTTCTAAAATAAAACAAATTTAAAAATAATGAATGATATGTAATGATTTGATTATAATAAAAGCAAAAGTGTTCCAAACAGTTTTTTTTTTAAGTTAAAAGAGGGAGATTTCACTCATCTACAATTCTGTGAATAATTTCTATTTCAGAGCATAGAAAGGATTTTTCTGTTAATTTTTGTTGTTGTTGAGCTATAATTGACATTTAACATTGTATTCGTTTTAGGTGTACAACATAATGATTTGATGTATGTGAAATGATTGCCTCACCTGGGTTAGTTAACACCCATCACCACACATGGTTACAATTTTTTTCTTATGGTGAGCACTTTTAAGATCTATCTTCTTAGCACCTTTCATGTATACAATACAGTATTGTTAACTGTGGTTGCTGGGCTGTGTGGTACATCTCTGGGATTTATTCACCTTGTAACCGGAAGTTTGTACCTTTTGACTGTTTTTACCGTTTTGCCCACGCTCCCAAACCCCACCTCTGGCAACCACCAGTCTATTCTCTGTATCTAGGAATTCAGGTTTTGGGTTTGTTTTTTAAGATGCCACATATAAGTGAGAGAGACCATCCTTTTTTTTTTTTTTTTTTTTGATTGACTTGGACTTCTTTGCAATATACATATCCAATTCTAAGATTTTCAGTTTATTGCTCTCCCTGTCTCATAAAAATGTATTTCCCTCTGGTTTCTCCTGCTTCTCCTCACCCATAGATCCCATCCTTTATTCATACCAGAGCCTATAGCCCAGTGTGTCTTCAGAGTGGGCCTGAGGGTTACCTGCAAGAGAACCCCTGAGGACCTTTATTAATAATACAGATTCTGCATGCTTGAGGAGCTTCCTGGTTTTTCTAATATACATTAAGGCTTGTTTCAAGCAATGAACCCCTCCATCAGTATGCTAGTCCCTCTGGCTCTTCTGAACTCCCTTTTGCAGCTTGGGTCTTGAAGGGTTGCACACACCTGCATCTAGACTTTCCCAGGCACCTGTTACCTCATACCTATAGCACCCATGGATGATTTTTATTTTCTCTTCTCTCTGCTGTATTACTGCTTCTGGACTTTGGTTCAGTAAACGTCAGTCCCTGTCTCTTATTCTTCAGCACTCGAATACTGGATGGGGATCCAAAATCTCTCTGTGCCTACTCTCCCTCTGCCCTCTCTTGGAGAGGCCTCTGGTCTCACTTGAACAAGACTCCCAGATCTCTCTCTCTAGCTCTTCCTCACCTAATGGGACTTCTGGCCAATAGCTTGAATGGCTCTCTGGTTACCTCTGATTGCATACCACTGTCACTCCAGCTTCAGCACCACTGAAACTAGACAGGTCACCCTGTAGCCAAGTTCTTTTTCTTTCACATTGATTATGAAATAATATTGATTTGTTTTAATTGCAGGCTCTTCAGCAAAAGCCCTTGTCAGTTTAAAAGGTAAGATCATAGCACGATTCTGTAGGTATGGCATAAGCTAGAAACTTAATTCATTAAATTGATTTGGGTACAGTCTTTTCTGTCTAAATTAGGATTCAGTATAGCTTTTAAGTATTGGTTTTCACTGGTGATAATTTTAAATTCATGTGCTGTTTTAGGAGAATTGGTCCTTGGTTGTTGGAAATTATTAAGAATTTTTTTCCCTGAGAACTATTGATTAAAGACTTTTTTCTTTTTTAAATTTTTTTAAGAAGCTCTATGCCTGGTATGGGGTGTGGGGCTTGAACTCACTACCTGGAGATCAAGAGTTGCACGCTCCACCAACTGAGTCAGTCAGACACCCCAAGAACTTTTTTTTTTTTTTTTTTAAGATTTTTAAGTAATCTCCACACTGAATATGGGGCTTGAACTCATCACCCTGAGGTCAAGAGTCACATGCTCCCCATGAGCCAGCCAGGTGCCCCAAACCCCAGGAACTTTTCAACTAGACATTGCAGACATCTTACTAGAGTGAAAGCATTTATTGAGTAGCTCTGCTCAGCTGTATTTTTGCTGAAGAGTTTATATTTTTAGCGGGGCACCTTTGTGGTTCAGTCAGTTAAGCTCCTGGCTCTTGACCTCAGCTCAGGTCTTAACCTCAGGGACCTGAGTTCGAGCCCTGCATTGGGCTTCATGCTGGGTGTGGAGCCTACTTAAAAAAAAAAAAAAGGAGCTTATATTTTTAGGAAGTCTGCTTTCTAATAATAATGCAAGTCTCTTGAAATAAAAGAATGGCAGTACTTTTCTTTTCCTGAGAACAGGGTTATACATGTTCCTTGCTCTTGCTCTTTCTTTCTGCAAGTAACTTAGACCAACCCTCTTACTGTAGTTTGTTTTTAATTTTTGCTTGAGCAGGATTCTACTAAGTAAGTAAATCTGGAACCAAGCCATGCTCATAAGTTCACTAGTACTTTTAGTTTTGAAAGCTATTGTATTGTGCTTTGGATTGGTGATTTATCAAATCAAGTCCTGGCTTGAAGACACTTACCTTCCAGAACTACCCTAATTTATTTGCCTAGCAGGATCAATCCTGGCCCACCTTTTTTCTTTTGTATTTAAAACATAACATCTGAAAAAGTATTCCATTATTCTTTTCCTTCCAATATAAAAACTATTTCTTTTTTTAAAAAAGACATATACAAGTGATATATTTCTTACAGAAAAAAAATTAGGAAATGCTGATAAGCAGCTAGAAGAAATTAAAATAACTCTCTTGGGTGTATTCATCCTAGCTTTCTAGGTCTTTCTCTATATAAACATATCCTTTTTATAAAAACTAAACTACCATTCTGTATTTTCATAATATGTCTAATCAATTACTTGATTGGATTTTTTCTGGTTGCATACAACTCTGAAGACATTTCTTTGGATCAAGGAAAACAGAAACACCCACACATTTTATTTTTGTATATCTATGGTTTCACTTACTGAAGCAGGAAACATTTAGAAATATACTCTAAATTCAAGGTTAGAAGCTTTTTCCCATTTTTCTACTGCACTGTTTCAATCAGATTGTACTTAAGCTTCTTCGCAAATTAGAATAAAGGAATTACTAAAAACACAAAGAAAGAAACTACACATATTTTAATGTGAGAATTTAATACTTTCACGATGCAGTGCCTTGTCAAATTATATATAGAGAGTTTGGCAAAAAAAAAAAATACAGGAGAGATTTTTCATTTGTAATAAACTGAAATTACTGTGGTCAGTATATTTTTTCCATATTGGTAAATATTTTAGATATATTGCTATTAATAAAAAGGCAATATTCATTGTATAAAATCCTTTGAACTAAACTGAAATCTTACTAGTAATAATTACTTATTACAGAGGGAAGCTTATCTAACACATGGAATGAAAAGTACAGCTCTTTACAAAAAACACCTGTTTGGAAAGGCAGGAATACGGGCTCCACTGTGGAGATGGTAAGGAATTAGTTCTTCTTACTCTTTAGAATATGATAGTTAAATTGTTTCTATGATTGTCACATGTGCAGCTCTTATAGGACAGTAAGAGTTTTCCAGGGTTCTTCCTGACTCCAAGCATTTGAGTCTTTAAGTGCCATTGAGTGTAGTATACAATCATACTTAGATAAACAGTCTGTAGCTTTTGATAATCTGGTCATCAGTAAGCATTTGTTAAGTAATTGCAGTTTCTTTAAATTGGAGAAAAAAACCTCCCAACAACTCCAAATTATTCTTTATGTAAAAAAATTCACGTGGTTCTGGTCCCTGCAAAAAGATGTATAAATAAGTGGTGAGATAATAAAATCTTGTGTAGGTCAAGGGTAAGTACATGTAAGTTAGAAGGGCAGAAGGGACTTCTTTCAGAGCTCTGGAGTATTAGACTCTCGGTGGGTTTAATTTCAAGGGTCAGTGCCTCTTAGCCTTGACCAGGTTGGGTGCTGCCCATATGTTGTTAGCCCTCTGTAGCTACCTCCCTTCTGACTAGGCATGCAAGTCCATCTGCGGCAGTGGGAGAAGGATTTAAAATAGGATGTTGTTATGATTCGACTATTATTTCTGTTGTTCTGCCTGAACGAGGCCTCTGATCCTGGGGTGGGCTGTAAAATTGTTCATATTTTCAGACCCTTTAGTGTATGATGTCCTCTGAGTACTTCAACAAGTTAGTACTGGTTCTGCAGTCTTGTTTGGCCTACAGTCACTTACCAAATACCTATGACAGGTGTCTTGTACTGTCACTCACAGATGGAAATTCGATTAACAATTTTTGACAGCGTATCTAGTACATTATGATACATTGAGAGTCACTCTTTAGAGTGATCTAGTAACTTCGCCCAGCCCCATGCAGCCAACACAGTGTGTGATACACCCAACTGCTCTTAATCCAGGCACTAACATCATGAGAACTGGAATTTCCAGAACTTGTTTTCCTCTCGTCACCATTCAAGGCTGCTAAGAATACTCGGGTTCCAGTTTTAATTATTAGCTAGGTGTTTCATTTAGTCATCAGCTAGATGTTTTGATTGTTAAAAAATTGCATAAATACGTACTACTTTGTAAATCTGTTTGTATTGGATGTAGTTTACTTTGTATTACCCATCCTTACCCTTGCAGGCCACTGATAGTCCGGCATTAGCTGTGTCTCCCAAGTATATAATTGTATTTTGGAATAAAAATGGAAAGCGTTCAATGTTTTTATTAAACAAATTTCTACTGTAGCCTTTCAGAAATTCAAAACGAAGTCGACTCTTTTCTGATGAAGATGACAGACAGATAAATACAAGGTCACCCAAAAGAAACCAGAGAGTTGCAATGGTCCCACAGGTATGTGTATCGCTAGTGTTTTGTTCCATGTGAAAGGAAGTGATCAATTGCTCAGCATAATAAAGTTTATTTTTTATTATTCTGTTATATTTTGAGTAACAAGTTCTTTTTCTTAAGCCACCGCTCCAACTCAGCTCTTATATTAGTCACCTAGAAAGGCCATTAATTATTGATGGACTTTTCCCGGGAGTAGAAAGCCGGTTCTCAGTCTTACAAATGCACACTTTTAAAGCATGAGGAGGAGAGTGGACTTTAAGCAGATAGATTTGGCAATAGGGAATCAGTTTGGAGTTTTGCATGGAAATGAGAGGGGGGAAAACCATTTTACTTTATCACAGAGGAAAGTGTGTTGAAGACTAACTTACCCAAAGGAGGAAACTGTGTAGCATAAAGTCATATCTTCTTTTTCATTTTTGGCATTTTTTTTTTCAATAAGAGAATAATTTATTTGATTTCCTCTCATTAGTTTTTTAACTTTTTTTGAATTAAAGTAAAATGAACACAGGGTTATGTTAGTTTCAGGTATACAGTGCTATGATTCAACAGTTCTATACATTATTCAGTGCTCATCATAAGTGTACTCTTTAAGGATTTATTTATTCATTTTAGAGAGAGAGAGAGAGAGAGAACAGGGTAGATAGGGGTAGAGGAAGAGGGAAAATCTCAAGCAGACTCTGAGCCGAGCACAGAGCCTGACTCTGGGGCTCAATCCCATAACCCTGAGATCACAACCTGAGCCAAAACCAAGAGTTGGACTCTTAACTGACTGCGCCACCCAGGCGCCTCACGCTAAGTGTACTCTTAATTCCCTTCTCCTAGTTCACCTATCCCCCCACCCACCATCTTCCCTTTAGTAATCACCAATTTTCTGTATTCCAGACTCTGGGGTTGTTTTGTTTTGTTTCTTTCTTTGTTTCTTAAAATCCATGTATGAGTGAAATCGTATTTATCTTTTTCTAATTTATTTCATTTGTCATCATACGCTGTAACATTACCCATGTTGTTGCAAATGGCAAGATTCCATTCTTTTTTATGGCTGAATCGTATTCCATTATGTATATGTATATGATATATTCCATATATGCCATTCGTTTATCTATGGATAGACACTTGGGCTGCTTCCATATCTTGTCTATTATAAATAATGCTGCAGTAAACACAGCAATCTGTCTTTTCAGATTAATGTTTTTGTTTTCTTTGAGTAAATAACCAGTAGTAGGATTATTGAATCAGAAGATAATTCTATTTTTAATTTTTTGAGTAACCTCCATACTGTTTTCCAGAGTGGCTACACCAGTTTACATTCCCACCAACAGTGCACAAGGGTTCCCCTTTCTCCATGTCCTCGCCAACACTTGTTATTTCCTGTGTTTTTTATTTTAGCCATTCTGACCGGTGTCAGGTAATATAACACTATAGTTTTAATTTGCATATCCTCAGTGATTAGTGATGTTGAACATCTTTTCATGTGTCTGTTGGCTCTTTATAGATCTTCTTTGGAAAAGTGTCAATTCAGATCCTCTGCCTATTTTTCAATTGGTTTTTTTTGTTCTTTTTTGGGGGGGGGTGTTGACTTGTATAACTTCTTTTTTAAAATAATTTTTAAAGTAATTCCAGTTTTCTGATTCATTTTATTTATTTTTAAAGATTTTATTTATTTGGGCGCCTGGGTGGCTCAGTGGGTTAAAGCCTCTGCCTTCGGCTCAGGTCATGATCCCAGGGTCCTGGGATCGAGCCCTGCAACAGGCTCTCTGCTCAGCAGGGAGCCTGCTTTCCTTCCTCTCTCTCTGCCTAACTGTCTTCCTACTTGTGATCTCTGTCTGTCAAAGAAATAAATAAAATCTTTGGGGGAAAAAAAGGTTTTATTTATTTGAGAGAGCACACAAGCACTGGGAGGGGAGAGGGCAAAGGGAGAAACAGACTCCCCACCAAGTGGGGAGCCCATTGCGGGACTTGATCCCAGGACTCCGAGATCACGACCTGAGCCAAAGGTAGACACTTAACGACTGAGCCACCCAGCGCCCCAGTTCTTTTTTTTCTTAATTAAAAAAAAAAAAAAAGTCTGTTTATTTTAGAAAGAGAGTGTGGAGGGTGGGAGGGACACCGGGTGAGGAAGAGTCTTAAACAGACTCCTGCACTGAGCACAGAACCCAATTCAGAGCTCAGTCTCAGGAGGGCACAACCTGAGCCGAAACTGAAAGCTGGACACCCAACGGACTGCACCACCCAGCACCCACCCACCCCTTTTTTTAACACCCACCCCCCTTTTTTTTTAGTATATGTACTGCTGAAGTGAGCACAGCACCCAACCCCTTTTTAAAAAAATTTTTTTAGGGTGCCTGGTGGCTCATATGGTTGGGTGACTGCCTTTGGCTCAGGCCGTGGTCCTGGAGTCCCAGGATCAAGTCCCATATTGGGCTCCCTGCTTGGTGGGGAGACTGACTTCTCCCTCTGACCTTTCCCCTCTCATGCTCTCTCTCTTTCTCTCATTTTCTCTCTCAAATAAATAGGTAAAACCTTGGATTGGCAGGCAAAGAGAGAGGGAGAAGAACCCTGAGATGATGACCCAAGCTGAAGGCAGATGCTTAACTGGCCAAGCCACCCAGGCATCCCTTTTTTTTTTTTTTTTAATTAAAAATATATTCATTTATTTATTTTAGACTTGTATAAGTTCTTTATATATTTTGGATATTAACCCCTTTTGGCTTTTTTTTTTTAAGGTTTATTTATTTATTTATTTGACAGCGATCGCAAGTAGGCAGAGAGGCAGGCAGAGAGAGAGGAGGAAGCAGGCTCCCTGCTGAGCAGAGAGCCTGACTCGGGACTCGATTCCAGGACCCTGGGATCATGACCTGAGCTGAAGGCAGAGGCTTTAACCTACTGAGCCACCCAGGTGCCAACCCCCCCTTTTGGCATCTTAAAAATATCATAGTGGACATGTGAGAATCAAAGAAAAGGATGAAAATTTTATAAGGAAAATACTATTTTCAAGAATAGTATAACTTTTCTCATGTCAAATTTATTTTTTTAAAACATCTTTTTTTAAAAGACTTTATTTATTTATTTGACAGAGAGATCACAAGTAGGCAGAGAGGCAGGCAGAGAGAGGCGGAAGCAGGCTCCCTGCTGAGAAGAGAGCCTGATGTGGGGCTTGATCCCAGGACCCTGGGATCATGACCTGAGCTGAAGGCAGAGGATTAACCCACTGAGCCACCCAGGCGCCCTCTCCTGTCAAATTTATAATACCTGATAAAATTATTGCCTACGTCCCTTTCATTTGTTTCCAAAAGTGGTATAAATTATCCAGTAGGAGGGGTCGTAGTAAAGGTGATTTTTCTGTACCAAGGATTTGGCACTTAATAAATTAAAGGCATAACCAGCAATATTTATAGCAATAGTTAAATAAATAACCACTGTTTCTTGTATTGACTTTAGAGGTGTTGTATTATTAGAATAATTTGGATGTCTTAAGTTTGGATTTTATTTATTTGTATTTTTTTAAAAGATTTTATTTATTTATTTATTTGACAGTCAGAGATCACAAGTAGGCAGAGAGGCAGGCAGAGAGAGAGGGGAAGCAGGCTCCCTGCTGAGCAGAGAGCCCAGTTCGGGGCTGGATCCCAGGACCCTGGGATCATGACCTGAGCCAAAGGCAGAGGCTTTAACCCACTGAGCCACCCAGGTGCCCCTATTTTAAAGATTTTATTTATTTCTTTGACACAGAGAGCGAGTGAGTGAGCACAAGCAGGGAGGGGCTGAGGCAGAGGGAGAAGCAGACTTCCCTCTGAGCAAGGAGCCCAATGTAGGATCTCGATCTCAAGACCCTGGGATCATGACCTGAGCCTTAGCAGATGCTTAACTGACTGAGCCACCCAGGCGCCCCTCCCCTCTATTTATTAGGAAATTTTTCAAACCTACAGAAAATTGGTCTTGATGACTGTGAACCCATCCTGCCCCATCTCTGTCTACTGTCCTTCCCCCAGGCACATCATTCCTTCTGGAGCTAGTTTGCAAAGTGCTTTCTGCTTCCCAGCCATACGGAGCAGATACAAATAAGACAAACATGATATGAGACTCCTTCAAATATGTGAAAAGTTTTTATATCCTGTGAGTTTTCTCTTTTCTTCTTTTAACATACCTATTTCTTTCTATCTTCATTTATATGACGTGGCTTGTTCCCTTCCCCTTCTAATCCCAATCTGCTGTATTCTGTGGGTTTCTTTAAGGAGCCCTGTCTGGAGCTAACTAATTGTAAAAACCAACTTTTATTGAGTACTTAGTGTGTGCCAGATTCTGTTTTTTGGTTCTTTTTTTTTAAATTTTAAAGATATTTATTTATTTATTTGACAGGCAGAGATCACAAGTAGGCAGAGAGGCAGGGAAGCAGGCTTCCCGCTATGCAGAGAGCCCAGTGCGGGGCTCGATCCCAGGACCCTGGGATCATGACCTGAGCTGAAGGCAGAGGCTTTAACCCACTGAGGCACCCAGGTGCCCCCAGATTCTGTTTTAAGCACTGCCTATATGTGACTTTGATTTAGTTTTTGGCAACTGATGACCTAGGCTATGGCCTTATTTCCCATTTTCAGCTGAGGAAACAGACAGAGGCAAGTAACCTGCTCCCCATCCCAAAGCTGGCAGGTGAAGGCTGACACACAGATGACCTGCAGCCTGTCTCTGGGTCTCCTTTTTTCTGTTGTCCTAACAGCTTTATTTTTATTTATTTATTTTTAAAGAGTTATTTATTTTAGGGCAAGTGGCAGCGGGGGGGCGGGGGGCGAGGAGTAGAGGGATAGGGGAAGTGGACACCCTGCTGAGCACAGAGGCTGCTATGGGACCTCAGTCTCACAACCCTGAGATCATGACCCCAGCCGAAGACAAGAGTCAGATTCCCAACGAACGGAGCCACCCAGGCATCCCTGGTCTATACTTTCTGCCAACAATACATCATAGTGTCTATTTTTCCAAACGCTTGCCAGTTCAGTATATGAACAAACATGTAGGTTGTTGCCAATCTGGTATTCACATCTCCCTGGTTCTAGGTAGCATTCCATTTATGAGTGATGTCGAGGTACTGTTCATGTATGTTTAAAAATGATTTCTTTCCTGTAGATTTTTTTTTTTCCTATTTTCTGTTAGATTCTTGGTCATTTTCTTATTCATTTGTAAGAGTTTTGTATATAATTAAGAATATTAGGCCTTTGGTTGCTTATATTGGTTGTAATTTTTTTTAGCTTATAGTTTGGCTTTTGACCTTGTTTCTGTATTTTTACCATGTAGGATTGAAAAAAACTTAAGGTCAAAACTGTCTTTGCTTTTATGACTTCTTGGTTTATACTTACTCAGAAAGATCTTTCCTAGTCTAAAATTTGTACTTTTTGAATTCACTCAAATTAGTTTCTTTTTTTTTTTAACGCTTTAATTTTCAATCCATCTGGAATTTATTTTGGAGTTAAGAGTGAGGTAATACTGCAACCTTGTTTGTTTGTTGTGTGTGTGTGTGTGTGTGTGTCTCCCCACCTCCCACCCCCAGGACTACTTAGTCGTCCTGATAACATTGAGTGAGTAATCTTTATACATTGATTTAAAATGCTGCCTGTATCACAAGTTAAATTCCTATATGTATTTAGGATTATTTCTAGACTTTGAGTCTATCTATGTCTAGTATGTCTCTGTATGTGCTAGTGTCAAATTATTTTAATGTGACTTTATGTAGTGTTTTAACATCTGGTAAGACATTATTACATATCCTTTTTAAAATTATTTATTTATTTTATTTTATTTTATTTTTTATTTTTTAATTTATTTTACAGAGATCACAAGTAGACAGAGAGGCAGGTCAGGGGGTGGGGGGAGCAGGCTCCCTGCTCAGCAGAGAGCCCAATGCACGGTTCGGTCCCAGGACCCTGAGATCACCACCTGAGCCAAAGGCAGAGGCTTAACCCACTGAGCCACCCAGGCGCCCTTTCCTAAGTATTCTTGCACATTTATTTTTCCATAGGTACTTTAGAATCATCTTGGCTAGGAAAAAATCCTGTTAGGATTTTTCTTGGCATTGTGCTAATATTATGAATAAATTTATGCTGTGTGTCATAGTTGTAGCACTGAAACTCTCTATCTAAGAACTGGTTTTAGTTCCGTTTAATTCAAGCCTTGTTGTCCCTCTGTGGACTTCAAAATATTTTCCCATGTTGATCTTGAACATTTATTAAGTGTATTCCTGGGTTTTTGATACTTTTGTGCTTGTCATTTTGGCTTTCATAAACAGGATATATCTTCTGTTCTACTGTAACTAACTCTTACTTATACAGAGAAAAGAGGTTTTTTTTTTTAAGATACTGATTTTTGTATGTCGACTTTGTATTTGCCCACTTTATTCAATTCTCTTACTATTTTATTTCATTTTTTTAAAGATTTTATTTTTTTTATTTGTCATACAGAGATCACAAGTAGGCAGAGAGGCATGCAGAGAGAGAGAGGGAAGCAGGCTCCCTGCTGAGCAGAGAGCCCGATGTGGGGCTCAATCCCAGGACCCTAAGATCATGACTCGAGTCGAAGGCAGAGGCTTAACCCACTGAGTCACTCAGGCACCCCCGTTCTCTTACTATTTTAAATGGCTAGGTTGTTTTCTTTTTCTTTTTCTTTTTTTTAAGATTTTATTTATTTGACAGAGATACTGGGAGAGGGAACACAAGCAGGGGAGTGGGAGAGGGAGAAGCAGGCTTCCTGCTGAGCAGGGAGCCCAATGCGGAGCTTGATTCCAGGACCCTGGGATCCTGACCTGAGCTGAAGGCAGACGCTTAGTGACTGAGCCACCCAGGCACCCCTGTTTTCTTGAGTTTTCAAGGACAGTCATATCTGGAAATAATGATTTTGTTTTCTCCTTTACAGTTTTTATTCTTCTTATTGGATAATTCCATCAAAACAATGTTAAAAATTGTAGTGATTGTCAACATCTTGGTCACATTCCTCACTTTAATGACAGTGTTTTTAGTATTTTAGCATTGAATATGATAATGACTTTTGGATTGGAATGAGGAGAAATAAATTTTATAGGTTAAGAAGGTATCCATCTATTTTTGTTTTCTTGGTCAGTAGAGCTAAAGGTCTGTCAGTTTTGTTGATATTTTCAAAGAACTCTTGGCACCTGGGTGGCTCAGTCAGTTAAATGTCTGCCTTCAGTTCAGGTCATGATCCTGGGGTCCTGGGATTGAGTCCCGCTTTAGGCTCCCTGCTCAGCAGGGAGTCTGCTTGTCCCTCTCCCTCTGCCCCTCCCCCTGCTCTCTCCTGTGCACTCTCTCTCTCTCAAATAAATGAATAAAACTTAAAAAAAAAAAGAAATTTTCTTTTTAGGATTTTATTTACTTATTTGAAAGAGAGAGCACAAGTGGGGGAGGAGCAGGCAGAGGGAGAAGCAGGTTCCCTGCTGAGCAAGGAGTCTGATGAGGGGCTCCATCCCAGGACCCTGGGATCATAATCTGAGCTGAAGGCAGCCACTTAACCATCTGAGCTACCCAGGCGCCCCTAAAAAAAATTTTGTTTTCATCATTTTGTCTCTTATTTTTCTATTTCACTTATCTCTGCTTTAATTTTTATTTCCTTCTTTCTACTTGCATTGGGTTTTCTTTGCTCTTTTTTTTCTAGCTTCTTATTCTTAAGAAGAACAGGTTATTTATTTGAGATACTTGTCTTTTTCTAATATAGGCATTTACCTAATAAACTAACTCCTCTCCTGCCTCCCCTACCCCAGGCACTGCTTTAACTGTATCATTTAACTTTTGACATATTGTATATTTTTAGTCATTCTGTCTAATTCTGTTGAGTTTTTGTTAATGAATATTGAATTTTATCCAGTATCTTTAGTACCAGTAGAGGTGACCACATGATTTTTATTGTTTTTATTCATTAATAATGACAGACAGTCTCAGTAGTTTTCTAATACTGGACCACCCTTTCGTTCTGGACACAAATTCCACCTGATTGTGTTGTATTCTTTTGATGTTCTGATGATGTTTATCCGGTACCTTTTTTAAAAGCTTTTAAAAATTTGAGATAACATTGACAGAACATTATATGTTTCAGGTACACAACATAATGATTTGATATTTGTGTACATGATGAAATGACCACATTAAGTATATAGTTAACATCTGTCACCACAGTTACAAACTTTTTTTCTCATGATAAGAACCTTTAAAATCTGTTAGCAACTTCTATTTTTTATTTTTTTAAAGATTTTCTTTATTTGACAGAGACACAGCAAGAGAGGAACACAAGCTGGGGGAGTGGGTGAGGGAGAAGAAGGCTCCCCATTGAGCAGGAATCCCAATGCAGGGCTCGATCCCAGGATCCTGGGATCCCGACCTGAACCAAAGGCAGACACTTCACCAACTGAGCCCCCACCTCCCCACGCTCCTGTTGGCAACTTTTAAATATGCAATACAACATACACTGTAGTCACCATGCTGTGCATTACATCCCCACAACATAATGACTTTGTAAGTTTGTACCTTTTGACCCCTTTCAACTCATTTTACTCCTTCCTTCCCAGCAACCACCAGTCTGCTCTCTGTATTTATGAGTTTGCATTGTGTATTGTATGTTTTTTTGTTGTTTGTTTGCTTTGGTCTGTTTTGTTTTTCAGGGGAGGTTTTTTGTCTTTCTCTGACTTATTTCACTTAGCATAATGCCCTCACGGCCCATTTATATTACTGCAAACAGCAAGGTTTCATTCCTTTTTTATAGCTGAATGATATTCTAGTGTGTGTGTGTGAGAGAGAGAGAGAGAGTGTGTGTGTGTGTGAATGTATGTATATGTATATATACACCACATCCTCTTTATCCATTCATTCATTAATGAACACTTAGGTTGCTTCCATGTCTTGACTGTTGTAAATAATACTTCAGGAGCATTGGCATGCAGATATCTTCTCAAGTTAGTGTTTTTGTTTGCTTCAGATAAATTCCCAGCAGTGGAATTATTGAATTATAAGGTAGTTCTATTTTTAATTATCTGAGGATCCTCCTTACTGTATTCCACGGTGGCCTCACCAATTTACATTCCCACCAACACTGCATGAGGGTTCCCTTTTTTCCACATTTGCACCAACACTTGTTATTTCTTAACCTTTTGATTCTAGTCATTGTGAAAGGTATGAGGTGATATCCCATTTTGGATTTGCATTTCCCTGATGAGTGGCTGAGCACCTTTTCATGCACCAGTTGGCCATCTGTATGTCTTTGGGAAGATGTCTCTTCAGATACTTTGCCCATTTTTTAATTGGATTGGTTTTTTACTATTGAGTTGTATGAGTTTTTATATATTTTGGATACTAACTGTCAAATTTACAATTCACAGATATTTTTACATATTCTGTAGATTGCCTTTTCATGTTGTTGATGGTTTCTTCTGCTGTGCAGAAGGTTTTTAGTTTGGTGTAGCCCCACTTGTTCATTTTTCTTTTCTTTTTTTTTTTTTTTTTTTGATGCCTTTGCTTTTGGTGTCAAAAAAATCATCACCAAGACCAGTGTCTAGGAGCTAACCACTTACATATTTTCCTAGATTTTATGGTTTCAGGTCTTAACATTTAAGTCTTTAATCTATTTTTTTTTTAAGATTTTATTTATTTATTTGACAGACAAAGATCACAAGTAGGCAGAGAGGCAGGCAGAGTGGGGTGTGGGAAAGCAGGCTTCCCACTGAGCAGAGAGACCACCGCCCCCGATGTGGGGCTCGATCCCAGGACCCTGAGAGCATGACCTGAGCTGAAGCAGAGGCTTAACCCCACTGAGCCACCCAGGTGCCCCTAATCTATTTTTTTTTTTAATTTATTTTTTCTTATATTTTTAGAGAGGGAGAGGAGCCCACGTGGCACTTGATTTCATGACCCTGAGATCATGACCTGAGCCAAAGTCAAAGTTGGATGCTTAACTGACTGATCCACCCATGGGCCCCAAGTCTTTAGTATAGTTTTGTGTATAGTGTAAGATACTGTCTAGTTTTATTCTTTTGTATGTGACAGTCCGGTTTTCCCAACACCATTTATTAAAGATATCCTTTCTTCATTGTATATTCTTGCCTCCTTTGTTGTAAATTAATTGACCACATATGCATGCATTTATTTCTGGGCTCTCTATTCTGTTTTATTGATCTGTGTATCTGCTTTTGTTAATATGATACTATTTTGATTACTATAGCTTGTAATGTAGTTTGAAATTAGGGAGCTTGATGCCTCCAGCTTTGTTCTTCATTTTCAACATTGCTTTGGGTATTTGGGATTTTTGTGCTTCCATACAAATTTTAGGATTGTTCTACTTCTGTGAAAAATTGTAATTTTCATAGGAATTGCATTGAATTTTATATTGTTTTAGATAATATGGCAAGGTCCTGGGATTAAGCCCTGCCTTGGGCTCCCTGCTCAGCACAGAGTTTGCTTCTCCCTCTCCCACCCTCTCGCCCCCGACTCGTGGGGTCTCTCTCTTCCAGATAAATAAAATCTTAAAAAATAAATAAATAAAAGGGCACCTGGGTGGCTCAGTGGTTTAAAGCCTCTGCCTTTGGCTCAGGTCATGATCCCAGGTTCCTGGGATCAAGCCCTGTGTTGGGCTCTCTGCTCAGCGGAGAGCCTGCTTCCTCCTCTCTCTCTGCCTGCCTCTCTGCCTACTTGCGATCTCTGTCTGTCAAATAAATAAATAAAAATCTTTTAAAAAAGAGGGGGGCACCTGGGTGGCTCAATTTGTTGAGCCACTGCCTTCGGCTCGGTTTGGGGTCCCAGAGTCCTGGGATCCCGTTGTCGGGCTCCGGGCTCTGCAGGTGGTCTCGGTCTGCTTCTCCCTCTGACCTCCCCTCTCATGTTCTCTCTTTCTCTCTCTCTCTCTCAAAAAAATAAATAAAATCTTTAAAAAACAAAGTCATGCAAACAAGTGATATTTTTTGACATTTTCTTTTATTATCCTTCGGTAGATTTTATCTGCTTATGCTGTCTTTATAAAAATAGTTGGGAAGTGAGGTGCCTGGGTGGCTGACGTTGAGCGTCTGCCTTCTGCTGGGGTCATGATCCCAGGGTCCAGAGATCCAGCCGGGCATCCGCCTCCCTGCTTGGCAGGAGGCCTGCTTCTCCCTCTCCCACTCCCCCTGCTTGTGTTCCCTTTTTCACTGTCTCTCTGTCAAATAAATAAATAAAATCTTAAAAAAAAAAAAAAAGTTGGGAAGCTCTCTCTTTTTTTTTTTCATTGAATTAAAACATTTTAATAGCATTGGTGCTGTGATTGATACAGAATTCACTGGTGAAAACTTCTGGGCCTGGTGGTTGTTCGTTTGCATTTTCTCTCTCTGTCACAATTACCTTCTTTTTTTTTTTTTTTTAAGATTTTATTTATCTATTTGAGATAGAGCATGAGAGCGGAGAAGGTCAGAGGGAGAAGCAGACTCCCCGTGGAGCTGGGAGCCCAATGTGGAACTCCATCCCAGGACTCGGGGATCATGACCTGAGCTGAAGGCAGTTGCTTAACCAACTGAGGCACCCAGGAGTCCACAATTACCTTCTTCCTATGTACTTAAATTGAAATTGTATCTCAGTGTAAACATGGTGGGGGCAAATGATTTCACCTTCCTTGTCAGAATATGTTATAAAACTGGAGGCTTTACCTTTATAAGAAATACTCAGAATGTTTATTAAATAACAAAATAATTTATGCTGTTGTATCTTTTTGAGCACTTAATGATAATCTACCTTTTTACAAATGTATTTGACATTATGGATGTTCATTTTTACCTGATGAACCTGTAATTAATGTCTGTTTTTTTATTGTATAGAAATTTACAGCAACAATGTCCACACCAGACAAGAAAGCCTCACAGAAGATTGGTTTCCGATTACGTAACCTCCTCAAGCTTCCCAAAGCACATAAATGGTGCATATATGAATGGTTCTACTCAAATATAGATAAGTACGTATCATGGCTTACGTCGTGGGTGTCACCTGAACCAGAAATTCTCAAACATTATAAGCTGTTTTGTTTTCTGTAGGTCTGTTTTGATTCTTTTCTTCCCCGTTTTTTTTTTCTTCATTCTACTTTGAGCCATATCCATTCCTCACAGTTTGCTTTTCTCCTTCTCCCTTCACAGAAGTGGTTATACATTTTTGTGAAAACTCAAATGAAAATATAATCCGTATTATAATTTACAAAGGCCGTGGAGTGGAGAGGCTTTAGAACAGAGTTCCCATATTTGTAATGAACAAGAAAGGTTTTTCCTTTTATTTTTTTGAAGTTATTTATTTATTTATTTATTTATTTTAGAGCATAAGCGGGGAGAGAGGAAGGGGGAGAGGCAGACTCCCTGCTGAACAGGGAGCCCGATGCGGAGCTTGATCCCAGGACCCCGGATAACCTGAGCTGAAATGAAGAGTCGGATGCTTAACTGACTAAGCCACCCAGGCACCCCTAGACAAGATGTGTTTTATTTTTTTAAAGATTTTATTTATTTATTTGACAGAGATCACAAGTAGGCAGAGAGGCAGACAGAGAGAGAGGAGGAAGCAGGCCCCCTGCTAAGCAGAGAGCCTGAAGTGGGGCTCGATCCCAGGACCCTGGGATCATGACCTGAGCTGAAGGCAGTTGCTTGACCCACTGAGCCACGCAGGCGCCCCTCTACATCTTGAGATTTTAAATGTTAGTATATTGGTAGAGAAGCAGTTACTAATGGTACAAATGATTCAGTAAAATTTTTAGAATAGTCTTTCTTTTCTCTTTCTTTCTTTCTTTCTTTTTTTTTTTTTTTTAAAGGATTTTAGTCATTTATTTGAGAGCAAGAGAGAGAGAACACCAAGACAGGGGAGGGGCAGAGGGAGAGGGAGAAGCAGACTCCCCTTTGAGCAGGGAGCCCAATGCCAGGACCCTGGGATCATGACCTAATCCTGGAGAGGCCTACAGTTTTCTAAAATTGATTTAATCTCAAGGAGGACTCCATGGTGTTGGTATTACCTTTGGGAAAAAATAAATTGTAGCTAACATTGTTTGTCCTCACTGGATATAAGGACAGTGCTAGGATATACTAGGATGTACTCATACATGAGATTTAGCAAAAATCAGTGTCTCCTGGAATCTCCAGCACAGTCAGTATTTCTTGAGTAACATGTATACATTGGTTGTTTCACAGATAACACTTTTAGTTTTAGCTTTGAATTTGTGCCTGTTTTCTTTTTTTTAATTTTCTTTTTAAAATTTATTTATTTGACAGAGAGAGAAAGAGATCACAACGAAGCAGAACAGCAGGCAGAGAGAGAGGGGGAAGCAGGCTCCCTGCTGAGCAGAGAGCCTGATGTGAGGCTTGATCCCAGGACCCTGAGATCATGACCTGAGCCAGAGGCAGAGGCTTAACCCATTGAGCCACCCAGGCGCCCTTTGTGCCTGTTTTGTATATGTTCTGGGCAGAAGTGAAAGATGGCACTTGGTGATGAGTATAATGCTGAAAATTAGAAAGCATATTTTGAAATTTATGACCCTGAAGTAACTTATCATGTCTTAACCATTAAAATACCATTTCTGTTTTATAGGCCACTGTTTGAAGGTGATAATGACTTCTGTGTGTGTCTGAAGGAATCCTTTCCGAATTTAAAAACAAGAAAGTTAACAAGAGTAGAATGGGGAAAAATCAGGCGACTTATGGGAAAACCACGGAGGTAAAAATAATATTTTTATTAAAAATGAAATCAGTAATTTAGTTTGTAGTGTAATTACCACATTGATTCTTTTTCATCATCACAAAGACTAGTACTGAGACACTCTTTTTCAGAATAATTATATCTTAAATATATCCTGTTAACCAGCTTTCAGGTAGGTGCTTTTTATATCTATGCGTCTTAAAATTAAATATACAATTCTATTTTTGTTCAAATTACAGGCTTTGTATATAATTTTCTTACATTGTCTATGCCCACTATGTTCCATAAAATATTTTATTTATTTATTTTTTAAAAAGATTTTATTTATTTATTTGACAGAGATCACAAGTCGGCAGAGAGGCAGGCAGAGAGAGAGGGGGAAGCAGGCTCCCTGCTCAGCAGAGAGCCCAATGCGGGGCTCGGTCCTAGGAACCTGAGATAATGACCTGAGCTGAATGCAGAGGCTTAACCCACTGAGCCACCCAGGTGCCCCCAAAAAATACTTTAAGAGGGCACTAGAAAATATAGCTGATCCTTTAACAATGTGTGGGGTTAGGGATGCCAACCCTGCAGTCAGAAATCTACATAAAACTTTTGACTCTCCAAAAACCTAACTACTAGTAGTTTGTTATTGACTGGAAGCCTTACTGATAACATAAACAGTTACACATATTTTGTATGTCATGTATATTATATACTGTGTTTTTATAATAAAGTAAGCTAGAGAATAGAACATGGTATTGAGAAGATTGTAAGGAATGGAAGATATGTTTACAGTACCGCACTGCATTTGTCAAAAAAAAAAACCCCGTGTATAAGTGGATGTGGGCGGTTACATCCATGTTTTTCAGGAGGTAACAATATTTAATGAGGCTCTCAGGGTATCCCTACATTGTTATTATCCTTTTAAAAACTGTTTATCACTGCAAAAGCCTTCTTACAACTGCGTGTCTTACTTTATATAAAAACAGGATAAGGGGGTAGGAGAAATAAGTGAAGGGGATCAAAAGGTACAGACTTGCAGTTATAAAAGTAAGTCCTGAAGTGTAGTGGATAGTGTGATGACTACAGTTAATAATACTGTAACATGTATTTGAAAATTGCTGACAGTGGGTCTTAAAAGTTCTCATCCCAAGGAAAAAAATGTTCTAACTACATATGGTGTCAGATGTTAACAAGACTTAGTGCAGTGGTCATTTCACAATATATACAAATACTGAATCACACTATTGTACACCTGAATGTTACATAGAGTGTTATATGTCTACTATACCTCAATAAAATAAAAACACAGGTTATCTCAAAAAAACAAAACCCCAGAAAGAAAAATCAAGTCAACCTATCCGATATGTTATTTTCTTATAATTACTTTTCATGTGAAATGACTTTTCCTTTTACAGTGATATCTTGCTTTCTAACACATTGGAGAACCTGATAATGACTTTTGAGTGAAGTTTTGGAATCTGTTAGATTATTAGTTCTCATATAACGTCTCTCTGCCTAGTAAAAGCAGGTACAAGACTTTCTCACTTTATTTTTAAATTTTTTTAAAAAGATTTTATTTATTTATTTATTTGACAGAGAGAGACAGTGAGAGAGGGAACACAGAGGGAGTGGGAGAGGGAGAAGCGGGCCTCCCGCCCAGCAGGGAGCCCAATGTGGGGCTTCATCCCAGGACCCTGAGATCATGACCTGAGGCGAAGGCAGATGCTTAATGACTGAGCTACCCAGGTACCCAAGACTTTTTCACTTTAGATGGTGCAAATCCAAAAAATGACTTGGGCAAGTAGAAACAGAATTTAATTTTAATGATTTCTGTAGATAGTGATGAAATGCAAGGAGAACTTTTAATTGAACTGATAATATTTTATTTCTGTATTAACACATGACGTTGCTGATGATGTTACAAGAATGTGGGCGTGTTGCGCACACACACACACACAAACACACACTGGATATTACCATAAAAAAGAATGAAATCTTGCCATTTGCAACAACGGGAATGGATCTTGAGCGTATTATGCTGAGTGAAATAAGTCAGACAAAGAAAGACAAAATCATATGATTCACTCATGTATAGAAACTAAAAGAAGAAGAAAAGGGGCACCTGGGTGGCTCGGTCAGTTGAGCGTCTGCCTTTGACTCAGGTCATGATCCCAGGAGAGCCCTGAATTAGGCTTTCTGCTCAGCAGGGAGCCTGCTTCTCGCTCTCCCTCTACTGTCCCCCTGCTTGTGCTATCTCACTTGCTCTATCAAATAGGTAGATAAAATCTTTAAAAAAGAAAAAAAGAAAGAAAATGGAAAAAAAGGACAAAAAATTTAAAAAAAACCTCTTAAATACAGAGCACAAACTGGTGGTTACCTGAGGGGAGGTGGGTTAAATAAGTACAGGGAATTAAGAGGTATAAAATTCTGGTTATAAAAAGAATAATTTGGGTGCCTCGGTGGCTCAGTGGGTTAAGCCTCTGCCTTCAGCTCGGGTCGTGGTCTCAGGGTCCTGGGATCGAGGCCCACATTAGGCTCTCTGCTCGGTGGGGAGCCTGCTCCCTCCTCTCTCTCTGTCTGCCTCTCTGCCTACTTATGATCTTTCTCTCTGTCAAATAAATAAATAATTGTAAAAAAAAAAAAGAATAATTCATGGAGATGAAAAAAAAAGCACAGCATAGGGAATAGTCAATAATATTGTAATAACATTTCGTGGCAGGTTTTGACTGCATTTATTTGGTCAGTATTGAATGGTGTAGAAAAATTGTCAGCTCCTTACGTTGTACACCTGAAACTAATATAATGCCGGGTGTCGTTTTCATGTCAATGAAAAAAATACAAAAAAGTATAAACCCAATTAACAAATTGCTAAATGATTTGAATGGATGCTTCACCAAAGATGTAAGGATATCAAGTAAATACTAGAGAAAGTAGTCAACATTTGGTCAATAGAAAAATGCAAATGAACCCATAATGTCTAAAATTTACAAGATTAAGGGCGCCTGGGTGGCTCAGTCAATTTTTTTTTAGAGAATTTTAGGTTCACGACAAAATTGAGAGAAAGATAGAGAGATTTCTTATATATTCCCTGCCCTCAGAGATGCACAGCCTTCCCCCTATCGGTATGTTCCACCGCAGTGATACATTGTGAAAGTTGATGAGTCTATATCAGTTTGTCATAATCCCCTAAGTCCATGGTTTACATTAGGGTTTACTCTTCGTTTTGTATCTGTAGATTTTGAAAAATGTATAATGACATAGATCTATCATTATAATGTCATATACAGTATCTTTACTGCTCTGATAATCTTTTATGCTCCACTTATTCCTTTTTCTCCCTAGGGCCCCAACTCCTGGCAATGGCTGGTCATTTTGACTGTCTCCAGGGTTTTGCATTTTCCAGAATGTCATATGTTGGAATCATACCATATGTGGCCTTTTCAGATTGGCCTCTTTCACTTAGAAATATGCATTTCAGGTTCCTCTGTATCTTTTCATGGCTTGATAGTTCATCCTTTTTAGCGCTGAATAATATTCCATTGTCTGAATATACTCCTCTATTTTTTTATCCACTCACTTACTAGAGACATCATGGTTGCTTCGAAGTTTTGCCAGTTATGAGTAGACTGGTGTAAACATCCATGTTAACGTTTTGGTGTGGACATAAGTTTTTAGCTCATCTGGGTAGATACCAAGAGTATGGTTGCTGGCTTGTATGATAAGACTGTATAGTTTTATAAGAAACCACCAAACTCTCTTCCAAGGTGTCCACGCTATTTTGCATTCCCACAAGAATGAACAAGAGTTTCTGTTGTTCCACATCCTTGCCAACATTTGGTGTTGTCTGTGTTCTAGATTTTGGTCATTCTAATAGATTTGTAGTAATGTCTCACTTTATTTATATTTCCCTAATGACATAGTATGGTGAGCATCAAAGTGGCTTGTCATCTGTATATCATCTTTGGTAATATTTGGCTTCTTTTGTTTCTTAAAAGGTTAAACATGCACTGACCATATGACCTCGCCATTCTATTTCTAGGTGTTTAGTTAAGAGAAATTAAAGCATATATTTATACAAAAACCTATACAGAAATGTTCATATCAACTTTGTTGTAATGACCCCAAACTGGAAACAACACAAATATCCACCAGTAGGAGAATGGGTAAACAAATTATGACACATTCAAAGAAAAGGTTACTATTCTCCAATAAAAAGAATGAACCACTGATGCATATGACAAAATGGATTAATCTTAGAATAATTATGCTGAGTGAAAGAAGCCTGACAGAAGAGTTCATACTAGATGATATTGTTTATATAAAATTTTAGAAGATAGAAGCTATAATGACAGAAAGCAACTTAGTGATTGCTTGAGCAGTGGAGATATAGGAGTGGGAAGATTGTGAAGGAAGGATAATAAAGTGCCACAAGGAAACTTTGGGGAGTGATTGATGTTTTCAGATGTTCATGATCTTGTCTGTGATGATGGTTTTACAGATATATATTTTGTGGCACGAAGCTAAAGTTACTTTGGTTCATCCCAGTATTTGAAAATAGAAGTAAGATAGGCCCTAAAGATAAGAGTAAATTCAGTATTTATGCTTTAAGGCAGGAAGTATGGTTAAACATTTACACAGAAGTAAGCCTCATCTTTAGTTCTTTATTGGTGTGTTCACTGGGTCACAGGGAAAATATCATGTTCTTCTGAACAGAATATTATAATTGAACTTCATCCCAGGAGGAGACCTGGGATCCAGATGCAGTGTTGTCAAAGAATGGTGAACAAATCCTCCTGCTGTGTAGGAAAGGATAATGTAGATTTGCTTATAACTCTATAAGTTATAACTCTTGCAAAGTCCCATTTTTAAAAATATATAATTTACTTTGAAGGGAAACAATTATTATTTCTAAGAACTCATTCTTAAATATATTACTCCAAAGAGAGGAAAAGAAGGAATGGTGAGATGGGTGGTCTGATTTCAAGTTTTGTATTTTGGTTGTTTTGTTTTTTTTTTTTAAAGATTTATTCACTTTAAAGAGAGAGAGAGTGTGAGTGAGTGTGCGATGGGGCAGAGGGAGAAAGAAATTTTAGTAGACCCCTTGCCGAGCTCGGAGTCTGACCTGGGCCCTGATCTCACGACTCTGAGATCATGCATGACCTGGGCCAAAACTAAGAGTCAGATGCTCAACTGACTTGTCACCAGGGGCCCCCTGATTTCAAGTGTTTGTATAGGATAGTTATCAGTTTATATGATTTTTATAATTTATTCTAGATGTTCTTCTGCATTTTTTGAGGAAGAGAGATCAGCATTAAAACAGAAACGACAGAAAATAAGGCTCTTACAACAAAGGAAAGTTGCAGATGTTTCCCAATTCAAAGATCTCCCAGATGAAATTCCTTTGCCCCTGGTTATTGGAACCAAAGTTACCGGTAAGTGAACATAACCTCATTACCATTTTGCTCTATAATTTTTTTTTTTGCTCTATAATTTTTCACCAAGATAACTGCTAGATAACCACTAGACAAGTGGCTTTTAAATTTTAAAAACTTAAGCTAGGAATGCCTGAGTGACTCAGTGGTTTAAGCCTCTGCCTTCAGCTCAGGTCATGGTTTCAGGGTTCTGGGATAGAGCCCCACATCAGGCTCTCTGCTTGGCAGGGAGCCTGCTTCCCACCGCCACACCCCGCCTGTCTCTCTGCCTACTTGTGATTTCTGTCTGTCAAATAAATAAATAAAATCTTAAAAAAAAATAATAAAAGCTTAAACTATAGTTCTATAGCAGTGTACTGTAGAAGTTATTATTTCTTCATCTGTGGCATCTGGTTTTTAAGCTGCTTGGGAGAAAGCGTACTGGTTCAAAGCAATGTCTACTACAACGTAAACTAAAGCAAACTGCCACAAAGATGAAACTTAAAATTCACTGGAATAAGCATGGCTAGACATTGTTTGAATTTCTAAAATTTTAAATTGTCCTGTCTTTTGCTTTCACATCATTTCTTTTCTTTTCTAACCAATCTTAAACAGTTAACTCACAAATACCATTGTTTTTGTGCTCTTTGGGTTTAGGGATAGTCCATTTCTAATGACTGAATAGTAATTATTCAGTAGGTAGTTTGCTCAGCATTTTAATTTAAGGGTGTAAATTCTGTCAACTCATAGATGTGAGTCTTTCTGTTCTGTTCAGTTATGATGTGGAAGGAAAAGTACCACCAAAACTTCAAGTGTAAGTTAAGCCTTAATAATTTAGTAAACTAAAATTACAATTTTTGTAACACAGGAAATATAACAAGGTGTTAAGTGAATAGGTAGATTAGTAACTGCACTGAAAGGGATTAAACAGTGGTTGGATTTATCAAAGAATATTTTCTGGGGGCGCCTGGGTGGCTCAGTGGGTTAAGCCGCTGCCTTTGGCTCAGGTTATGATCTCAGGGTCCTGGGATCGAGTCCCGCATCGGGCTCTCTGCTCAGTAGGGAGCCTGCTTCCTCCTCTCTCTCTGCCTGCCTCTCTGCCTGCTTGTGATCTCTGTCTATCAAATAAATAAATAAAATCTTTAAAAAAAAAGTTATAGATGATCTCTCTGTCAATAAAATTAATCTGGGGATGAGATTAGAAATTAAGTGAGGAGGGGCACCTGGGTGGCTCAGCGGGTTAGGGCCTCTGCCTTCCGCTCAGGTCATGATCCCAGGGTCCTGGGATGGAGCCCCACGTCGGGCTCTCTGCTCAACGGAAAGCCTGCTTCCCTCTCTCTCTCTCTCTCTCTGCCTGCCTCTCTGCCTATTTGTGATCTCTCTGTCTGTGCAAATAAATAAATAAAAAATTTAAAAAAAAAAAGAAGAAATTAAGTGAGGAGGAGATTGTAGACTTGAAAAAATACATTAGTTCTAGAACACCATATAGGGGCACCTGGGTGGCTCAGTGGGTTAAGCCTCTGCCTTCGGCTCAGGTCATGATCTCAGTGTCCTGAGATTGAGCCCCGCATCAGACTCTCTGCTCAGTGGGGAGCCTGCTCCTCTCTCCCCCCGCCTGCCTCTCTGCCTACTTATGATCTCTGTTAAATAAATAAATAAAATCTTTAAAAAATAATAATAATAAAAATAAAACACCATATAAACAAGTACAGATATAAAGTCTGTAGTACAACTACAAATCAGAGAAGTGTCCGAATGCATAGAATGACATAAAAGTTAATTGTTTCAGAATTTTAAGCACTGGCAGTTTTATGGAGGGTCTGTAAGTAGGTATTCTCATTGTAATGGAGAATAGGTTGGACAGGATGTATCAAGATATGAGAAAAGGGTGTGCCTGGGTTGCTCAGTTAAGCCTCTGCCTTTGGCTCAGGTCATGATCCTGGAGTCCCAGGTTAAAGCCCCATGTCTGGCTCCCCCCTTGGTGGAGAGTCTGCTTCTCCCTCTGCCCCTTACCCTGCTTGTTGCACTCTCTCTCTCACTTGCTCTCTCAAATAAATAAATAAAATCTTTTAAAAAATATATGAGAAGAGTTTGGGGCACCTGGGTGGCTCAGTCGGTTAAGCATCTGCCTTTGGCTCAGGTCATGCTCTCAGGGTCCTTGGATCAAGCCCACATCAGGCTCACTGCTCAGAGGGGAGTCTGCTTCTCCCTCTCCCTCTGCTCCTCTCCATGCTCATGCACACACACTCTGTCTCTCAAATAAATAAAATCTTTTTTTTCTTTCTTTCTTTTTTTTTTAAGAAAAAACCAACTGAATGGCTCAGTTGGTTAAGCGACTGCCTTCGGCTCGGATTGTGATCCTGGAGTCCTGGGATCTAGTCCCACGGTCTCCCTGCTCAGCAGAGAGTCTGCTTCTCCCCCTGAGCCTCCACTTCTCCTGGTTTCTCTCTCTCTCTCTCAAATAGTTAAAATCTTAAAATAATAATAATAATTTTTTAAAAAAGAATGATTTTTGCATTTTTATTTTAAAAATTTTACTTATTTATTTATTTAGAGAGCACAAGCAGGGAGGAGAGAGAGTAGGTTCCCTGCGATCAGGGAGCCCAACTCAGGGCTCAATCCCAGGACCCTGAGATCATGACATGAGCCAAAGGCAAATGCTTAACAGACTGAGCCACCCATGGCTGAAGAAAAAAAATCCTAGTAATAATATTTTATGACACATGAAAATTATATGAAATTCAAAGACCTCATTATGGAGGAAAGATGGTCTAAATTTAGTTTATAACTGAAACAGAATAATAATAAGAGGAAGCGTGGCAGGGCCAAGAAATCTGCCAGTATTTTTTTGTCTACCAGAAGTAGTTCAGCATACTGTCTAGCGTGCAATACAAAATTATTAAACCTATGTAGGAACACGAACACAGGTTCTATAGTCAGAAAGCCATCAGTAGAATTCGATGCTGAGATGGCTAAGATATTGGAACTAGCAGTGGCTTCAAAATGTTTGTTATGGGGGTGCCTGGGTGGCTCAGTGGGTTAAAGCCTTTGCCTTCCGCTCAGGTCATGATTCCAGGGTCCTGGGATCGAGCCCCACTTTGGGCTCTCTGCTCTGGGGAGAGCCTGCTTCCTCTTCTCTCTCTGCCTGCCTCCCTGCCTACTTGTGATCTCTCTGTCAAAAATAAATAAAATCTTTAAAAAAAAATGTTTGTTATGAACTTAATATAAATGTGGTCATAATTAGTGGAGAAATCTCAGAGATAAAGAGGAATTATTTAGGTATAACAAATTTAGAAGTGAAAAGTATAGTATCTGAAAAGAAAAATTCTTAATGGGCTTCAAAACAGATCAGAAATAGTAAAAGCAAGGGTGAGTGAACCTGAGAATACATCCATAGACATTATCCCACTGTGAGAGCAGCAGACAAAACTGGGAAAAACTGTGGTAGAGCCTCAGAGGCCTCTGGGACAATGTTAAGCAATTTCACAGATGTATAGAGTTCCTAAAAGGAGAGGAGAGACACATGGCACAGGGAAACAAACAGAAGAAGACAAAGGATAAAATATTCCCACATTTAATTTTTTAAAATTAAATTAAAAGGTACAGATCCAAGATATTCTGAACCCAACCCAGATAACCCAGATGTTTGCAAAGCCCCAAGATACCATACAGAAAAACTACAAAGAAAATCTTGAAAGCAGTCATAGAAAAGCAACATATTACATAAGAGGAAAACTTATGAATGGTAGCTGACTTTACATAAAAAAATATGCCAAAAGTAATGCCAAAAGATATTTTTCAGATTGAAGGGAAATGATACCAGATGGAACCTCAGATCTACAGAGAGGAGAAGAAATTTTCTACGGAAAATGGCACATATGTAAAATGGAACAGTCGTGTTGCAAGGTTCTTGAATTTGTTATGAGAGCATACAGTATTGACTGTGAATAGACCATAGTAGGTAAAGATTGGGTATTCTGATCTGTAGAGTATTGAAGTTCAAAACCTTCAGGGTGCATCAGAATTACCTGGAGGGGTGGATGAAACAGATTGCCAGACCCCTTCCTCCCACCTAGTTTCTAATTCAGAAGGTCAGGGGTAGGGCCTGAGAATTTGCATTTTAACAAGATTCCAAGTGATACTGATGCTGCTGGTGTGGGGTTATACTTTGAGAACTAGTAGGAGTTTGTTTGTTTTTTTTCTTTAGAGAGAGAGAGTGAGCAGGGGGAGGGGCAGAGGGAGAAGGACGGAGAGAATCCCAAACAGGCTCCACACCCAGCACAGAGTCGGACAGGGGTTTGAGATCATGACCTGAGCCAAAATCAAGGGTCAGTTGCTTAACCAACTGAGCCACCCAGGCAGGACCTACTTTTTTAAAAAAATGCTAAGAAGCATACCTAGAAAGCCAACAGAGAAGTTAATTTTGAAATTCTAATAAATAAAAGACAATAGGAAAGAAAGTACAGGGGAACAAACACCATGGCATAGATAGAAAATAAACAGCAAGAAGGTAGACTCAAGTGTGGTCCTATTTTCATTCTATTAAATGACAGTGAACTAAGCACTATACTGAAAAAGCAGAGATTATCAGACTAGGTTTAAAAAAAAAAGAAATGCCTGGGATGCATTGATAATTTAAAAGCAAATTGATAATTTAAAAGCAAAATTTAAAAGTGAAAGAGATAGGCATGCAGATATTGACCATAGAGAGCTGAACTGGCTATAATATTAGACAAAATAGATTGCAAGATAAGGAATATTTGATAATGATAAAAAGGTCAATTCAGAAAAATGTAACAATCCTAATATACATTCATTAATAAGTCCTTCATAACAGAACTTTAAAATACTTAAAGCAAAAACTGAGACAACTAAAGGAGGCCATATACAAATCAGCAGTCATAGTTGTAGATTTTAACACCTCTCTACTAGTAACTGAGAAGAGGAAAAGAAACCAGTACAAATACAGAGAACCTGAGAAACACTGTCAATTTTGATGATCCAATTGATATATTTTTTTAAAGATTTTATTTATTTATTTGAGAGAGAGAGAGAGAGGAGGGACAAAGAGACCCTGAGATCTTGAGCTGTGCTGAAGGCAGAAGCTTAACCAACTGAGCCATCCAGGCACCCAGATCCGATTGATATTTTTGAACACTAATCCACAGAACTATAGAATACATATTCCTTACACATGCACATGATTTGTTTGTCAAAATAGACCATCTGGTGGCAATGTCAGTACATTTTAAGAGATTGAAATCACACATAGAATTTCTCTGAACACAGCAGAATTTAATTAGAAAGCAAAACAATAAAATCCTGAAGACACTCAAATATTTGGAAACTAAATGTTCTACTTCTGAATAACTCCTAAATAAAAAGAGGAAGTTCAAGGGAAAATAGCGAATACTTCTAATATAAAAATAATAAAAATACAACATAAAAATTTGTGGGGTGCAGCTAAAGCAGTAGTTACAGGAAAACCTACAGTTTTAAATGCTCATATCAGAAAAAATGCTTATATATTTTTAAAACTGTCTAAATTTGCATTTTAAGAAACTAGAGCAAAAACCCACAGCTAACATCATACCCACAAGGAGCTGTTAAGAGCTTTCCCTCTAAGATAAGAAATAAGACAGGGGTAACCATTATCACCCGCATAGTACTAGAAGTCCCAGCCAGAGCAGTTGGGCAAGAGAAAGAAGTAAAGGCATCCAAATCAGAAAGGAGGAATTAGAATTATCTCTGTTTACAAATGAAATGATTATATCTGGAGAAAACCCTAAAGACTCCACCCCAAAACTATTGCAAGGATATAAAATCAATATTCAAAAATCATTGCATTTCTATATATTTATGTTCAAAATACTTGAATAAGGGGCACCTGGGTGGCTCGGTGGGTTTAGCCTCTGCCTTCGGCTCAGGTCATGATCTCAGGGTCCTGGGATCAAGCCCCACATCGGGCTTTCTACTCAGCAGGGAGTCTGCTTCCCCCTCTTTCTCTGCCTACTTGTGATCTCTCTCTATCTGTCAAATAAATAAAATCTTAAAAAAAAAAAAAAAAAGGGGGCACCTGGGTGGCTCAGTGGGTTAAAGCCTCTGCCTTTGGCTCAGGTCATGTTCCCAGGGTCCTGGGATCAAGCCCCACATCAGGCTCTCTGCTCAGCAGAGAGCCTGCTTCCCTTCCTCTCTCTCTGCCTGCCTCTCTGCCTGCTTGTGATCTCTGTCTGTCAAATAAATAAAATTTAAAAAAAAAATTATTGACGGGATGCCTGGGTGGCTCAGTTGGTTAAGCAGCTGCCTTCAGCTCAGGTCATGGTGCCAGCATCCTGGGATCAAGTCCCACATCGGGCTCCTTGCTCGGCAGGGAGCCTGCTTCTCCCTTTGCCTCTGCTGCTATTCTGCCTGCCTGTGCTCGCTCTCTCTCTCTCTCTCTCTCTCTGGCAAATAAATAAATAAAATCTTTAAAAAAAAAAAAACTTGAATAAGAAAACAATCCCATTAAAAAAAAGAAAAGAAAAAAGAAAAGAATCCCATTTATGATGAGATCAAAAACACTAAAATACTTGGGATTAAATTTAACCAAGGAAGTGAAAAATCAATATGCTGAGAACTATAAGACACCGATGAAAGAAACTGAAGATACAAAAAAGTGGAAAGAAATCTCATACTTATGGATTGGAATACTCAATATTATTAAACTGTCCATACTTCCCAAAGCCATCTATAGACTCAGTGCAGTCCCTGTGAAAATTCCAATGGCGGACGCCTGGGTGGCTCAGTCGGTTAACTGTCTGTCTTCAGCTCAGACATTGATCCTGGGTTCCTGGAATGGAGTCCCAAGTCAGGCTTTCTGCTCAGCAGGGTGTCTGCTTCTCCTTCTCCCTTATCCACTCCCACTGCTTGTGCTCTCTCTCTCTCTCTGGCAAATAAATAAATAAAATCTTTAAAAAAAAATGAGTTCTGCCAGGATTTTTTTTTTTAAAGATTTTATGTATTTATTTGACAGAGAGAAATCACAAGTAGATAGAGAGGCAGGCAGAGAGAGAGAGAAGGAAGCAGGCTCCCAGCTGAGCAGAGAGCCTGATGCGGGACTCGATCCCAGGACCCTGAGATCACGACCTGAGCCGAAGGCAGCGGCTTAACCCACTGAGCCACCCAGGCACCCCAGTTCTGCCAGGATTGATCTGTTGAGGCAGACAGTTGAGGCAGACAGCATTTTTTAATTGAAATTGATATGCTTATTCTAATGTTTATATGGAAATGGAAAGGTTAACCTAACCCAGAAGTGGATCCACACATATGTACAATTGACTTCCTGAAGGCATCAAAGCATCTCAGTGGAAAGGAAGGGCATTCCAGCAATGCTGGAGCAATTAGCTATCTGTATGAACCTTGATACTTCCGTAAACTACACAAAAGGGCGATACCTAAGATGAACCAAAGGGCTAAACATGAAAGCTAAAATTATAAGGCTTCTGGAGCGCCTGGGTGGCTCAGTGGGTTAAAACCTCTGCCTTCGGCTCAGGTCATGATCCCAGCGTCCTGGGATCTAGCCCCACATTGGGCTCTCTGCTCAGCAGGAAGCCTGCTTCCCCCCGTCCCCCACTGCCTGCCTCTCTGCCTACTTGTAATTGCTTTGTCAAATAAATAAATAAAATCTTTAAAAAAAAAAAAAAGAAAGAAAGAAAATAACAAATGATTTTTAGGTATAACTTAAAAACTTTTGCTCACTGAAAACTACCATTAAAATAAATACGCAGGCGACATATTGGGAATAAATATTTCCAAAATGTATATCTGAAAAATGACCTATATCTAGAAAATATAAACTCTATAAGTTAATAATAAAAAGTCTGGTTCAAATAACGAGACAAAACACTTGAATAGACACTTGCAAATAAGCACATAAGAAAATATTCAACATCATCAGTCATCGGAAAAATGTAAATTGAAAGCGCAATGAAGTGCCACTACACACACCCCAGAATGGCTAACGCTGAAACAACTAGTAACACCAAATGTTGTCAAGGGTGTGGAGCTACATTAATTCCTGGGCTTTTTTGGTGGCATTGTGAAATGGTCTACCACTTTGGAAAAAAGTGTAGCGTGTTTTACAAAATTAAATCTATGCCTGCCCTTTGATCCAGCTGTTTTCCTCCAAGGCATTTACTTAAGAGAAGTGAAAACAGCTGTCCACAGAAGGATGGCTACATACTAGAATGTTCACAGCACCTTTGTTCATAATTTTAAAGCCCAAACCTGGAATCGACAACAGGGAAATGGATAGACATAAGATAATATTTTTTAAAATTTTTATTTATTTATTTGACAGAGATCATAAGTAGGCAGAGAAGCAGGTGGAGAGAGAAAGGTAGAAGCAGGCTCCCTGCTGAGCAGAGAGCCTGATGCGGGGCTCGATCCCAGGACCCCGAGATCATGACCTGAGCTGAAGGCAGAGGCCCAACCCACTGAGCCACCCAGGCGCCCCAACATAATATTTTCTTATAATGGAATATAAATTGGCAATTAAGAGAAACTGCTGACTTGTAGATTCACTTCAGACAATATCCTGAGCAAAAGAAGCTGAAAGCTACAGAATGCATATTGTTAGGTTTTCATTTCTATGAAGTTGTAGAATGAGCAAAATTGATTCATGGCAGAAAAATACCAGAGGAGTAGTTGCTGCTGAAGAAGGTATTGATTAGGAAGGAGGAACTTTCTGGAATGATAGGAATACTCCATGACTTGATAAAGGTTTGTTTTACATGGATATTTACCATAACTTACAGAACTATACACTTACATATGTTTCATTGTATGTAAATTTTACCTAGAAAGAAAAGTGCTATAAACAAACAAGATTCCACTTTCCTTACTGCAAAAATTTTTTTAGTAAATAAGTAGTGGTAGACCAAATTTTCCTCAAAAACAATAACAAAATGAATTTTTTTAAAAAGATTTTATTTATTTGACAGAGACACAGCGAGAGAGGGAACACAAGCAGGGGGAGTGGGAGAGGGAGAAGCAGGCTTCCTGCCCAGCAGACAGCCCGGTTCAGGACTTGATCCCAGGATCAGGGATCATGACCTGAGCCAAAGGCAAACGCTTAACAACTGAGCCACACAGGCACCCCAACAAAATGAATTTTAAAAGCATATTGGAGGTTTTGCAGTAAGAGCAGAGCAGGCAGGTAGAAAGTGTCTGGGCTTTGTGAATGGCTCATAGTGCAGAGTGAAAAGCTGAGGAGTTCTGACAAACACCAAGGTGCTCAATGTGATGGGAAGTCTGAGTAGTGGAGGAGTCTTGGGGAAATGTCTAGATAGCACAGTGGAGCACACTGGACAGGAAATTGTTCATTAGATGTCCATTACTCCGAATGACTCTAGAACTAAAACTGTGAGGTCAGGGACTCAGGGTATGAAAAAGATTTTGAAATCATTTGTTTGTTAAGAAATTGTGAGAATCTGAAGTGTCCCAAAGGTAATGTAGTTTGTCTAAGTTGAAGGAGTAAAGGGAAAGAGACCATCACGAAGACAGGAAAGATATGATTTATAGAAATAAATAGAGTTAAGATTTGACAGTTTTGGGGTGCCTGGGTAGCTCAGTCGTTAAGCATCTACCTTCGGCTAAGGTCATGATCTCAGGATCTTGGGATCAAGCCCCGCATGGGGCTCTCTACTCGGTGGGGAGTCTGCTTCTCCTTCTCCCACTTCCTGTGCTTGTGTTCCCTTTCTTGCTATGTCTCTCTCTGTCAAAATAAATCAAATCTTTAAAACAAATAAAAAATAAAAAATAAATAAAAGAGAAGTTTTGACAGTTTCTTGTTAACCCAGACTCTGAGTGGTAGCCCATACCTGAGGCTCTGACCCATAATCTTTAAAGCTGTCCTTTGATGTCTGTAATAAAATTGCTTTCTAGACTTTCGGGGTGCAATTAGGTGTACTCACCACATTACCAGCAAACCATCTGCTGTGCTTAAAGAACTGCATCTTGGGGCCCCTGGGTGGCTCATTCGGTTGAGCATCTGCCTTTGGCTCAAGTCATGATCCCAGGGTGCTGGGATCAAGCCCAGCATTGGTCTCCCTGCTCAGTGGGGAGTCTGCTTCTCCTTCTGGCCCTCCCCCCATTCATGCATGCACTTGCTCTCTCTCTTTTGAAGATTTTATTTGATAGAGAGAAATGAAGGACAGAGGGAGAAGCAGAGTCCCTGCTGAGTAGGGAGCCCAATGCAAGGCTCCATCTTGGGACTCCAAAATCATGACCTGAGCCGAAGGCAGATCCTTAACCAACTGATACCCAGGCACCCCTCTCTTAAATAAATAAATAAAATCTTTGAAAAAAAAAGAAGAGGAAGAAGAACTGCATCTTTTTCTTGCATTGTGCATTTGGCCTTATAAACATCCAATGTAACAGAGTGGCCATGTAATTTATCACCCAAGTGGGTATACTTCTGAATGTGAGAGGAGGTACTGTTAATAACTGAACTGGGATAACAGGTGTAAATGAACATTGTCCTGGGTTAACCAGCTAATGGGGTCACTCTCCTTAAAGATGTATTGGAAAATTTTTTTCTTATTATTAAATGATCTCAGAAGCCATAGGATAATGCTGGTAACCACAATAACATGTTTTTTCTTATTTTCCTGAACTTGGCATTCTGACCTAGAATCTACTTTTTCCTGAGTGATCATGTATACTAACATAGGTTGCTGCTCTTGTTTTTGGTGATTTTTTAGCTTTGCATTGTCAGCACAGTGATCCCATATGAAAATGACTGTCGGGACGCCTGGGTGGCTCAGTTGGTTGGACGACTGCCTTCGGCTCAGGTCATGATCCTGGAGTCCCGGGATCGAGTCCCGCATCAGACTCCCAGCTCCATGGGGAGTCTGCTTCTCTCTCTGACCTTGTCCTCGTTCATGCTCTCTCTCACTGTCTCTCTCTCAAGTAAATAAATAAAATCTTTAAAAAAAAAAAAAAAATCTTTAGAAAATGACTGTCAAAGGGCCCCCTGGGTGGCTCAGTGGGTGCCACTCTTGGTTTCGGCTCAGGCCATGATCTCATGGTGGTGGGATCAAGCCCCACTTTGGGCTGTGTACTCAGTGCAGAGTCTGCTGAGATTCTCTCTCGCTCGGGTGTGTGTGCTCTTTCTCTAAAATAAATAAATCTTTTAAAAAAAGAGAGAGAGAGAAAGAAATCACTGTTAAGGAGAGCGCTGCATTAGAGACAAAGGAGTTTAAACCAAAATATATTTTAGTTTTTCAGCCACTTAAGTAAAACTAAATAGAAGCTAGTCATCACTTGAACAAATAGATATTCCTGTTATAGTAGCGGAACCTGACTTGCACTTCAGATATAGATCTGTGGAAGAGGGGCGTAAATGTCCTCTGCAGGGGCATCTAGTGGCTCAGTCAGTCAAGCATCTGCCTTGGTCTCAAGTCATGATCCTGCAGTCCTGGGATCAAGCCCCGCATCAGGCTCCTTGCTGAGCAGGGACCCTGCTTCTCCCTCTGCTCCCCTCCTTGCTTGGGCACTTGCACTCACACACACTCTCTCTCTCTCTCTCTGACAGATAAATAGTAAAATCTTAAAAAGAAAAAGTTACTGAGACTTGTTTTATAGCCTAGCAGATGGTCTGTCTTACAGAATGTCCCATGTGTGTTTCAGAGGATTGTTTCAGTGTTGGATCAAGTGTTCCATATATGTGAGTTAGACATATGGTTGAGAGTATTGTTTATACCTTCTGTACTGCCCTCTGACCTTCCTTGTTTCTGATGAGATTGTCTCTGATGAGATGTACCTGTTAATATTGTTGATGTTCTGTATGTGATGTCATTTTTCTCTTGATGCTTTCAGTATTCTCTCTCTGTCCTTAGACTTTGGAAATTTCACTATGATGTTTTAGGTGTGATGCTCTTTGTATTTCATTGAGCTCTTTGAATGTTCAGTGAGCTTCTTGGCTTGGTAGATTAATTTTTTTTTTTATTTTTATTTTTTAAAGATTTTTTATTTATTTATTTGACAGACAGAGATCACAAGTAGGCAGAGGCAGGCAGAGAGAGAGAGGAGGAAGTAGGCTCCCCACTGAGCAGAGAGCCCAATGTGGGGCTCGATCCCAGGACTCTGGGCTCATGACCTGAGCTGAAGGCCTTTGCTTTTGCCACCGAGGTGCCCCAGTAGATTAATTTTTTAATCGAATATGGGAAATTTTTTGCCATTGGTTCTTCAGTTATTTTTTCTGCTTTCTGCCTTTTGGGACTTTCATTACAAATATGTTTGAAGCTTGATATCTTTCTGTAGGTGTCTGAAGCTCTGTTCTTTTTCTTCCAATCTTTTTTCTCTCTGTTCTTTGGATTGAATAATTTCTCTTGGTCTCTGATTAATAGATCATAATCCAGACTTCTACAATACATTATTTGAAACCAAATTCAGTGATTCTTCTACTATCTCAAATTTCCTCTTTATATCTAGAGTTCTCATCTGATTCTTTTCTAGGTTCTATTTGTCCAGATATCCTATCAAGTATTGCCATCTTTCTTTTAATTCTTTGAACATATTTATAGTATCTACTTTTTTTATATAGTATCTACTTTTTTTTTTTTAAGATTTTATTTATTTATTTGACAAAGAGAGAGATCACAAGTAGGCAAAACAGAGAGAGAGAAAGGAGGAAGCAGGCTCCCTGCCAAGTGGAGAGCCCAATGCGGGACTCGATTCCAGGACCCTGAGATCATGACCTGAGCCAAAGGCAGAGGCTTAACCCATTGAGCCACCCAGGCACCCTAGTATCTACTTTTGAAGTCTTTGCTAAATCTATCATTTCTGTCAATTTCTACCTAATACCCCTTTTATCCTGATTAAGAATCCTGCTTTTTTATTTCATTACATGTCTAATAATTTTTGGTAGGAAACGACATTTTAGGGACACCTGCATGATTCACTTGGTTAAGCAGCTGCCTTTGGCTCACATCATGATCCCAGGGTACTGGGATCGAGCCCCACATCAGGCTCCCTGCTCAGTGGAGAGCCTGCTTCTCCCTCTTCCTCTGCCTGATGCTCTGTCTACTTGTGCTCTCTCTCTCTATCCCTCTGTCAAATAAAATCTTTTTTTAAAAGATTTATTTATTTATTTGACAGATTACAAGGCAGAGAGAGAGAGGAAGGGAAGCATGCTCCCCGCTGAGCAGAGAGCCTGATAAAAATAAAATCTTTAAAAAGAAAAACTTGACATTTTAGATAATGATCGTAGTAACACTGCCTTCTAATTTTTTGATAGTTGTGTTTGCTTTCATAACTTGTCTTGTGTAACTGCTGATATTCTCTGGTCAGGTTTTTTATTCTTATATTTTTAAGCTTGGCTTCCTAGGAGTTGCATCTGTGTCCATAGAACTTAGTGACCAACCAGTGACTTGGGCAGAGGTTGTACACAAGCATCTTAATAAGAAAGGCCTCAGATCGATCCATATATGCGTTGGGATACAAAGTTGCTGTCAGTTTTCAAGTGAACCTTAGCTTTTACTTTTTACCAGGCTTGCTAACATCTTCTCTACCCATTCACATAGTTTTCCAGTGAGCTAGGGACTTATGGAGAGCTTTTGGCCTTTTATGGCTCTTTAGTTTCTAGGATCTCCCTGTTCTGTCACTCACCTCAGCCAGAACTATACCTTGGGCTTACAGAACTGTGAGCTTCTCTTACTCTCTCCTGGTCAAGTTTACCACTTTTAACTGGCAGGGTTACAGGTATTACCCATTGGTCCGCATTGAGTTTGCCCTCTCTGGCAGTCACAGCCATTCACTAGTAAAATGATTCCTACCAACCAAGGGAGTGGTGATGGTGAGGATGTGAAAAGCCACAGGCAGAAAGGCCACTGACTTCCCCTGTCCTTACCTGAAGCTTTAGCAACTTTTTAACAATAAGCATTTCTTTTTTTTTTTTTCCTTTCAAGATGTATTTGTTTCTTTGAGAGATAGCATGAGGGGAGGGCAGAGGGAGAGGGAGAGAAGCAGACTCTGTGCTGAGCATGGAGCCTGACACAGCAGGACTTGATCCCATAACCGCGAGACCATGACCAGAGCCAAATTCAAGAGTTGGATACCCAACCAACTAAGCCACCCAGACGCCCTAACAGTAAATGTTATGTAATTGGGGTTTTTTTTTTCCACTTTATTTTTTCAGTGTTCCAAAATTCATTGTTAATGCACCACCCGCAGTACTCCATGCAGTACATGCCCTCCATAATACCCACCACCAGGCTCACCCAACCCCCAACCCCCTCCCCTCCAAAACCCTCGGTTTCCATAATTGTTTTTTGCATTTGGTCCATTTCCAGAACCCTGCAGTGGTTGTCTTCGACAGTCACAGCCGAGGTGCAGTACACCACCTCTGCTAGTATGAGAACAGTGGGAGCACTCCTGAAATTCAAGGTCCCAGATGCCAACCTTGCAGGCAGGCCTTTCTGAGGATCCCAGTCTGAGGCATGGTGTATTAATCTTTTCTGAACATCATCCTGGTCTTTTTTGGTAGTTGAACTGTTCCTAGTGTTTCACTTGAGTATAATAATCAAAGTTCTTCTGTTGACTTTTTTTTTCTTCAATTTCAGGTTTAAAGCAATGATTTAAAAGTATTTTACCCTTACGTACCCATGTGGCTTTAAATCTTTAAAAATAAAATTTCCCCTGATATATGATTTCATTCATACATCAAATTAGCGATCATCATTTTTTAAAATTTGTTTTTATTTATTTAAGATTTTATTTATTTATTTGAGAGAGAGTGAGCACAGGAGAAAGCATGAATGGGGGACAGGCCAGAGGCAGAGGGAGGAACAAATTTCCAGTTGGGCAGGGAGTTTGACATGGGGGGCTTGACCCCAAGACCCTGGGATCATGACCTGAGCTGAAGGCAGACACTTAACTGACTGAGCCACCCAGGCACCCGATCATCATTTTTTTTTTAAGATTTTATTTATTTATTTGACAGCACAGGCAGGGGGAGCGGCAGCCAGAGGGAGAGAGAGAAGCAGACTCCCCTCTGAGCAGGGAGCCCAACTCGGGACTCTATCCCAGGACCCTGGGGTCATGACCTGAGCCAAAGGCAGATTCTTTTCTTTTTTTTTTTTTAAGATTTTTGTTTATTTATTTTGAGAGAGAGAGAGACAGAGTGAGAGAGAGCATGAGAGGGGAGTTCAGAGGGAAAAGCAGACTCACCATGGAGCTGGGAGCCCGACGTGGGACTCAATCCCAGAACTCTGGGACCATGACCTGAGCTGGAGGCAGTTGTTTAACCAACTGAGTCACTTAGGCACCCTGTGATCATCATTTGTGGTTGCAGTTTGAAAATTTTGTAGTTTCTCTAAACCTAAAATGAAGTACATGTGTTTTTTGAAATTAGAATAAACAATAATACTATACTTTCTACTTTTTTTTTTTTTAAGATTTTATTTATTTGTCTGAGTGAGAGACAGCATGAGCAAGGAGAAGGTTAGAGGGAGACCCAGACTCCCCATAGAGCTGGGAGCCTGATGCAGGACTCGATCCCAGAACTCCAGGATCATAACCTGAGCTGAAGGCAGTCGCTTAACCAACTGAGCCATCCAGGCGCCCTCTTTCTACATTTTAAATTACATGATTGGAGCAGTCTTACATTTGACAGTTTGTTGTGTCTTCCAAATATCTTAATACCTTTTTGTTTCTTTTCCCAGCTCGATTACGTGGTGTTCACGATGGTCTCTTCACTGGACAGATAGATGCTGTGGATACTTTTAATGCTACTTACAGAGTAACTTTTGATAGGGCAGGGCTTGGAACCCATACCATCCCTGACTATGAAGTTCTTGTAAGTATTTAATAATACGCTTGTGTCTTCTGCCTATTAAATATGTTATTTGAGATGCCTGTCTGGCTCAGTTGGTAGAGCACATGACTCTTGATCTTGGGCTTATGAGTTCGAGCTCCCCGCTGGGTGTGGAAATTACTTTGAAAATTAAAAAAAAATTTTTTTTTTTAAGATTTTATTTATTTGAGAGAGAGAGAGAGCACAAGCATGAGGAGCAGTAGGCAGAGGGAGAAGCAGGGTCCCCACTGAACAGGAAGCCTGATGCAGGGCTTGATCCCAAGACTCGGGGATCATGACCTGAGCAGAAGGCAGACACTTAACTGACTGCAAACAAGCCAGATGCCTCAAAAATGTAAAAAATCTTAAAGCTGTGTTATATAGAATTTTCTATGGACTGTATTTTGTGATAGATTCTAGACTTCGGGTCATGGAGGAAGATCCTTAGGCGTTGACAGTCCTGCCTACTAGGCCCCTGGACCAGAACTCTACTCAAGTCTTCAACATTGTCTAGAAGTGAACATCCCTCCGCTGTACCTTACCCACACAGCATTTTAGTGTGACAGAGCCGATCCCTCCTCCTTCAATAACCTTGGAAAATAAGCTGCATGACACTTCTATTCCAAAGCTTTGTTGTTAAAGTTTGGTCGTCTCACAAAATGATTTTAAAAGTATGAAGTAGGGCGCCTGGGTGGCTCAGTGGGTTAAGCCTCTGCCTTCAGCTCAGGTCATGGTCTCAGGGTCCTGGGATCGAGCCCCACATCAGGCTCTCTGCTCAGCAGGGAGCCTGCTTCCTCCTCTCTCTCTGCCTACCGCTCTCCCTACTTGCGATCTCTCTCTCTCTCTCTGTGTCAAATAAATAAAATCTTAATAAAAAAAAATAAATAAAAATAAAAGTATGAAGTAACATCTTGTACGTTAGGATTTGTTCTGTTTCATCCTCAGAATTATACAGGATGGCTTTTAATTACCCTCACTTTTTTCATGATGAAACTTAAGGCATAGTACATTAAGTAATTTATTCAAGGCTCTAGAGCTGGTAGAGATAGGCTGAGACCAGAATCCGAATCCTTTGAATTTTTGAATCAGTCCTTTAAACTACTAGGCCATTATTTCCCAATCATGTTTGATTTAGCAAAGTCATAAGAGTTATGCACCTTTCTAATAAGTCAAAATAACTTTAAGAACCAAACAACTCTGGGCGCCTGGGTGGCTCAGTGGGTTAAGCCGCTGCCTTCAGCTCAGGTCATGATCCCAGGGTCCTGGGATCGAGTCCCGCGTCGGGCTCTCTGCTCAGCGGGGAGCCTGCTTCCCTCTCTCTCTCTCTCTGCCTGCCTCTCTGTCTACTTGTAATCTCTGTCTGTCAAATAAACAAATAAAATCTTTAAAAAAAAAAAAAAAGAACCAAACAACTCTGCAGTGTAATAAAGTTTTTAAAAAGTTGAATAATTAACTTTTTTTTTAAGATTTTAAAGTAATCTCTACACCCAATGTAGGGGTTGAATTTACAACCCTAGATCAAGAGTTGCAAACTGTACTTACTGAGCTGGCCGAGAGCTTTAATAACAAACTTTTTATTTTTTAAAGATTTTTATTTATTTATTCGACAGAGAGCACAAGCAGGGGGAGCAGCAAAGAGAGAGGGAGAAGCAGGCTGTTGAGCAAGGAGCCTGACGTGGGGCTCAATCCCAGAACCCTGGGATTATGAACTGAGCCGAAGGCAGATGCTTAACTGACTGAGCCACCCAGGTGCCCCAGTAATGAACTTTTTATAATAGAATTGTTTGCCACTAAGAATTATGGAAATAAAATTGTTCACTTGTCACCTCCCTTTTTAAATTTCTTTGTTGTAAACTTGATTTTTAAAAATCAAGTTATGACCTTACAACTGAAAATCAAAATTTCTTGGGACACCTGGGTTGCTCAGGTCATGAGGGTCCCAGGATCGAGCCCTACATCAGGCTCCCTGCTCAGCAGGGAGTTTGCTTCTCCCTCTGCCACCACTCCCCCTGCTTGTCCTCTCTCTCTCTGCCAAATAAATATATAAAATACTTTTGAAAAGTCATAATTTCTTTATCTTCTTAGTGCAAATATAGAAGAATCTTCTTTTTCTGATGCATACTTTTTAAAAATTAATACTGTTTATTGTGAGGCTTTCCTCAAACATACTTTTTAGAGAGGAGAAATAGGAGAGAAAGAAAATTTGGACTACATCTGTAGAGCTAAGTACACCAACCTTAAGTATTTTTCCATAAAGGATGCAATCTTTCAACCACCCCTTTCAAAAAAGGAAAATTGCATTTCCAGCTCATTAATGTAATTTGCTTTATGAGATCACCCAAGTATTTCTCCCCGGCCGGTAAGTAAGAGTGGATTGGGAGTACACTAGGTAATACTGAGCCAGCCTTTAGCACACAGGAAGCACCAGTGGTCAGTTTTATATTTGTTTAATATTTCATTTCCTAACTGTTTGGATCCAGTGGTCTTTTTCTTTTCTTAATTCTTCTGTTTTGTGAGTTTAGCCTTTTGATAGCAAAGTAGTATTTTCATTCTCTGACTTATGTTTTAGGCCTTTGACCTTTGTAAGATCGTAGATTCTGTGGTGAATATCTCCAGGTGCAATGTCATGTTTATAAAGCTGAGATGGTCGGTAAAGTTCTTCAAGACCTGTGCACTTTTCTCTTTTCTCAAAGAGTAATGAGCCTCATGAGACGATGCCAATTGCTGCCTTTGGACAAAAACAGCGGCCTTCTCGATTCTTTATGACTCCACCACGATTACATTATACTCCTCCTCTCCAGTCACCGATTACGGTAAATAATATTTTTTAAATGTCGTCAATAATTTAAAGTATTATTATGAGTGTGAGTTATGTTTTTATGAAATACACATCTATTACAGCAACTTCAGGAGGTAGCTACATTATTATAAGTTGTCAGTTATTATATAAGTAAATAGTTGCTTCAACTCTGGAAATATTTGTAAGATTTTTAATGTAATATTATAATTTGATTTATTTTTTATCTAAAAATAAAATGCTTTCTTTTGAACAGTCAGTGGTTAAATGATTCCCTTTTATTCCCATAGGATAATGATCCTTTACTAGGACAGTCGCCTTGGAGAAGTAAGATTTCTGGCTCTGACACTGAAACGTTAGGTGGTTTTCCAGTAGAATTCCTTATCCAAGTGGTAAGAATTGCTCTGAGTATCTTGGCTTGTTTATGAAAAAAACTGAACAGCTTTTGTGTTAATTAAAATAGAAAATCTTTCTATGACCAAATATTTTTACTTTTTCTTTTTTTTTTTTTTTTTTAACCATTGTGTTGGTTTTAAGAACACTGTTATTTCCAAGCAGCATCTTTTTCTGCCCATGGGTCCTGTCCTCATGCTTTAATAAATACACACACATACACACACACACACAAATTGTTCTTTCCAGCAAAGCTTGAAAATAAAAGTCAGGGCACCTGCATGGCTCAGTTGGTTGAATGTCTGACTCTTGATTTCAGCTCAGTTTATGATCTCAGGGTTCTGAGAACAAGCCCTACATCAGGCTCTGCACTTAGTGGAGAGTCTGCTGGAGATTCTCTTTCCCTCTGCTCTTCCCATTCGTTCATGCTCTCTCTCTCTAACAAATTAATTAATTAATTAACTAATAATACTATCAATAAAAATAAAGTAACCTTAAGGAAGTGAAAGTTGTAACACTCAAAAAAGACTTAGAGGCTTTTTTGTTGAGCTCTTCTTGGGTTTGGTTCTTATTTTGCTGTGTTAAGGACTCTAACGTTATAGCATATGCTCTGTCAAACCTGAGTGGTTGGCTGTTAATAACTTGTGTAAGTATAAAGGCCTTTATTAGGGACCTCAGTGCGTGCTGCAGTTATCAGTCAACTGAGCAGTTACAATGCGTTGACTGGCTGACTAGTGGTAGACACTGAGAAATATAAGCATCACCTGAAACAAGTGTAGAATTATTATGTAGAACAATATTCCTGAATAGACTGGAAGAGAATGAGAATAGAATGAGCTGTTCACTTTGAAAATTAGATTAAATCAGTCATTTACTTTGAATCATAGTCTAATAATGTTTGATTTCTTTTCCTTTTTTTTTTTTTAGATTTTATTTATTTACTTATTTGAAAGAGAGAGAGAGAGAGAGATCACAAGTAGGCAGAACGGCAGGCAGAGGGGGAGGGAAAAGCAGATTCCCTGCTGAGCAGGGAACCCGATTTGGGGCTCGATCCCAGGACCGTGAGATCCTGACCTGAGCCGAAGGCAGACCGTTAACCAACTGAGCCACCCAGGCGCCCTTCTTTTCCTTTTCTGAGAAGAAAAACTACATTTGCTTGGGGTAGAGCATAAATAAAAAGATTGGTAACATAATCCATTAAAATATTCAGTGTTAAACCACTTGCCATTGATGTTGTTTTAAGGAAACGTGTTATGATTTAATTGCATATGTATAGCATTTTGTATTCCTTGATCATATGTTGTTGGTTATCCTCGCAGTGCTTTCTTTTGCCTTTTGGCTTCCAAAGGTAGATAAGATATTTTTATATGAAAAGTTAAAGGGTGGGGTGTGTGGGTGGCTCAGTGGGTTAAACCTCTGCCTTTGGCTCAGGTCATGATCTCAGGGTGGTGGGATCCAGCCAGCATCAGGCTCTCTGCTCAGCGGGGAGCCTATTTCCCCATCTCTCTCTGCAGGCTGTGCTGCCTATTTGTGATCTCTGTCTGTCAAGTAAATAAATTCTTAACAACAACAAAAAAAAGGTTGAAATTATGAACAGAGCCAAGCCTTATCCTCTTCACAAAGAGGACACTTGTTTTTTAAAGAAATTCTTTAAGTAATAGATGTAAAAACAAAGCTCATATGACCTATTTGGTTGTGTGTCTATGTGCACACACACGTGAGAGCGAGGGAGAGAGGGAGAGACGCCAGCAGAGGGAGCCGGAAGCTGAGCACTACTGCAGTACCTCGGAAGTACTGGTGTTTTTCTTGATGTTAAAATACTTGGGTTCAGTGCTTTTTTAACATCAAAAACTAGGTATGAAGAAGCCTAATTAAAATACTACTTTATGGGGCGCCTCGTGGCTCAGTGGGTTAAAGCCTCTGCCTTGGGCTCAGGTCATGATCCCAGGGTCTTGGGATCGAGCCCTGTATTGGGCTCTCTGCTCGGCAGGGAGCCTGCTTCTTCCTCTCTCTCTCTCTGCCTGCCTCTCTGCCTACTTGTAATCTCTGTCTGTCAAATTAATTAATTAATTTTTAAAAAAACACTATTAAAAAACAAAAAACACCCCACTACTTTATTTTAAGCTCTCGAAGAGATAAAAATAAAAGTTCATATACCTGTCTTTTATAATATGTAAGGTTTTATGACACTCCAGTTGCTCTTGTTAACCCAGGCGTGGGGCATATCTTTCTAACTAGGCCCTCTGCCTATATCAACTGAGGCCAATTTTTAGTTTTTTTTATTATTGAAAATTTAAGCACATAAAAGCAGACAGAATTGTTTGCTGCTCCTCTGTGTACCTATCATGGAGCTAGAACCGGTCTCAGCAACTCCTGACCAGTCCTGGTTCATCTATACTTCCACCTACTTGCTCCCTCTTGCATTATTTGGAAGCAAAGACCAGACACTGTATCATTTATATGTAAATATTTTGTTATGTATCTCTAAGAGATAAGGGCTTTTATTTCTTTTCTTTTTCTTTTTTTTTTTTTTTTTTTAACATAACTAAGGGACACCTGGCTGGCCCAGTCAGGGGAGCATTCCACTAGATCTTCTGTTGTGAATTTAAGCTACACATTGGGTGTAGAGATTACTTTAAAAAAAGGAAAAGAAGGGGCGCCTGGGTGGCTCAGTGGGTTAAGCCGCTGCCTTCGGCTCAGGTCATGATCTCAGGGTCCTGGGATCGAGTCCCACATCGGGCTCTCTGCTCAGCAGGGTGCCTGCTTCCTCCTCTCTCTCTGCCTGCCTCTCTGCCTACTTGTGATCTCTCTCTGTCAAATAAATAAAATCTTTAAAAAAAAAAAAAAAGGGAAAAGAATGGAGGTGTACCTGGATGGCTCAGTGGGTTGAAGCCTCTGCCTTTGGCTCAGGTCATGATCTCAGGGTCCTGGGATCCAGCCCCCCGCATCTGACTCTGCTCAGCAGGGAGCCTGCTTCCCTTCCTCTCTCTGCCTGCCTCTTTGCCTACTTGTGATCTGTCAAATAAATAAAATCTTTAAAAAAAAAAAATCTTTTTTGGTTAGCCAGTCAGATTTTTATTTTTTAAAATGTGCTGTATTTATTTATATTGAAACACTAAAATATGCTAAAATGTCTTATTGGAAGATTGGTAATTTGATGGTTGTTATACTTAAATACCTCTATTCCAAAACATCTCTTTTTCTTTTTCTGTAGACCAAATTGTCAAAAATTCTCATGATTAAGAAGGAACATATCAAAAAATTAAGGGAAATGAACACAGAAGCAGAAAAATTGGTAAGAATATTTCTCTTTTTTCTTTATTTGTCTACTTTTAAAATGGTGGGGACTTCTATATCTAAGGAATTAAAAATACTTTTTTGAAGAAAACCTTGAGATAAATGAGATAAATGTTATTTTAAAATCCTAGTTTGCTATCTTTATGTTTTGTTATACTGAACACATGCTAAGTAAATTAGCAGTGCAATGCAGTTCATTACCCCAGACCTCATTATGCCACTGACCATCCCGCAGGATAGGATTAATGGGTGAGCTGGGTTTTTGACAGTTTGCATGAATGTAGAATCCCTAGCACTGGTGCCTTGTCTAAGGGAGTCATGTTAACAGAGGTTATTAAAAGTGATTCAGAATAAATAAATCAGGAAATATATAAGATGGCATATTCGGGTTATCTTGACAGTGCTTTATATCCTATTCTATTAATCTAGTCAGTCCAAAAATATGGAGATGTCAATTTTAGTCATAGGAGAAAATTATCAGTTTTCTCTTTTTTAATGTAGAAAATTCACTAAGAAATTTTGGGGGGGCACCTGGGTGGCTCAGTGGGTTAAGCCTCTGCCTTCAGCTCAGGTTGTGATCCAGCCCCACATCCGGGCTCCCTGTTCAGCGGGGAGCCTGATTTCCCCTCTCTCTCTGCCTGCCTACTCTGCCTCCTTGTGATCTCTCTTTCTGTCAAATAAATAAATAAAATATATTTTTTAATGTGTTTTAAAAAAAGAATTTTTTGAATAGTACTGGAAGTCATAACTTGCTTATGGATTTATAGGATGGCAAATATTCATCCCAAGTACCGTCTCCAAGTGATTGCAAATGGTCACAGGGAGATTGCAGGATTTTAAAAATTTTCCATGTTGGTTGAAACACAGCTGAGATGGAACATGGCTGAGAGTCTACATGTTGGAACCCTAAAGAGGCTCCCGGCCCAGAGTTCCGCATATGATGGAGGAGTGCAGAAGTGAGGTACACTACTTAAAAGGAATTGATTCAGTGTCAGTTTCCTCATTCCCCGTTTTCATCCTAGTGACAGAACTGGGTAAATGTGACATTTACCCAAGTTGAAAAGAAAGAAACAGACACTCCTCTAAAGAATTTGAATATGGAATTTGGGGGAAATTTGAGGCTTCTGCTTTTAGTAATGGTAGACTAGGTAATTTGGGTTAACCTTTCTAATCCACGTAGTTGAAAACAACTTTTTCCTCTGGAATAAAATATAAAAATAACCTGCTTGTAGACACTAAAGCATTAACTAGGTCTTAAAGAATTACAGGGATAGAATCTGGGAAAAGAAGTAAACTCAGAAGGGGGAACCTGTCATTTAGCATTGCTTTTTTCTTCAGGGGTTTTCCACACTTCTAGAAAAGGTAACTGAGAAATTGAGTGGCATTCCTGAAATGTATACAAGGGGAGAGAGGACAAAAATTAAGAGTCCAGAGACCATCAAGGGTTAGGGGAAGCTGGCAAACCTTCCATGCTCTGAGTTGGAACGCCAAAAGGCAATGTTGGCCCAGCTTCAAATTATCTCATCTCCAAAGTGGAACTGATGTGATTATAGAATCTGAGACCCACAAGAAGTAAGTATTCCTCTTAGTGGAATATAACATTACACTAGGCCTCAAATTATTTCTAAACTTCTTACTATACAGTGTCTAGAAACTGATTTTTAAATCTCAGACACAAGAGGAGACAAGATAACCCTAATAAAACCAAAAGAAAGTATAAACAATCGGCAGATTCTAGATAATGGAATTTTTTAGACATAGATTTTAAGTGCTTAATTTGTTTAAAGAAATGAGACAAAATTGAGAATTTTATAAGAGAATTGGAAACAACAAAAAGTACCAAATGCAAGTTCTGGAAGTAAACTATAGCAATCAAAATTAACTCATTTGGGAGGTATAACCACAGCAGATTAGGAACAGTTGAAGAGAGAGCTAGTAATTGAAAATAGATCAGAAAATACACAGAATGAAGCATAGAGGGAAAATGGATGGAAAATACAGAAGAGAAGAGAAATGAGGGACATAATGAGAGGTCTAGCATGTCTAATGGAGTAAGAGAAGGAGAAAAGAGATAATGGGACAGAAGGAATATTTAAAGAGATAGTGACTGAGAACATTCCAAACTGTCAAAAAATAACAGACCACAGATTCAAGAAGCCCTGTGAATCTCAATGGGATAAATAAAAAGATAAGGACTCTAAGGCATAGTGATAGTAAAACTGCAAAAAACTATACACAAAATAAAAAAATATGTAAACTATCCAGAGCCAGGAGCACCTGGTTGGCTCATTCAGTAGAGCATGTGATTCTTTTTTTTTTAACCTTTTAAGATTTTATTTATTTATTTGTCAGAGAGAGAGCAGGAGCATGGAGAGCTCCAGGTAGAACAGGTAGAGCAGTCAGAAGGAGAAGCAGTCTCCCGCTAAGCAAGGAATCTGATGTGGGACTTGGTCCCAGGACCCTAGGATCATGACCCTGAGCCAAAGGCAGGCACTTAATTGACTGAGCCCCCCGGTGTCCAATTTTTGATCATGGGGTCATGTGTTTGAGATCCACGTTGGATGTAGAGATTACTTAAATAAATAAATTACAATAAATAAAAAAATAAAGTTCCCAGAACCAGATGTATACTGGGCAGGAATTTGTTTGACATCTGACTTCTCCACAGAGAGAACAGAAAATGGAATAACATCTTCATAGGGCTGAAACAAAATTATTACCAACCTAGATTTCTGTATTCAATTTCAAGGTAAAGTAATATAAGGACTATTTGAAGATAAATTTATAGAGTTTTTTCAAGAATACCTATAGTTAGGGGCGCCTGGGTGGCTCAGTGGGTTAAAGCCTCTGCCTTCGGCTCAGGTATGATCCCGGAGTCCTGGGATCGAGCCCCGCATCGGGCTCTCTGCTCAGCGGGGAGCCTGCTTCTCCTTCTCTCTCTGCCTACTTGTGATCTGTGTCTGTCATATAAATAAATAAAATCTTTAAAAAAAAAAAAAAAAGAATACCTATAGTTAAAGGAAATAAAGTTTTTGTTCAAGCAAAAGAAAAAACTTGAGGGGTTCCTGGGAGACCAGTCAGTTGAGTGTCTGCCTTGGGCTCAGGTCATGATCCCAGTGTTCTGGGATTAAATCCCAGGTCAGACTTCCTGCTCAGTGGGAAGTCTGTTTCTCCCTCCCCGCACGTCTCCCTCAGCTAAAGCTCTCTCTCTCTCTCTCTCTCTCACTTTCTCTCAAATAAATAAATAAGGAAGAAAAAACTTGAAGTTTTGGAAGGGATGAAGAGAAAAAGGATAACTGTGGATTAATCTAAGTGATACTATATAAAATCATACTTCATGACATTTAAAATACAAAGAATTAAAAATACAATCCAGGGGCACCTGGGTGGCTCAGTGGGTTGAACCTCTGCCTTCAGCTCAGGTCATGATCCCAGGGTCCTGGGATCGAGCCCCGCATTGGGCTCTCTGCTCAGTGGGGAGCCTGCTTCCCTCTCTCTCTCTGCCTGCTGCTCTGCCTACTTGTGATCTCTCCCTCTCTGTCAAATAAATAAATAAAATTTTTTAAAATTATTAAAATAATAATAAATAAAAATACAATCCAGGGGCACCTAAGTGTCTCAGTGGGTTAAGCCTCTGCCTTTGGCTCAGGTCATGATCTTAGTAGGGTCCTGGGATTGAGCCCCACATTGGGTTCTCTGCTCAGCAGGGAACCTGCTTTCCCCGCTCTCTCTGCCTGCCTCTCTACCTACTTGTGATCTCTGTCTGTCAAATAAATAAATAAACTCTTTAAAAAAAAGAAAAACAGTCCAACAATTGCCTATTGTGGGTGGTGTACATATAGACATGATAAATCAAGGATGTATATTTTAATTTCTGAGGCACCTGTTAAAATAATAGTAAAAGATACATAACTACCAAACTAATCAGGGTGAGATGGGTAGGGAAATGGAACAATAAAAATATTCAATCAATCTTTAAAAAGACAAAGGCAAGAACAAATAATAATAATACCAAACAGGGACAAATTGAATGGAAATAGTAAGATGGTCAATTTAAATCTAAATATATCAGTAATAATATTAAATACAAGTGGACTAAATCTTCTGAATAAAAGGCAAAGATTGCCAAACTGAATGAAAAGCAAAAGCCCAACTCTATGATGTGTGCAAGAGATACATTTAATATTAAAGGATCCTGAAAATAAAAAAATTTTAAATGTATGAAAAGGAATGCAGTGCCAAGTATTAAACTAGCAATAGAAGGTCTGATAGCTATAGTAGTACCTGACAGTAAAATTCAGGGCAACAGATATTATTGGATATAAAGAAGTGTGCTTCTTAATGATGAAAGGTATCATTTCAAAATAATTTCAAAGTTATATGTACATAATAATGGCTTCCAAATTCATAAAGCAAAAATTGGCAAAATTCAAAGGAAAAAGACATTTCCACTATATAGATAAAACACCTAGTCAAAAAAACCTAATAAGGAGGGGCTTAGTCTTACTGGCTAACTCTTAATCTTGAGGTCATGAGTTTAAGCCCCATTTTGGGCATAGAGCTTCCTTAAAAAAAAAAAATCAAATAGATTTAATAAAAAATGTTTTAAAAATAAAAAAAAATGTTTTAAAAATCCATGTTACTTAAAAAAACTGCTAATGATATAGATTTCAAAAACACAGTTAACAAACTTGATCCCTTTGACATACCTACCACCTGCAGGATACGTATTATTTTCAAGCTCACATAGATTATTTATAAAATTTAATTGTATGCTGTCCCTAAATAAAATTTCAACAAATGTCAGATTGATTAGACTTCTCCAGAATATGTTCTCTGATCACAGTATGAATAAGCTTAGAAGTTGATAAGAAAAAGGATTAGGGGCAACTGGGTGGCTCAGTTACTTGGTTGAATGGCTAACTTTGATTTTGGCTCAGGTCATGGTCTCAGGGTTATGGGTTCTAGCCCTGGCTTGGACTCTGCACTGAGCACAGAGCCTGCTAGAGATTCCCTCTCTCTCTTTCCCTCTATCCCCCACTCACATGTGCTTTCTCACTCTCTAAATAAATAATAGATAAATAGATAGATAGATAGATAAAAGACTCTTGAAGATAGTCATTTATTAATTTAAAAAGATTTAAGTGTATGTCGTGCCTGGGTGGCTCAGTGGGTTGAGCCTCTGCCTTCGGCTCAGGTCTTGTTATCAGGGTCCTGGGATCAAACCCCACATCAGGCTCTCTGCTCAGCAGGAAGCCTGCTTCCTCCTCTCTGTCTACTTGTGATCTCTGTCTGTCAAACAAATAAAATCTTTAAAAAAATATATTTTTAAGTATCATTTATCAACTTAAGAGAGTAAAGAGAATCCACAAGAACATCTCAATAAATGAAGAAAAACCATCTTACATAATTAAGCATCCCTTCCTGGTGGAAAAATAAATATTCTTACCAAACTAGGAATAGTTAAGATTAGGATCCCTTGGGGTGCCTGGGTGGCTCAGTGGGTTAAAGCCTCTGCCTTCAGTTCGGGTCATGGTCCCGGGGTCCTGGGATCGAGCCCCGCATCGGGCTCTCTGCTCAGCGCGGAGCCTGCTTCCCCCTCTCTCTGCCTCTGCCTGCCTCTTTGCCCACTTGTGATCTGTCTGTCAAATAAATAAATAAAATTAAAAAAAAAAAAAGATTAAGATCCCATAATCTGACACTATATACCAGAACACTTACAGCAAATGTTATACTTACTAGTGAAGTGTTACAGATTTTCTCTTGAGGGGCATGCGACTGGCTCAGCCTGTAGAGTATGTGACTCTCACTGTCGCGGTTCTGAGTTTGGGCCCCTATTGGACATAGAGCTGACTTTTTAAAAATAATAAACAAAAAAACCCTTTCTTTTTCAAAATGAAAATGACATATGGAAGCCTATAATCACAATTGCTATTTCATAGCATATTGGAGATTCTAGCCAGTGTAATAAAGGAAAAAAATCTATAAATATTGGAAAGGAAGAAATAAGACCAGTTTGTTTTATTCACAGATGATGTGAACCATAGATGATGTGAACCACAGATGATGTGGTTGTGTACCCAGAAAATCTAAAAGATCTGCAGATAAATTATAAGAATTAGTTTAGCAAAGTTGCTAAAGATCGGTTTTTAATAAAAGTAGTTATATTTCCATGTATTAGTAATAAGTAGTTAGAAAATGAGATTTCAGAAGTATCCAGGAATAGACACTTGATCTATGACAAAGGTGGTTCTGCAGAGTAATGAGGAAAGAAAGGTTTTTGAAATGGTACTGAGTCAATGGATAATAGTATGGTGGGCGTGGGATCCCGACCCCCTACCTCACTGAAAAATTACTGGTTTTATATATTTTTATTTTCTTTTAAAGCTTTTATTTATTTATTTGACAGAGAGAGAGATCACAAGTAGGCAGAGGCAGGCAGTGAGAGAGGAGGAAACAGGCTTCCTGCTGAGCAGGGAGCCTGATGCGGGACTCGGTCCCAGGACCCTGAGATAATGACCTGAGCGGAAGGCAGACACCCAAACATCTGAGCCACCCAGGCACCCCTATTTTTTTTTTAAGAGTTAATTTTTTTTAGTAATGTCTCCACCGAACATGAGGTTCAAACTCATAATCTTGAGGTCAAGAGTTGCGTGCTTTACCAACTGAGAGCCAGGTGTCCCCCCAAGCCCCCGGAATGATTGGTATTTTAGATCTAAATGTGAAAGGCAAAATATAAAGCTTCTAAAAGATAATGTAGGAGAATTTAAGACCTTGGGGTAAAAAAAACAAAAAAACAAAAACCTTGGTGGTAAGAACTCTTTAAGTGAGACAAATGGAGTATAAAACACAGTAACCATAAAGGAAAAGATTAATACATTGAACTACATTAAAATTATAAATCTCTGTTCATCAAAAGATATAACTATGAGAAAATAAAAGGCAAACCACAGAATGGAAAGAAATGCTTAAAGCACATGTAATTGATCAAAAGCTTGCCTTCAGAATATATAAAGAACTGTAAGTCAATAAGAAAAAGATAGGCAGGGGTGCCTGGGTGGCTCAGTCAGTTGGATGTCTGCCTTTGACTCAGACCGTGATCCTGGAGTCCTGGGATCGAACCCCGTGTCAGGCTCCCTGCTCAGTGGAGAGTCTTCGTCTCCCTTTGCTCCTCCCCCACTTGCTCACTCAGTCTCTCTCAAATAAATAAAATCTTTAAAAAAAAAAAAAAAAAAGGGCGCCTGGGTGGCTCAGTGGGTTAAGCCGCTGCCTTCGGCTCAGGTCATGATCTCAGGGTCCTGGGATCGAGTCCCGCATCGGGTTCTCTGCTCCGCGGGGAGCCTGCTTCCTCCTCTCTCTCTCTCTGCCTGCCTCTCTGCCTACTTGTGATCTCTCTGTGTCAAATGAATAAATAAAATCTTTAAAAAAAAAAAAAAAAGGATATTCAGATGTACAAAAAATTTTTGATAAGGTACCCAGCCTCGTGGGTAATAGAGAAAATGCGGATTAATACCACAAAGAGATATCACTCACATTCTCTCAAGTGGCTCCTATTCAAACACTTAAAATATCAGAGATTGGCCCAGTTTGTCTGTAACCTGTGGAGAAGGCCCTAGAGTTGGTGAACACTGCTATGACTTACTCATAGCCTCAGTTGGCCACATTTTGGTGCTATGCGAAGGTTGAGATGCTTCCTCCAACCACTGTTGAGATCCCTGGTGCCTAGAGCTATCAGAGCTTGAAAAAAATAGTCAGGAATGCTCAAACTGGTAGCTTGGAACAGCTTACAGTTGTTGAAGCTCTGCTGAATGGCTTGGAGACCACCAAGGTATGGATGTGGTTTTATGTCGGTGAGATCATAGGCAAGCATGGCATCATTGGGCAGAATATTTGAAGACCAATCTTTAACATCTGTTTATATGTGCCTTATTATTTGAGTGTTCTTGGACTGTGTGTGATCAGACTGGTATTTGAATAAAATAAGGTAATGTGTCAAAAAAAAAAAATCAAAGATAGGAAAATATGTGAAGCAGCCAGAACTTTTTTTGTAAAGACTTTATTTCAGAGAGGGGGTTGGGGAGGGGCAGAGGGAGAGAGAGAGAATCCCAAGCTATCTCTGTGCTGAGCATGGAGCCTGATGTGGGGCTTGATCTTGCCATCCCAAGATCATGACCTGAGCTGAAACCAGAAATCAGATGCCTCACTGACTGCGTCCCCCAGGCGCCCCAGCCAGAACATTCTTATTCCATCCCTTTGGGGAACTCTGGTTCTGTCTACTAAAGCTACACATGTGGGTACGTAAGTACAGAGTGTCATAGCAGCACTATTCCTGTTGGCCAAGAACAATTTGCAGCCCTGTTGCCCAACAATAGATGGAACCAATAGGATGGCTGGATAGATGTATTGCTACAAAGGAACACTATACCACAGTGAGGGGAACTGACTGGGGGTGTGCACAACTGGATGGGTGAATTTCACAATGTTAATTGAAAGAAGCTAAGAACAAAAGTATATACTGTATAATTGCATTTTATTTTTTTTTTAAGATTTTATTTATTTATTTGACAGACAGAGATCACAGGTAGGCAGAGAGGCAGGCAGAGAGAGAGTGGGGGAAGCAGTCCCCCCGCCGAGCAGAGAGCCCAACGTGGGGCTTGATCCCAGCACCCTGGGATCATGACCCGAGCCGAAGGCAGAGGCTTTAACCCACTGAGCCATCCAGGCGCCCCTATGATTGCATTTTAAATAAATTTCAGAAGTCATACCATGAGGCTTGATGTTAGTAAGGTTGCCTTGGAGGGAAGAGAGAAGAGATTGTAAGGTGATGCACAGGGGCTTCTGAAGGGTTAGCACTGTTCTGTTGATCTGGGTGGAGTTTTCCCATGACTACCCCTTCATTGGGGGTATAACTGGTGTACAGTGAACTGTGTCTGTTTAAAATGTATGGTTTGGTCATATATATGTGTTTGCCCATATATACATATACACCCATGAAACCATCACCAGATACTAGGTTACAAGTATTTCTGTCTTCTCCACTCCTGACCAGATTTCTCCAAGCCCTTTACAATCCATCCTTCCCTCTACTCCAGCCTCCAGGCAACCGTTCATCTACCTTCTGTCCTCACCGACTAGTTTGCATTTTCTAGAATTGTACATAAGTGGAATCAAACAGTATATATGCTTTTTTGGCCTGGCATCTCTCATTTGGTGTAACGATTTCGATTCATCGACAGAGTTGTGTGTTCCACGGTTCATGCAACATACTGTAGTTTGTTCTTTTTTTTTTTTTAAGATTTTATTTATTTACTTGACAGAGATCACAAGCAGGGAGAGAGGCAGGCAGAGAGAGAGGAGGGGAAGCAGGCTCCCCACCGAGCAGAGAGCCCGATGCGGGGCTCGATCCCAGGAGCCTGGGATCATGACCTGAGCCGAAGGCAGAGGCTTTAACCCACTGAGCCACTCAGGCGCCCTTGTAGTTTGTTCTTATGGCTGAGCAGTACCACCTTGTGTGGATATACCACAATCTGTTTATCCATTCCCCTGTTGAAGGACATTTGAATTGTTTACATTTTTTAGCTATTACAAAGAAAATTGAACATTCATGTACAAGTCTTTGCATGGACAAATATTTTCATTTCTCTTGGATCATATGGTAGGTGTAGATGTTTAACTTTTTTAGAACTTTTTGTTGTTGTTGTTGTTAAGATTTTTTTTTTTTTTTTAAGATTTTATTTATTTGACAGAGAGAGATCACAAGTAGGCAGAGAGGCAGGCAGAGAGAGAGAGAGAGAGGAGGAAGCAGGCTCCCTGCTAAGCAGATAGCCCGATGTGGGACTCGATTCCAGGACCCTGAGATCATGACCTGAGCCGAAGGCAGCGGCTTAACCCACTGAGCCACCCAGGCGCCCCTGTTGTTAAGATTTTATTTATTTATTTGACAGAGAGAGATCACAAGCAGGCAGAGAGGGAGGCAGAGAGAGGAGGAAGCAGGCTCCCTGCCGAGCAGAGAGCCTGCTTCCCCCTCTCTCTCTGCCTGCTTCTCTGCCTACTTGTGATCTCTGTCTGTCAAATAAATAAAATCTTAAAAAACTGATTTTGGGGGCACCTGGGTGGCTCAGTCAGTTAAGCGTCTGCCTTCGGCTCAGCTCAGAATCCCAAAGTCCTGGGATCGAGCCCCACATCAGGCTCCTTGCTCAGTAGGGAAGTCTGCTTCTCCCCCACTCCTACTCATGCTCTCCCTCTCTCTCTCTCTTCCAAATAAATAAATAACTCTTTTTAAAATAACTCTTGGGGCACCTGGGTGGCTCAGTGCGTTGAAGCCTCTGCCTTCAGCTCAGGTCATGATCCCAGGGTCCTGGGATCGAGCCCCGCATCGGGCTCTCTGCTCCGCGGAGAGCCTGCTTCCTCCTCTCTCTTCCTGCCTGCCTCTCTGCCTACTTGTGATCTGTCAAATAAATAAATAGAATCTTTTAAAAATAAGTAAATAAATAAATACATAAATAAATAAGAGCATAAATAAATAGATAAATAAATAAGCTCTTATTTATTTATTTATTTAAGATTTTATTTATTTATTTGACAGATGGAGATTACAAGTAGGCAGAGAGGCAGGCAGAGAGAAAGGGGGAAGCAGACTCCCTGCTGAGCAGAGAGCCCAATGCGGGGCTCGATCCCAGGACCTTGGGATCATGACCTGAGGCTTTAACCCACTGAGCCACCCAGGCGCCCCTAAAATAACTCTTTTTTAAAAATCTGATTTTTTTTCCTTGCAGAAATCCTATTCCATGCCCATCGGCATCGAGTTTCAGCGGAGATATGCAACCATCGTTCTGGAGCTTGAGCAGCTCAATAAGGACCTCAACAAAGTTTTGCATAAGGTTCAGCAGTACTGCTATGAGGTAGGCGAGGTGCAGACACTTCCCCTGAGGGCCTGCGCTCCCCCTACTCTTCTGCTGGAAGCTAAATACTGTTACCTTGACATGCTAGAAAATTCAAACAAAGCCAACATCTCTATTGGGTCCTTTAGCAGAACCATATTTTACATATATTTTTACTCGTTCCGAAGAGTGTTTTACAGAGAGCTCTCAATTCTGAAACCTTGTTTCAATTACAAGGGTATAGCTTTTGAAAAAAATTTAAGAAAAATGATTATTCTTCAACTCTTAATCCCACAATCCCAAATGCTCTATTTGGTTTATTTCCCCCTTAATCTTGTGTGTATATATATGTGTGTGTGTACCTGCTTTTTCTCACAAAGTTATCAGGCTGTGTACACAATTTTTTTTCCTCCTTCTTTAAACTTTACATTAGAACTATGGATTCTTGAACTTAAAATATGCAGAGCATGGAGTTATTTGTGAATTGTCATCATCTATATAAAATTATATATATGAAGACAGTTCAGTGGTTTCACCTCAGTTGATTTTCTTACCAGGTAAGAATTACATGACTGAGATGAGTTTAGGGTGCTCCAGCATTTGTATTTTCAGAGGTTTTATGTTTCCTGTGAGCCGCCTCCATTTGTGACACGAGGTTCTCCAATGGTTGGCTCTTTCTGACACTAGCCTCCTAGTTGAGTCCCGAAGTTCTGCCATAGACCATGTTGTTGATCCATCTGCCTGGAGCTGAGGCAAATGCACTGTGGTTGCCTGTGACTATGCTCTGAGAATATTCTGCTCATTTCTGTAGCCATCTATCATCCTTTATTTTTATTTTCCCGGTAGTTGTCACCTACATAGCAGTAGGTGTTGCCCTAGTGGATAGCTTTCTCCCTTCAGACTAGCAGCTGACCCACAAGAGAGGCAAACCTTCAAGCAGTCCAAGACAGCACGTAACAAAGCTGAGGACACGTACACGAGTGGGTGGTCCATCAGTCTCGTGTAATTGCAGTATGTACCACAGGGCCTTTTGTGATAGGCTCATTTCCCCATGAAGTAAAACAACTTGATTTTCAGAAAGCTCTTGGGGAAGTACAGTGTTGATTTGCTTTACTTTTTAAGGATAGATTGATTGGTTGACTGATTTGAGAGAGAAAGTCGGGGCAGAGGGCAGAGTAAGAGAGAGGATCTCAAGAAGACTCCCCCATTAGCAGGGATCCTAGCATGGGGCTCGATCCCAAGACCCTGAGATCAAGACCTGAGCCGAAGGCAGACGCTTCACCAACTGAGTCCCCCAGGCATCCCTATGATGTTGATTTTTTTTTAAATTTTATTTATTGGGGCGCCTGGGTGGTTCAGTGGATTGGGCCTCTGCCTTCGGCTCCGGTCATGATCTCAGGGTCCTGGGATCGAGCCCCACATCGGGCTCTCTGCTCAGTGGGGAGCCTGCTTCCCCCGCCCCTGCCTCTCTGCCTACTCGTGGTCTCTGTCTGTCAAATAAATAAATAAAATCTTTAAAAATTTTTATTTATTTATTTATTTGAGAGAGTGAGAGTGTGTGTGAGAGTGGAGAGGTCAGAGGGAGAGCAGACTCTCTGCCGAGCAGGGAGCCCGATGTGGGATTCAATCCCAGGACTCCAGGATCATGACCTGAGCCGAAGGCAGTTGCTTAAGCAACTGAGCCACCCAGATGCGCCTACAATATTGATTATAAAATAAAAGCATATGGGACACCTGGGTATCGCCAATCAGGGAGGCCTGTCCTCTTACCTCCGGAGAAGACAGTTACGAAGACAGGGAGACTACAGCGAACCCCATGCTGTTGGGTTAAAATAGGAGAATCGGTCTGACTTTGTGCTTCAGTTTATTTTTACGACATAGATGCAGGTGTGTGTTTGTGTGTGTACATGCATGCAGGCTGAGAGAGCCCTTCTGCACACCCCGACAGCAGCGAGCACCCCAGCACCCGACCGTGGTTTCCAAATGGTGCTGTCCAATCAAAGGAAGCAGGGCTTCTTGAAAAAGAGACCGATTCCAGAGCCCAGACTGTCTCACTGTGCCCCCCAGCTTACGGGAGCATGTTCAAGAGTCTGGCTGAACCGTGATTCCCACTGACTAGATCTGGGACAGCTTGGGCTTCCAGATAAGTGATCATACTCAGAATAAACCAGAAACAGACAGTGAATCTGGGTACAAGGTTTTTAGGAGGGGCGCCTGGGTGGCTCAGTCATTAATTGTCTGCTTTCGGCTCAGATCATGATCTAGGCCTCCTGGGATCGAGTCCTGCATCAGGCTCCCAGCTCAGCGGGAAGCCTGCTTCTCCCTCTCCCACTCCCCCTGGTTGTGTTCCCTCTCTCACTGTGTCTCTCTCTGTCAAATAATAAAATCTTTAAAAAAAAAAAAAAATTTTTCCAGGAATTATTTGTTCTATTTCTTTTTAGCAGTTTGAAATTATATCAGAATTAAAAGTTGCTAAAAATATAAAATCCAGAAAAGAAAACCGTTTGAGAAGAAACATTTCTAAAGTAGGAATGAGGCCCATTTTCATTATAAAGGCTAGTTTCGTAAACCTCTCCTCTGAAAACACGACAGGACCCCACAGAAATCATCTGGCCTGGTGAGCCTACATCTCACACTCGACTCCTCTGTTTCCAGCTCGCTCCAGACCAGGGCCTGCAGCCTGCAGACCAGCCCACAGATATGAGGCGGAGGTGTGAGGAAGAAGCCCAGGAGATTGTCCGGCATGCCAACTCCTCCACTGGGCAGCCCTGTGTTGAGAATGAAAATCTGACAGACTTAATCTCCAGGCTCACTGCTATTTTATTACAAATTAAGGTACATCTCAGAGAACACCATTCTCTGCGTTTTGACACCTACACAAACACGCTCATTTGTGGCTAAGCAGTTAAAATACACAGATCGTGTCAGTATTTTATGTCTGAGTTTGGGCTAGAATTCAGTTAAATTTTGAATTATTTTTTCCCTCAGTGTCTGGCAGAAGGAGGAGACCTGAATTCCTTTGAGTTCAAATCCCTTACAGATTCATTAAATGATATCAAGAGTACGATAGATGCTTCCAATATCAGGTAATTTGTTAAATGCACCTCAGTCATTTTTCTAAGTCCATGGGGATTTCCAGTACAGGTTTTAAGAATTATGCCTATTTGTGAAGCATTCATATAATTTTTATGCCGTAAATAGATTCCCAAAGAGCTTTTCAGTTATGTCCTGCCTATTGATGGAGTAGACATTTCCCATGGACTTGGTTTATGTGAAGGAACTCGAGACGCCCAGTGTTCGGGTTTGGGGTTGGTGTGGCATTTCCCCTGAGTAGGGTTTCCCCGAGAGACAGAC